>NW_026586589.1:5771109-5860025 GCF_907164565.1 Psammomys obesus
ACACACACACACACACACACACACACACACACACACACACACACACAGAAGCATGAGGGTCACCTTGCTTGGTGTATGCAGCAGAAAAGTGATAAAGAGATTTGCAAACACACATACCCAGTGTGTTTACTCACACTCACAGTGACCATAAACGTAAATGGTCTTAGCCCTCTAATTAAAAGATGCAGTGTGGGGGCTGAAGAAATGGCTCAGAGCACTGGCTGTTCTTCCAAAGGTCCTGAGTTCCATTCCCAGCAACCACATGGTGGCTCATAATCATCTAGAATGAGATCTGATGCCCTCTTTGGTGTGCAGGCACACATGCAGGCCAAATGCTGTATAAATAATAAACAAATCTTTTTTAAAAGATGCAGTGTGTGTGTGTGTGTGTGTGTGTGTGTGTCTGTCTGTCTGTCTGTCTGTCTGTCTGAATGGACTAAGGAATAAAGTCCACTTACTTGCTAGACTAAGGCTGAGTAAAATAGGGAGAGAGGGAGGAGACCCAGGGCAGAGGACACACAGAGGGTCCTCGGGATTGTGTTAAGCTATGTCTGCCCTCAGCGTGGGGGGGGGGCGCTTTGCCGTCTGCACCCTCAGCAGCACCCACCGTGCTCCACACGCCACAGGGATCCCTCCTTGATGCAGCCTCTTCCTGGTGGTTTGTGCGCTATGGCAGCACCAGGCAGGGCAAGGGAAGGAGGGGACGGATGGGGGCTGGCTGTTCCTCTGTGAAGAGGTTGTGGGGGGCAGGTGCACACAGGCTGCTTGGCACACAGTTACAGGAAGGCCTGCTGGGTGGGAGGCCGTCTCCCCTGAGCGGTCTGCGGAGCCTCTCTGTAGAGCACACAGCTGGGCTCTGGGGATGAAATTCTGGATTCTGAATGCCCTATGGATGCTGAGGGAGTTGGGATGAAGGCCAAGGCGCCCGCCAAGGCCAAGGTGTAGCTCCGAGGCCACTGCCCTGCCTCCGCTGATGCCCAGCCCTCCTACCTTCGAGTAAATGATGTTTCTCAGGGAATTCTCCATTCTCCTGTGGAACGGTTGGATCAGCCACCTGAAGGTTGACATGTGGGGGCATAGAAGAGACTTTCAGGTATGTCTGGGAACCCTGGCAACTAGCCCTTGGCCCTGCAGCCTTCATCAGACACTTCTCCCCATTTGCAGCAACCTTACGGGACTATTTTCTTAATGGCAACCGACACCTGCCCCATCCCCCACTGCCCTCCTTCTTCCTAAACCAGGCACATTGGCCTGCCTTGTTCCCTGGTATCTCTGCTTCCTCTCACCACAGTTTGCACATGTGGTCCCCCTTGTCCAAAACATCCCAATCGCCAACTTCCGCCTACTCACTCTTTTCATCTCGGTTCAAATGTCATTTCCTCCTGCCCCCAGACTGGGCCAGGTCCTCCAGTTCTACATGTCCAGGGCACTCTGTACCTTCTCTAAGTTCTTACGGTCCTCAGTGAGCCCTTCACTGGCATAATGACATCACTAACATCTCTCTCCCCCACTGGGCCAGGGGCCTTAGGAAAACGGGGCCAGACTGCCTGAGAGCCTGTGACCGCTCAATGGCTGGTCACAAAACTGCTTCCTGTGTTCTTGGGCAGGTGGTGTGAGAGCACAAATAGTCTGAGCCGTGTTGGCCGCACAGCAAGGCTCTGGTTGATGAAGGTACATGTAAGATATCATCAGGGCCGGCCATGCTCTGTGCAGGCTTTCCAGGCCGGGTGCGGAGCCAGTCCCATAGGTGACTGTGGGGTAAGATTCTGGATGCCTGGCCGTACTGAGCTGTGCCTTGGGACAGCGTCTGCTCCGCCTGAGGCCCTGCCCCTCCCACACCAAAGCTCTGGAAAATGCCTGTGTGTGGAGGCGAGTCTACAGCTCTACCTTCTGCAGAAGGGGACTTAGGGGGACAGTCTCCTCTTGGGATTGCAGCTCCAGGAGACCTACCCCACCATGCCGCCTGAGACTCGGATACGGATTTTGTCGATGTGACCATAGCAGGAGGAAAAGTTGACAGTGATGTGGCCTGAGGAGTCAGTGTCCAGCTTCAGGTCAGCGGAGATGGAGATACCTTTGACGTTCAAGCTAAACTTGCCATTGGCTTTGCTGAAAGGGAGATAGAGAGAAGAGACCTGGAGTGAACCCTTTCCTCCTTGTGCTTCCCCATCAGTGGGGGAACACAGGTCCCACTCCAGGGACCAGGGGCTTCAGAGAGCAGAGGCTGCACACAAACCTCATGACACCAGAAGCCAGGGTTCTAACCTGACATGCCAGCTTGTTTCCACCTGGTGGTTGGTTAATCTGCCTCTCCCAGAGCCCTCGCTGTGTGGCTTTGTGCATGTTTGCTAACCTCTCTGGGCTTCTGTTATTTTTTTTTTCCACCCAGATCTTGTCCTAGCAGATGAACACGGGGGTGAACATCTCAATTTTGTCACTAAGATTCGGAGTGTTCGGTGTTGTGACTTTAAGCAATTTCTGACCCAGTAATCGATTAATGAACTTAATCACCGCCCCTGTAAGAAGAATGAAACGAATTCATATTAAGACAGGGGACAGGAGCGTGCATGATCAGTGCTGCCCTTTGCACCTCTTCTATCCATCACTGTGCTCCGGGTGGCACACAGGACCCCAGGGAAGGAGCGACACCTCTCGGCTGGGCTTAGCTGATACACAGATACACACAATGCAGCATGGTGGTTACTGTCTTAAGCCACTGTGGTGTTTGCTACACAGCAGCAGCAGCTGACTAATACAGGAAAGAAACTGGAAGTCCTGCTTAGGTTTCCCTTCTGAGCCACACAGAACAACTCAGCCTTGCCACGTCCTGCACTTGGGTATAAATGAACTCAGCTATTCATCCAGGGTTTTGTGGAGTGCTTTTAAGAGCGCCCTCCCCCAGCCCAGAGACTTTGTGGCAACACCTGTCTATAGATAAGGCAGAAGTGGACATTCCCAACACCCTGGCTCTGATGCCTCCAATGGCCACCAGCCCATCCAGCAACCCTTGTGCATGAGACTCACAGGAAATTCTTCCTTGATTTCCATCTTCCATTGATCTTGATGCTGGCATTTTTAATGGACAGCTGGAGGCCATCATTGGGCAAGAGCTTGATCTTGGGATCAGGGATTTGAAATACATCCACAACCATGCTGCAGAGAAAAAAGCCCCAGTCAGTACCTTGAGTTCCAAGAGAGCTCATTGTGGCCCTTTACCCACGTGCCTACCCTGGACAGATCACTCGATCACTTGATGCCTTAGGCTCCCTGGGTTTACAATGGATAGACAGTTTCCATCTTGTGGGGTGGGTGACTATCAGCAAAGATGGCAGACGCTAAGCCTTGACTGTGGGCCCTGTGTAGGGTGGAATGTGTCCCCTCTGTTGGAGTGTGTGCAATCTGCTGCTGAGATGCACACTAGGTGCTTCGGATGTCTGCTGAACGGAACAGGTATACAATTCCGTAGGAAACTCCTGGGGGATTTCTTTCCAGCGGCCTCACCCCATTTCTCGGGACAGCGGACCCGTCGGCGTGCTTTGGGGAGTTGCTCTCACCCATGCCATGCTAGGAAAGGTGAACTCACCTGTGTCTGTGGGGGGGAGCTGGAGGCGGGGCCTCAGCCAATTAGTTTTTCTGTTCCCCCGGCCCAGGGACTGGTTCAAGGCATGTGCACTGTTTAACCCGGGTCAGAGTGGAGCTTTGGGCTTGTGTTGCAAGCTTCTCTCTCCACCGAGAGCTGAGGGGAGTGTGCTGTTGGAGTTACTAGGTGGCTCTCCCGTCTCTGGAGGATTGAGAGGACCTGACGCTGGGAGGTGCAGAGAGAGACGTGTCCAGGGACACGTGAACCAGGCTCAGACAGGCCCTGAAGCCTGTGAGCGATAAGTTGGGGCACAGGCCGTTCTTCTGTCTCTGAAATACACGTGTGTAGCCCAGGGGTTTGGGGTTCATGATGCCTCTTGTGGAAGTGGTGGAAGGTGCTAGAAAGACAAACTTGGGTGGCTTCCTCTGGGCTCATCTTGAGGCGTGCTAACTCCTTGGGCTGCTGGGTTTGCAGTCTTAAACGCCATGAGCTGAGAACTTGGATGGCTAGGGGCCCCGGGTCGCAGTGAGCCACGTCTGGAGGGCTAAGCCTCGGCAGGCCTCACCTGTAGAAGTAATAGTAGCCTTTCCCCAGGTGCTTCAACTTAAAGGCTTCTCCAGAGAATTCGGGAATACTGATGCCTTGTAGCTCCTTCTGCAACACGATCACACCCTGCTGGCACGCTGTAGGACAAAGCACAGAGTGACAAGCTCAGACATCAGTCAGCTAACAAGCAGGGATGGAGGCCCCTGGCAGCTCCAGAGCCTTGGGCCCGATTATAGTGGGACAGGCAGGACTGCAGGGGCCTATCCTCAGACGGCCCGGAACCTCGCTCCCTCCATACTGGGTACCACTCTGAGGCAAAGACAGAAAGAGGGCCATGTCCCAGCACCACTCTGCGGACACTGGAGGGGTCATTCGAGTGCAGTCGGCCATTCTTCTTTTTATTCGTCAACCATTTGAACCACTAAGCCCATCCTTAAGGGCTGTGCATGTGTATGCCTGTAATCCCAGCACTGGAAACCCTGAGGTAGGAAAGCTTGAGTTCAAGGCCACACAGCAAGATCCTGTCTCTAAAAAAAAAAAAAAAACAAAGCAATTGCCTGAGGAAGATGGCTCAGGCGTTAAAGTGACAAGAAGATAAGGCCCATCCATGAGTTTGAGGCCAGCCTGGTCTACAGCTGTCCCAAAAACCAAACCAAACCAAAACAAAGATAAGAACCAGAGCTCAGATCCCCAGGACCCACATAAGGGCTGAATGGGGGGTTGCCTTGTCTGTAATCCCAGTGCTCAGGAGGTGGGACAGGGGTCCCAGAGCAAGCTGGCTGGCTAGAGCAGCTGTATCGGTGAGCTCTGGATTAAAGATCTGCCTCCAAATGTAAGATGGGGTGATCCAGGAAGACACCCAATGTCAACTTCTGGCCTCCTCATGACATGCGAGCACTCTCACCCACACGCAAGCACGTCCACGTGTGTGGGGGGGGGGGTACACACACAGACAGACACAATGCATGGTGCCTGAGGGGCAACCCCTGAGGTTTCCCCTGCCTCTCAGAGGTACTTCACGCGTGTTCACCATCATGTTCATGTACACACGCACACCCCCCCCCCCCAAACAAAAAGCTTCCTAGCTCATAGGTCATTCAGCAATATACGGCAAGCCACCCTGAGCCTGTGGGCTGCAGGTTGTGGACAGTGTTCAGAAATATCACCCCCACACAGCTGGTCAAGCCTCTCTCTCTGGGCTGTACTCCCACTGACACCTTCCAGACTCTCTCTTCAGAACCTTTGCACACTCAACTCCTGCTATTCATCCGTGGTCGTCTGTTGAACGTCTACTGTTCCCCGTCGCCCCTTCCTTCAGGAAGCTTCCCTGACACAGCTGGAACCGTCTTCACAGTCCTGAGCGGCTCATCTGGAGCACCCATTTCTCTTTGTAATTAGACATCTGTTCACACAACGCTGATTGATGCTGGACGGAAGTCCCCAGGGTCCGCTGCAATGTCAGCTTTATGTATTGGCGTGTCTCTGGTATTTACCGTGGTGCCTGACACTTCCTATTTGTTGGGTAAATAAATGAATGCCCCAGAGGCAGAAATTCTGCCACCAGTGATTGTGTGGCTAACAGCACCAAGGATGCAATTAACCAGGCAAACATGTCCCCCGAGGGGGGATGACGAGGCAGGCAGAGAGGTGAGCGGAGCAGGCTTCCAGTTTCTCAGGAACCAGCCCAGAGGTAGTCATAACCAGCAATAGTAACAACCAAAATGCACGGGGTCTCCCTGCCCACCTGGCGTTGCTCACTGCAAAGCTGAGCAATCCTAGAGAGGGGGTCTTTCCTCTCTCTTCCATCTCAGGGGAATGGAAGAGAGGTCACAGCTGACACGTGGTGGAGGCAAGATGGGGATATAGGTCTCTTACTCCCCACGCTCAAGCCCCAGGCCGGGAACATGAGTCCCAAGGATGGAAAAACAGGCCCCCTGGGGTCTGTGCATACTGGTTTTGAGGACCTGCCTCCCCTGGTCTGGTTTGAGCCTGAATCACCTTGAGTCTTGCAGTTCCTCCCTCTGCCACCAGGAGGCAGCACCAAGCGGGCCCCGAAGAGGGCCTCAGCGAGTACCTGAGCTCAAACGGAGGCGCGCACTTCCCAAACCCTTTGAGAGCCTTTGCTCACCTGCCCGAGCGAACTGGTGTGTCTCACCCAGCCCTGCAGTGGAAGAATCGGGACCCGCAGGGTCTGTGAGGCACCTGGCAGCGAAGCAGGTGAGCAAAGTTGTTACCGCGCCCCCGCCCTCCCCTCCCCCTCCCCCGGCATGGGAAGTAACCTGGGGTAGGCAGCAAAGGAGGCAAGGCAGAGACGGCAGCCTCTGGAATAAAAGGGCCCAGAAATTTGTAATGGGGAAGGTGTAGAGAGGGGACCATGAGGACCCTGATGGTCCGGGGGCCCTTGAAATCTTCTAGACCAGTGCTCTAGTCCCAGCTCTGACACTCCCCAGCCCTATGAGAGTGTGCCACAGTTTCTTTCTATATAAAACGGGAGGAAGGAAGTCTCCTAGAAGAGCTATGAGCTTACCAGGCACCCGATTTAAAGGGCTGTGCATCCTGAGTGTCCCTCGGGGAAAGGGGGAAAGGGGAGAAAGGCATCCAATTACCGAAGTCCAGGCCCTTCTGGGTGATCATGGCCACGAAGCCAGGGCTGGTGGCCGCTGTCAGCACTGTGCCCATGATGGCCAGCAGCGCCGGGGTTGACCATTTCCGCACGTTGTCAGGGCCCCAGGCCATGTCCTCCGGGGCAGCCCAAACCTCGAGGCCTCGGAGGGGAACCTGAGACCTAAAAAGAAGCTGTCTGGGGAAGGGAAGGGCAGTATTAGAAAAAGGAAGGAGGAAGGCACCTGTGGGGGTGGGAGGGGGAGGGCAGCTGCGGTTCCCCATCAACGTTGGGGACCAGTCCAGGGGCTGCCCCAGTGGAGCCTAGAGGTCTGTGGGAACATGGGCATGTGCGCATGTGCCATGCACGTGCGCGCGCACTCGCATGCATGCACGCGCAAGCCTGTTGAGACCTGTGGCTCCTCAGCATTCCATCCTTTTCCTGAGTCCTCCTCCCCACCTCATTAAAGGCTTTCTTCGAAGCTGGGTGATGACCACATCCAGACTCGCTGCTTCTATTTTCTCTTCCCTTGGTGTTTTCCTTAGGAAGACGTTTAGGAAAACAGGAGCTTCGGCAGTGTCCCTCCGCCCCCGGGAAGCCCCTGGGGGATTTTTTTAATGCTCTAATTTCGTAGTCTCGTCTTTGGTGTCTCTGCTGGCTTCTCTCTAAGGCTGGTCTCAGCCTCTCTGCACTTCTCTGAGCCTCGGTTTCTTCATCTATAGAGACAATCACCTTTGCCCCTAGTTTAACGTGGGCTCGGAATGGCCTTACAGCAGGGAAAGCAGGACATAGTGTGCCTTGCGGGAAAGAGAATCCAGATGGCAGCATTAACCAGAACTTCAGAAATAAACACGGTAATAAGTTACATGGACTCTTCTCCAAGAAACAAGACCAAGCATATTTTAATTTTCTCCTGTCCTGTTTTTTGTTTTTGTTTTTGTTTTTTGTCCTGGCAAGCACACATAGTTGGTCCCGCCTGTTTGTTTTCCTATCAGAAATGGGATCACACTGGCTAGCCCTGTAAAGCTCCGTTTTTCTGAATAATGAGCAGCGAACGTTCTCGCCCAGCATTCAATATTCCATCGTTTCCTCGGCCCACAGTTTTCTTAACCAGGTATCTGTTTTCACACGTTTCACCCCTCCCTCTGACGGCTGAAGACTTGAGGCTTCCGTAGGGACAGCAGGCTACTCTCAGAGCCAAGATGCTTCTGACACCAGGGAGAAGCCAGTGGCGCCTGGCTGGAGCGGCCAGCAGGACAGCGTAGTTCTGCCATCCGCGCCCTGGGGCTGCAGCCGCCTCTGGCCCGGGTGGGCGTGACCCTGTCAGGCTGCCCTAGTCTCCATGGGGACCAGAGGGGGTTGGGCTTTGGAAGCGCAAGGTTTGTCTCCCCCCCCCCCCCCCCCCCCCGCCTTTTTTACAAACCCCCAAACCCCCCCCCGCCGCCCCCCCCCCCCCCCCCCCGGGCATCACCTGTTTCTAAGCCTGTCTTCCCGCTGTCTGCCCCAGCTGGAGTCTCCCTGCCTGCACTGGAAGGTACACAGAGCTCTGCACGCAGGACCTGACAGATGTTTCTCAGGGATCCCTGCCGAGGCTGGGGAGGGCTGACCACTGCCTCTCAGGAGGAGGAGGTGAGGGAGAGCTTCCAGGAAGACCTGTCCCTGGGCTTTCGTCCTTTGTGCCTCACGCAGAACCTTTCTTCTGCACCCTCAGGCCTACGGGATCCATGACCTGTCACACAATCCATTTTCAGAAAACAATCTTGGGCACTTTCACATTCAGACATACACTCAGGCAGAACACCCGTGCACATAAACAAACAAACAAATATTTAAAAAGAAAATAAAATGTAGAACGACACAGAGACACACACAGGACAGATATCCAGGTTTATGAAATCTTGACATTTATCATATGTCCTGGTTATTTTATTCCCACGGATTTCTGGTCTGTGTCTTCTAAGAATTTTTTTTAAGTATGTATATTCATGTGTATCTGTGCATGTGTGCATGCGTGTGTGTGTGTGTGTGCGCGCGCGCGCGCGCGCACGCGTGTGTGAGCATGTTCTTGTACACACGAGTGCAAGTCATTTCAGGGGCCGGAAGAGGACATCAGATCCCCTGCGTTGGAATCCCAGACAGTTGTAAGATGTCTGAGGTGGGTGCTGGGAACTGAATCGGGTTCTCTCCCTGAGCTCTAATACACTCTTAACCACAGGGCCCTCCCTAGCCCGGACTTTTATTCTGCCCAGAATGTACACACTTGCTTCATCACCACCTCACGCTCTAGTCTGCCATCCTGACTGCACGTGGCCTAAGCGATGAGCAGGAACTCAAGGCGGGAACTGAAGCAGAGGCCACGGAGGCGAGTTGCTTACAGCTTGTTCTCCATGGGTGTCTTATACCACCCAGGACCACTAAAACTCCACCCAGTGGGCTGGGCTCTCCCACTCTCAATCACTAATCCAGAAAACTCTGGATGAACTTGCCTACGGGCAATCTGATGGAAGCATTTTCTCACCTGAAGTTTCTCTTCCCAGATAATTCTAGTATCTGGTTGATTAAACAAACAAACAAACAAACAAATAAATAAAACTAACCAGGACAGATACCCATCATCACTACCACCATGATCACCATCATCACCATCACCATTATCGTCATCATTACTGTTATCACCATCATCGTCATCATCATCATCGTCATCGCTATTGCAGTGCTGGCTCAGCTTAGATCTAGTTCTTAGTGCTTAGGGGAGAAGCAGAGTAGGAACCCAGGGCAGGAATTGTAACCCATGAGTGTTTGGAGACAGCTGTCTCCCCCCTGCTTCGAAGCTTCTAGGGAGGTGAGGGGAGCAGGTCTTGGGTACCTAGGGCGTGGGGAAGGGGTTGGCTTCTGAGGCACACGAAGTCCCCTGAAGAGCCATAGGTGATGAGAATGAAAGGGAGCCAAGCAGCTCCTGTGAGAACTGGGACAGTGAGTCTCCCTCTTGCTGTTCTCTGGAAACTGAAGGCCTGGCTGTTCCATGCTGGAATTCTGCCTCTCCTGGCAGGCCTTGCTTCAACCCAGCTAGGGAGCAACACCAGGAAGAGGCTAGCCCGCAGTTAGTTGGCAGATGTGCAAGGGTCCCCACACTTGACAGGGCACTGTCACACAGCCTGTCGGGAAATGTGCACAAGCAAGCGAAGGGCTGTCCTGCAGCCAGCTTCCTGGGGGGCTCAGCTCTGAGCTTCCCGCTGCCCTTAGCGGCACAAGGCGGCCCAGAAGGAACACAGGAAGAGAGTGGAAGGCAGTTAGTTGCCAAATATTTGAGAGACTCTCATACTTACACTGTCCAAAGTCACACTGGGAAATTCAAGAGTGACTACGGGATGCCAGGACTCCCGGGGTCACATGAAAGACATTTGCAGGCAGTAACAAAAAGCCAGTGTTTCCATCTCCTAGTTGGTGCAGCCCAGAAACACCCCAGTGACCTGTCCTTTCAAATTCCTAAGACCTTAGCCTTGTCCCTCCCCTCCCCCATTTTTTTTTTCTACCCACAGAGCTTCTTTGCAGACCTCCTACACCTGCTTCAAGGCCCAGCAGCGCCTCCTGTGTGAAGTCCTCCAGGTACACCTGGCTCCTTTCTGACTGTGTGTTCGTTGCTGTTGCCCTGTGTCTGTTTACTGGGCTCAAAGGGCTCAGAGCAGAGTTTTACCAGCTACCATGGGCCACCTGTGCTGTTTACATGACGTGTGATGTCGGAAGAATAGAATTGACTTTGTGTGGCCAAGGTTAGATTAAATGAGCGAATATATTATAATACAAAATAGATGCTTGGCTAGGTGGTGATGACGCACGCATGTAATCCCAGCACTCAGGAGGCAGAAGCAGGCAGATCTCTGTGAGTTCGTAGGCTGGTCTACAAAGCGAGACCAAGGACAGCCAGAAGAACTACACGGTGAAATCCTGTCTCAAAAAACAAAAACGAAAACAAAACAAACAAAAAATAATTGTGACAGCCATTTTATTATAGGTTTTGGTTGTTAATGCCCTGAATTTAGAGCTAGGAAGTTGTTTAACAAAGAAGGGAAGGAAGGAAGGAAGGAAGGAAGGAAGGAAGGAAGGAAGGAAGGAAGGAAGGAAGGAAGGAAGGAGAGAATTGCAGGGTCCAATTCCTGGGAGGAGAAATGTCTACCACTTGTCTGCTGTGAGTTGGAGTGGGCAAGGGAATGATGCTCTCCTCTCCCCCCACCCCTTGC
This sequence comes from Psammomys obesus, assembly GCF_907164565.1. Lineage (NCBI taxonomy): Eukaryota > Metazoa > Chordata > Mammalia > Rodentia > Muridae > Psammomys > Psammomys obesus. The sequence continues at coordinate 5,782,076 of NW_026586589.1, forward strand.
CCCTCACCACCTGGATAGTTGAGCAGGAGAGTTGTCCCTGCCCCTCACTGGCAGTAGAGCAGCTCCTGTTGGCAAAGACACGGGTGATCCAGCCCAGAGGATGTGAGAGTGGGAGAGCCGGCCCAGCACTCAGGAGAATGAGCTCTGCACTTCAACTGGGCAACACAGTGGAGCTCACATTCAAGGCATGGGTGCCAGTGGGCTGGTCCTGAGGACATGAGGGAATTGGGTGCTCTAGCCAGAGCAGTGCTAGAGAACTCACCCTGGATAAAGACGAGCCGATGGTCTGACCAGCTCTGCTACCACCCAGGCTCAGGTCCAGGGCTTCAAGTTCACTCACCCCCCCAAATCTACATTATCTGTAAACTGTTAGGGCACGTGAAAGGGCTGGTCCTGTTGATCCAAAGCTGCAGGATCTCCATGACACAAACCAACAGCAGGAGAACTGGGAGGGGCCCTGGGGAAGGATCCAATATTGATGGTGTCACAAAAGACCAATGACTCATTACAACGAACATTTGCAAGTGAAGATGTGAGGACAGAGGGTTATACTGTGCGACACACTGGAACACACTACAGCTTCCACTACCAATGTCTTCTATGATTTGTTTTGTTTATTTTTGCCTGTTTGTTTGTGTGTTTTATTTTGTGGGGGAGGTTGTAAGGGCAGAGGGCAGACATGAGGGAACAGGGAGATGACAGGTCCTGGGGGGGCATGATGTGAAATTCACAAAGAATCAGTAAAGAAGTTTTTTTTTTTTTTTTAAGCCACATAGGAAAAAGAAAAGAAAAGAAAAAAATAGACCAGGTGGTGGTAGCACATGCCTTTAATCCCAGTACTCAGGAAGCTGAGATAGGTAGATTTTGAGTTTGACGGCAGCCTGGTCTAGAGAATGAGTTCCAAAATGGCCAGGACTATACAGTGAAATCCTGTCTCAAAAAACCAGAAGAGGCCCTCTGCGGTAGGCTCCTGTCCTGTTCCTTGTTTTCTCCCTCTTCCGATGTCTATCCCATTTGCCTTTCTGGATGAAGATTGATCATCTTACCCAGGGTCCTCCTTCTTGGTTAGCTTCATTAGGTGTACAGATTTTAGTATGATTATCCTATATTATATGTCTAATATCCACTTATAAGTGAGTATATACCACATGTGTCTTTCTTCTTCTGGGATACCTCACTCAGGATGATCTTTTCTAGTTTCCACCATTTGTCTGCAAATTTCATGATTTCCTTGTTTTTAATTGCTGAGTAATATTCCATTGTGTAAATGTACCACAATTTCTGTATCCATTCCTCAACTGAGGGACATCTGGGTTGTTTCCAGATTCTGGCTATTACGAATAGAGCTGCTATGAACATGGTTGAGTAAATGTCCTTGTTGTATATTTGAGCATCTTTTGGATATATGCCTAGGAGTGGTATAGCTGGATCTTGGGTAGCACTGTACCCAGGAGGGTATTAAAGCAGATGCTGAGACTCATAGCCAAACTTTGGGCAGAGTGCAGGGTATCTTATGAAAAAAGGAGGAGATAGAAAGACCTGGAAGGGTCTGGAGATCTAGAAGGAGAAAAACAGAACCAAAAATATCTGGACCTAGGGGTCTTTTCTGAGACTGATACTCCAACCATTGAGTATGCATGGAGATAACCTAGAACTCCCGCACAGATGTAGCCCATGGCAGCTCATTCTCCAAATGAGCTAGTAAGAGGAGCAGAGGCTGTCTCTGACATGAACTCAATGGCTGGCTCTTTGATCACCCCCCTGAGGGGGAGCAGCCTGACCAAGCCACAGAGGAAGGCTGTAAAAGACAGTCCTGATGAGACCTGATAGGCTAGGGTCAGATGGAAAGGGAGGAGGACCTCTACTCTCACTGGACTAGGGAAGGGACAAGGGAGGAGATGAGGAAGGGAGGGCAGGATTGGGAGGGGATAAGGGTAAGACTACAGATGGAATACAAAGTGAATAAACTGTAATAAATAAAAATTATATTTAAAAAAGAAAAAATAACATGTTATAGAAAAGAAAAAACAGAAGAAGGAGGAAGAGGAGAAGGAGGAAGAGGAAGAGGAAGAAAAAAAGGAAGAAAGAAGAAGAAGAACAACAACAAAAACTACAACCACAACAAAGCCACACAGGGAAAAACATACATGGGGCCCCAGTGACAGGGGAGAGGAGGCAGGAAAATTCCTGTGGCTTGCTAGCCACCTGGTCCAGCTGAATTAGTGACCTCTGGGTTCAGTAAGAAACCTGTTTCAAAAAAATGGCTTAGCAGTTAAGATCACTTACTGCTCTTGAGGAGGACTTGGGTTCAGTTGCTAACACCCACAAGGTCGTTCAAGTCTGTGTAATTACAGTTCCAGGGCATCTGACGCCCTTTTCTGGCCAGAATGTGGTGAACATACACACACGCAAACACTCATGTACATAAAATTTTAAAATGTTTCTTAAAATACAGAGAGAGATTGAGCAAGACACTTGATGATCTCCACATGCACACACCTGCGCACAAAGATTTCAGGCAGACTGAGTTATTAACATTTCAGGACATTTGTCTGATGTGCCTATAAATAAATCTACGTGTACAGATGTATCTATTAAATGTTTTCTCAAAATTATTGGGGCATAAATGCAGTATGTATTTCCTAGGAGCAAGAGCATTGTTCCACATGATCACAGCACAAACATCAGCTCAGAACCAGCAGCCAGCTTACAGACACCATTCAGCTCTCATGTGCAGTATCCGTAGGGTCCTGCCAGGACCCAGGATCCAGGCAGGATCTGCCACTGACGTCACTTGTGTCCCTCAAGCTTCCTGTGGGCTGAAACAGTTCCTCTGTGTTCCCTTGTGTTTCATGACTTTGAGATTTCCGAAGAACAAGCCAGCTACTATCTGAAGAATGCCAGTTTGGGAGGGTCTGAAGTTTTCTGGGGGTTGGAGTTAGGTCACACGTTCCTGCAGGGGTTTGTGGCATTAATTTGTCCCTTGCCGGGGACGTCGCTGTAGGCTGTGGTTCAGGTGGGTTGATAAGGCATGAAGAGTGCTGAAAGGTGGGGTACCAGCCCACAGGTGGTGGCGTGCCCTTCTGTGGAGATCAATGGAAGGCAGGGTGGGGGCTCCAGGAAGTGGCAGCTACTGTAGTCACACTCAGGGCTGTGTGTGACTCAGGGCAGAGCCCCGGCACATATTCTGGAGTCACCAGAGAGTCATCCTGGCACTCCAAGGTCACATGATACTTCAACATTGACCCTGATCTGGCTGGTAGGTACGCTCTCATCCTGACACCCTCCTGGAACCAGGTCCTGGCCCTCAGAGTGACCTCCTAGGACAAGTCTCAAGGCTCCCAGAACACCTGCCTTGGGACACAGAGGGAAGGAGTAAGAAAGACCCGAGGGTGTTGTGGACATAAACATGTTTTTGTTTTGGTTCCAGGTGTGGGATGTGGACTGATTCAGATGGTCCACAGGGACAGACTATTCGCCTTGTGCGGGCTCTGAGAGGAGCTCTTTGCCAGCTGCAAGAAGTTTGAGATCTCCTGAAACGAGGACTGGACTGGCTCCAAGGAACCCAACAACCCTAACCAGCAGGAAGCAGCTAAGAGAACTGCACGCCCTCTCCCACTAAACCTTTCTCTCTCCTACCTGGTGTTGGGGTGTTGGAAGGAATTGGAGTGGAGTAGGGGGAAAAAAGATATAAGAACTGTAAAGAAAAGAGTTTTTAAAAAGTGCACCTACGTGAGGGGATAAGTGGAGGCCGAGCCTGGGAGCCAGCACCACATTTCATGCCTGTGAGCACAGTCCCTGTCCCTATACCTCTACCTGACCTCCTCTACCTGACCACCCTTTCTTGACATTGTGTGTTTATCCAAACACCCCTGAGGCATGAGGCGTGGGTCACAATGCGGTCACTGACTGTTCCATCTGGTTAGCTGCAGGCCAGGTCTGCCCACTCCTGGGTTTTAGGAAGGGCCAGCACATGACCCAGCCTGGGTCTCCTTACCTGGTAGGTGGGGCAGTGACGGTGGCCTCACGGGGCCTCAGGGGGCAATGTGATGGCAGTACACAGTGCATGGCAACTGGGCGGGGGCCTGGGGGGTACCCATGGGAGTGTGGTTTGCTTTTTCCTTCCTTTCCCATCTCCCGGTCTGTCCAGGAATGGAGCTCCGGGAAAGACAGGAGCTTTCATAACTTAGATTTTATACTCGCAAATCCAGTCAAAAGTGGATCAAATATTTGGGAAAAAACAACCCAGAAAGTTCCGTAAAGTTTGAATTGGTCCCATGCTAAATGTGTGTGTGTGTGTGTGTGTGTGTGTGTGTGTGTGTGTGTGTGTGTGTGTATCTTGTTGTGTGTGTACCTAGCTCTGAAGCCTTGGCCTTGAAAAGGGTTTGCTGCTTGTCTCTTGTATAGTCTGCTGTCTGTGGGGGTGCTGGGACAGGTTTTCCTAAAGATACGTCTGAGCTGTGATCTCCTGGGTTGGTGGGGGGGGGTCTTCTGGCCAAGAGCCACCTCAGGCCCTCTGCATTCAGCCAGCAGCCCCTCCTGCTTCTGAGGAAGGAAGCAGATTTGGTGACATTCCTGGGCCCAGGAAGTCACTGCCTCAACTAGGTCCCAGAAACCTGTGCCTAGAAGATCTGGCACCATCCGATGGCCAGGGGAGAGACAAGAGTGCCGCCAGACATGCCTTTGTAGAACAGTCCCGATGGCTGCACGCAGGAGGGTTGTGTGGAGTGAGGAAGGGAACAGCAAGGACCAGGGACTACAAGGATGGCTGCCATAGCCTAGGCGGGACCTCTGCCTCCAGCCCACAGGAAGGCTCCTGTCACTTGACACCCGCAGTATGAAGCCCTGGCGGGGAGAACAGGAGGGACCCTTAGACAAAGGCCCCCATGTAGTCCTTAGGGGTTGCAGTGTGAGACTAAGAGGAAGGAACTTGGGGTCGGTAGCTGATGCAGAGGCCATGGGGCTGGGGCTGCTTACTGGCCTGCTCCCTGTGCCTTGTTCAGCCTGCTTTCTTTATAGAATCCAGGACCACCAGCCCAGGGGTGGCCCTACCCACAATGGGCTGGGCCCTCCCACATCAATCACTAATCAGGAAAACGCCCCACGGTCTTGTCTATAGCTGTCTTATGGAGACATTTTCACAGTGCTCATCTCTCAAATGACTCTAGCCTGTGTCGAGTTGACATAAAACTAGCCAGCCCACTTCCTGAGAGAAAAGGGAGGTGAACACTTACAAAATGTTTTCATGTACTGCATCTGACTGAGAGGGAGGCTTGCCTTCACAGACAAAGACACTGAGTGTGATGGTAAGTTTTAATTACCAACGTGGCCCAGTGTAGGATTACCTGGAAAGTGGGTCTCAGTGAGGGGGTTGTCTAGATCAGGTTGGCTGGGGGAGCTTGTGTGGTGGTGGGAGTCGTCTTGACTACATCAATTGATGTGGGAAGACCCAGCCTAAAGGTGGGCGGTGCCATTCCCTAGGCTTGGGTCCTTAGCTGCATACAAAGCAGAAAGTGAGCTGAATACTAGCCTGCCCACGCTCATTCTCTCTCTGCTCTTGACTGCAGCTATGACTAGCCGCCTCACCTTCCTGACAGTTTGAATGATGGGCGCTAACTTGGAATCATTAATGAGCGTGTCAGTGAGGCCGGGTACGGTTCTATGTGCATATGCGCAAACTGTATACAAGACACCCCAAAGAGTTAGACACAGTATCTGTCTCAGTGTTATAGGTGGAGACAAGGCACAGGGCCTCACAGCTAAGCTACTAGGGAGCTGACCCGGTGGACACCAGAGAGTGCACTCTTGACCTTCTGCTCATTCACAGGAATGAGCCACTGACCAGGAACTGTGAGTCCAGAGAGCCCCGCTGCCTGGGAACATCTGAGGGGCCTTCTGAGCCTGGATTCAAGCCCATGCTTTCAGTCTTCAGCCTTATCTGCCCAGGGAGGAAACAAAATATTGACAGGGTGGGACCCACAGTTCGTCTGCATCTGCTGTTTTCCCAGCTGCGGAGCAGCAGCCTCCGCCATCCTCCCTGACTCAGTCCTGGACTCTAGCGGGTCCTGAGAACCAGGGCCAAGTGCGGCCATTGTGAGAAAACACAGAACACAAAGGAAGCAAAGACCAGCGGCCTCTGTCAGTCCACACAGGCAGCTGGACACCGTCTCAGTGTGTGTCCTATAGGTGTGCCTCTGTGTGCGCACCTTTGTGTTCACACGTATGCCCCTTGCGTGGGTGTGCCACAGATACTCCCTGAAAATACTCCATGCTAAGAAGTCTTCTTCATGGCACATTTTTCTTGAGTGCCCACATCTCTTGGAGGTTTGTTTTTGTTGTTATTTTTCCATGCTGGGGATTAAATCCAGGCCCTTGCACATTCTAGTCATACATTCTACCCCTGAGCTACACCCCTACCCCATTTCTCCCTGCACACATACGCACACACACAAACACACACACGAATATATATGTATATATACATATAACACATATAGAAAATTTTGAGTCATTGCCTCATCTCACAGAGTTTCCCAGGCTGTCCTTGAGCTTCACTGTTATGCTTCTCCTCTAGGCTCAGCTACACATCATTGGCTCCTTATAATTTACAGAGGCACAACATACAGCACAGTGTATTCTCTATCTGCAGCTTGCCAAACCTACAGTCAGACACAGAGTAGGACCTTCACCCTAAGCATGTCCCTTTGTGCCTCTTTAGAGTTCATCGCTTCCTCCACCTCAGACCCTGTCCACGTTTTGATATCCTACATATCTGTGCTTTTCAGAATGCCATATAAGTATACTGTGGAGCCTGTGCCCTTTTGGGTCTGGCTTCTACCATTTAACATCATACACTAGAGCATATCTGATATGCAAATGTGGTTTTGTTTTAATCCCAAGTGTGGGATTTTGGTTGAGCCATAGTTTGTCCACAACCGTTAATTGTCTTGTGCAGGGCGTGGCTTTTGCCCATGGAGAGGGGCGTGGTCTAGGGCTCTCAGGATATAAATGGAGAGCCCAGAAAGAGAAGAGGTATTGTGGCATTCAGTGTTGGTGTGTCATGTAGCAATTTAGAGAGACAAGAGAGATGGATGGTGTGGCCATTTGGAGCAGACAGACAGGGAGAGGTCCTGAGAATAAGTTCCTGGACAAATTGCTCGGACAGTTATCCGCTGCTCATTCTGCCATCTCCCTTCATGCTCCTCTCTCTCTCTCTCTCTCTCTCTCTCTCTCTCTCTCTGCATTTGTGGACGGCTTCCACACAATTCCCACGGCACATCCTGGAGGGAAAAATGGTCTTTTCAATCAACGACGCCAGAATAATTAATTCTTCAGATGAACATGATGCCCACATCACACTGCCCATCAAAACCCATTCTGTATGGATTATGGATTTAAATGTAAGGAAAGGAGCTGGCTATAGGGCTCAGCAGGTAAAGGCACTTGCTGCCAAATCTGACCGCCTGAGTTTGATCCCTTGGACTCATATGGTGAAACATCAAAAGACTCCACGAGGATCTGGAGAAGATGCCGTGACGCACACTGAGATGTTCACAGCCCACGTAACTAACCCAGGGGTGGTATCTACACTGAGAGCAGAGAAGATCCATGAGCCCTAGGAACAATGTTCCCCCTCTTCACTACCCATCAGCGAGTGCAGATGGAGACCAAGGAGAGACCATCATAGACCCACCAGAAGTCAAGTCAGATACCACCGTGCCATGACAGGGGTCTGGAAGAAGCTGGAAACAGCTTCCAACCCATCAGTAGAGCTGTAAGTTTTGTGCTCGGATCTGACCATCTTCACAAAGGCACCACCACTTCCCAAAGGAAGCTCTCACAGCTGTGTTAGCAGCCCATGTGGAAACACCCATGAAAGCTCGCTCACCTGACAGAATCCCAAAACCTATAGACAACAGCAAGTAGATACACTGTAGCTTGCAGACAGAGAAGCACAGTAGCCAGCGAACATCTGGGTCCACGGGCGGGTGACTCTCAGCAGCAGAGTAATGAGCAGAAGGCTAATCACAGAGGGGCGTCCTTGGCAGATTTCCTTTACAGAGACCCTGGGAACAGACAGTCCAATAGAATATTCCTTCTGGTTGGGTGTTTATATCTATATGTAGTTTTACTACAGAGAAAAGAGGATTAGACAGTTGGGCACAGGGGCCTGGAGAGAGGGGCTGTGTGGCTCGTGATTTTTATTTGTTCGTTTTCTTTCTTTCTTTGCTGGCTGGGCAGGGGTCACTGCTCCTGGGCTGGACTAACAAGAAGCCTGGCTGGAGTCAGCCTCTCAAGCGCAAGAGAAGCAGCCCCATGCCTATGCCCCTGCTCTCACTCCACTCACACACCATACGGAATCTCCCCGCCTGACACCACACCAGGGCTGGTGGCAGAAAAGCAGAGGCTGGCTCGGAGCCCGGAGCCTGCAACTTCTTTCTTCTAGCCACCCTCAGGGGCTTGCTCACTCCTATGCCCCACTTAATCTGCCCTGTGGAACCTAATGACAGGTCTTTCCCTCGTCCACCGCATGCCCCTCTCAGGCGGCCATGAGTGGCATGGCATACCCGCCCACTGTGGGCTCTTTCTTCCATGGCCTTAGTATCTACAAGTTGTCATTCGGTCACCCCAACAAGTGAACATCTTGGGGACAGTCACTCAGCAGGCAGGGGAAGCCTACACTGCAAGGTTTGGGTGACATAATGTCCTATTGTATTCATGCACTGTGGAAACCCATATGTCCTGTCCTTGTGGCCCCGGCATGTCCCACAGCAAAAAGTGGGAAACACCCAGAATCATTTTTAATAGGGTCTCACGTAGACCAGGTTGGCCTCAGATTTGCTGTGTAGCCTGAAATGACCTTGAACTGCCTGATCTTCCTGAGTGATGGGATTAGAGATGTGGTTCATGCAGTGCTGGGGATTGAACCCATGGCTTTGTGCGTGCTAAGCAAGCACTCTACCAGCTGTACCCCAGTGCCCATAATTTTTTTTTTGAGACAGTGTTTCTCTCTGTTGCTGTGGCTGTCCTGCACTCACTCTTTTTGTAGACCAAAGTGGCCTCAAACTCACGGAGATCTGCCTGCCTCTGCCTCCCCAAGTGCTGGGATTAAAGGCTTGCAATATCATACCAGGCTTCCCCCACACACAATAATTATTCTTATTTACTGTAAAATATATACTATGTGGTTCCCGGTGTTGAACCCAGGGCCTTGGGCATAGGAGGCAAGCCATGTCAATAAAATACAGCCCCAGTCTTGTTTCTACCTTTTTTATTTTTAATTTTAGGACAGTGTTTTACAGGTTGCCCAAGGCTAGCCTTGACCCTCTCATCCCTCTGAGTAGTTGGCACCACAGGGCCATTTGGGTAGAATACATGGTACGCCTTAGGCAAACGTCACCGAGAAACACAGTGGTTGGTTCAGCTAATCTACATTAGTAAAATGTTAGTAGTAAGTTCTTAGGGAGCTGGATTCACAGGGTCCTAGGGGCCAATCTGGGGTGTTTGGACCCCTTTCCCTGAGCCTTGGGCAACCCCGAAGGGTTTTCAATGGGCAGGGTAGGGCAGGGCCCAAGGATGTGATAAAGTATGAGGTGTTGTTTCAAGAATCTTAAGGATTGTCCTAGATAGGGCAGAGGTGGGGGAAGAACTTTCCTGAGGCCCGATGGAGAAGGCCTTGACCCTGACATGAGGCAGTGAGGACACGGAGGGGGAGGGGCTAGGGAGAACACAGCACCCATTGACCAGCTGGGCAGCTGGCTGGGAGAGTCCTCCAGACTTGTAGGAGGGGCTCTGAGGAAGTGCGGAGAGAGAAAGAAAGAAAAAGAAAGCCAGAAGCTGCAAGAAAGGAGGCCCAAGAGCTGAGAATGGGCTGTGACCTCTATCTTCAAGTTTCCCTGTCCCTCAAGTCAACCTTCGCACCCCGGCTGTAAACCAGTTCCTCATCCCACCAGGAGGACACACCTGCCTGTCCCCTCGGCCTCCTGTCCCTCAAGGCTGGGGGACTTGGCTTCTGGCTGGGGATGCCCCTTCCTGCTTGGCAATTCTTGCTTGGCATCTTCATCTTCTCAACTTACAGGATTCTCTGTCTCACAGGCAGGAAGACCTCCACACGTGCCACATCGCCGTCCAGCTGACATACATCCTTCAGCCAGCCCTTCCCCAAGTCTCCTCCCTGACCTCCACCCCGCAGAGCCCACTTCCGCCCTGCAGCGGCCCACTTCCGGGCCACAGGGCTGCTCATCACTGTGGGTACGACCGGAACAGCCTCCTCACCCTGGGGACCTGCTTTGCTCGGCCCCAGCTTCCAGAAGGCCAGTCCTAGGGGTAGAACTGTGCTGTTGTCCCAAAATTCATACATACGCTGAAGCTTTAACCCTCAATTCCACAGAGTGTAGACAGAGTGGAAGAAATATGGCTCCATGATGTTTTGTTTGGCAGCCCTGGAAAACTGACCCAGCACACAAGGGTGGCCAAGTGTTGCTCTCTTCATCTCTTCATTTCCTGTGCCAGAAAGCCTGCCTGCCCTACAGACAGAAGTCAGTAAACAGTGGTAGTCCAAGTACACGAGAGTTTTTCCAAACTCAGTGGCTACTGCTTTGGGTCATTTGACACTTAAAAAAGCGTGAGAGAGAGAGTATGTGTATAGTAGGGGTGGATGTTGTAGACACAGAGAAAGAAACTGCAGCAGCCAGGCCTCCCAGATCTGCTTCAGGAAAGCATCAACTCACAGTCGTCAGATGCAGAGGAGCTGGGTGGCCCTGTCGTTCTGCCAGGAACGGTTCTGTGCCTGGCATAACTTCTATTTTCTCTGTGGAAGCCAGTGCGCAAGATGGCCTCCTGTCTTCCCTGTCCTCACAGGGTGACAATCGGTGGCAGTGATGAGATTTGAGCTACAAAGGGGTGTTGGGATGCTTGGTCTAGGAAAAGGGCCCGGCAGCCTCCTCTCACCCTGGTGAAAGCCAGCCGGTTAGAGCATCTCGGGCATTCTGTGACTTCAGAGGCCAGGGTCCTTTGCCCTTGGAACTTCCGGCCACCTTCTCTTGGGGTGGGAGGCCAGTGTCACCCTGTAAAGCAGTGCCAGGTCTACACGGAGAAACGGCGGCCTCCGGCCCTGCTCAGCCGTGGAGGGGAGCCATGCTGGCAATGGATCTGTCAGCTGTCAGCCCTGCAGGCAATGCAGCCCGCCAACATTTTAACTGCAACCTCATGAGGGGCTCGAGGCCAGGAGCACCCAGCCATGCTCTTTCCAAGTGCCCATCCTTAGAAACCGTGAGAAGCTGAGTCCCCTGCTGCGGGAGGCAGCTAAGCTGGAGAGGGCTGGGCACCCAGAATCCCCACCTCATGCCGCCTGGAGATTGGCCCTACCCAAGTCCTCTCACTGCCAACAAAGTACTCTACATCCCAGCCTCTGATTCACTAACTCCCACCAAAGCCCCCTTTGACCTCTCGGTTTTCCTGTGGGCTTCTGTTCCACTGTTTAAACCCCATGGCTTCCTGCAGTCTGGGGCTCCCTCTCTTTCCTTTCAACAGCCAGAGCTATCTAGACTGACAGGGAGCTAGGGCCTCTTCCCAGACCCAGCATGGCGGCACCTCTCTGTTGAAGATCAGATCTCTCCAGCATTCTGAACCATCACACCCGTGACAGAGACATCTCACAAAAGCTTTGCCATGTCCGCATCTTCAGCCCTCTTCATATCAGCAGACTTGTCTTCACCGGTAGGGTCTGCCTTCTGCTCAACAGGAGCAGAGGACCTGGCCCTGGGGAATATGTTCCCCAGTAGTTAGCTCCATCTCCTACCCCTTGACCTAGTGCTTGATGGAGTCAAGACCGAGGGAAGGTTTCACTAATGAAGGAATGAATGAAACTGAATTGAGTGAATCTGTCAACCAATCAATGGGTAAACTAGCCTGAGCCCAGCTATAGCTCTTTGACCCATGGCTCTGAGCAGGTCTCTGTCCCTCTCCGGGCCCCAGTGATTCTCAGAGTGTGTAACCAGTGGCCTAACTGCCCATCTGTGTTTATTACAAATGCAGTGTCCAGTGAGCTTGTCTGTGTGCATCTAAAACACCAGCACTAAAAGAGTTAAGGCGGGGAAATCACAAAGAGACCAGCCTGAATATACGGTGACTCTGAGGCTAGCCCAGAGCACACAGTGAGTCCCTGTCTCCAAAAACAGAGCAGCCTCCATGGTTTCCAGTCCTAGGCCTTGTGGTCCAGTCCTGTTGGGGGACAGTTCATGCATGGAGGACACCAGCAGCAGTCCCTGTGTGAGGAGTAGGTGGCTTCTCAGGTCCCTTCCTAAACTGGAGTCCTGAGATGTTGCTTTATCAGGACCCAAGGGTAGAAGCAGAACCCAGGGCTCTGGAGGATCGTAGGAGGAGACACAGACAGGAGAGGGTGAGTGCCTTTCCTGCCTCGGCTGAGGATGAAGGGAAGGAGAGCAATGATTGCTGAGGCTGTGGCCCTCCACAGATTGGCCCTCCGCCTGAAGCTGAGCTCTCAGTGTGGGAGACTGAGTCCCAGAGTGTGCTGGCCACACCTGTTTCCATCCTGAAAGCCACAGCAAGAGCAGCATCAGCCCAGTTCTCAGTGCTGCAGGGGAGAGACCGGAGTGTCTGGGGTGGTTCTAAAGCCATCCCCCATCCCCACCATGATGTCCTGCAATCCCATGAAACCGTGAGCCCGAATAAATCCTTCCTCTCCTCAGCTGATTCTGTCAGGCACTGGTTCATAGGAAGGCAAAGGTAATTCATACTGATTTGTCATTGCTCTGCTTCTGAAGACAGAATCTTGCCACATAGCTTGGGCTGACCGAGAACCTCAATCCTCCTGCCTCCACCTCCTGGGTACTGGTATTTCAGGTGCATCTGCTTCATGCCTAGCCCACTGATATTGTCAATTTTATATGCAGATGAGCTTTATCTCTGTCTCTTTGTTTACAAGTCCAAGGTTTATGTTTTTGTCTCTTCATCTAGTTTTCTGGATCATGTAAAATGCTTACATGGTTAAAACTCAAGGCCATATAAACATTTTCCCAGAGAAGACTCGCTCCTAGCTCTTCCCCAGTGCATTTCCTCCGACTCTATAGCCCTTCTTCATGAGTTTCTGTTTTATCCTTCCTTTCTTTTGTATAATTAACTTAGTATGTGTGGGTTTTTTTTTTAAATGTTCTTACTTTAAAGATTTATTTTTATTAGTGTGTGTGTGTGTGTGTGTGTGTGTGTGTGTGTGTGTGTGTGTGCGTGTGTGTGCCATATGAGTGCAGTGCCTGCCGGTGGAGGCCAGAAGAGGGTGTCAGATCCCCTGGAGCTGAGTGACAGATGTTGTGAATTGCCTGATGTAGGTGCAGAGAAGGAGCTGGGACCCCTCTGGGAGGGCAGCAAATGCTCTTAACTGCTGAGCCACCTGTTCAGACCTCTTTTCTGCTTTTTAAAATTTTTTCCATTTTTTTTTGTGGTTTTATCTTAAACACAAATAAAACACGTACATAAGCCATCTACTCATTTTCTTTACTGCATAGCGTGGCGTTGGGATTGGTGACTCTGATGACCAGCTGTGCTGCTCTTTCTCTGATGGCTTTTTGGTTCTTGGGGGAAGCATTGTGGACACTCTCAGCACAGTAAGATTTGTTGGGTATTAGCAGCACTTCCGGCAACCTGAGACTGTGGGCCAGAAACTTCCGTAAGCCACTAGGCCGCATGTGTTTAGTTTTCTTGTTGCTCCTGTAACCAATGGTAAGCATCAGGATCTGACCCTTGAATCTTCTCCAAACCCTCTTGCCGAAACCTCTGGGCTTCCACCAGGTTTGCTTAGTTTTGACATATCAGTCTGGTGCCTGAAGAGCTTCTTGATCCTCTTTTTAACTATCGTGGGTTTTACCAGAGGCTGGAGGGCAGCTACGATGCCACAAAAGAGATGGCAGCCTCTTCGCAGCTAGCGCAGAGGAAGGAACCCTCTTCTGCCTTCTTCAATGAAAGGTGGTCGTTTTGCTTAACACCAACCACTAGAAATCACTCAGTGTAGTGTATAGAGATCCTTTGGCTTCTCTGGCTACACAAGATCTCCCGTGTGGTACCTGTCCGTGGTGTCATGATTAATCTTCATTGTCAGCTTGACTGGCATGAGATCACTTAAGGGCCTGAAGCATACCTCTGGGTGTGTCTTTGAGGGGATTTTGGGAAGGATTAGCTTAGGGGGTTTCCCTGGCCCATGGTGTGGAGTCCCGACGCACACCTCTCTCTGCTTGGCACCAGGTGAGAAGCATCGGCTTCATGCTCCTGCCTTTGGCCACCAGGCTTCCCCTCCACGACGGGAAGCAGGAAGACCTAAGTAGCGCCCAGGGCTGGCAGGGCTGCAGTCCTTTCTCCCTCAGCTGGCAGCTCTTAGCTGTCTCCCAGGTGAAGAGGGGCACAGCCCACAGGCCCTAGGAGTCTGTGGCCATTGTGTGAATCAGCCATGGAGCTGATGAATCAGGACAGGGCTGGGCTGGAAGGGAAAGAGAATTTCCAGGGGATAGAACCCAAAGTCCAGAGCCTGAGGAGGTGCTGGGACTAGCTAGCAACCTCCGGAGTCTGCGGGATCCACCATCCTGGGTTGATGGTCCCACTACTACGTCTGTCCAACAGTTAGAGGGACCTCAGGGAAGCCCCCCTATAGTTCCCACCTGACTCTTCATGCTTCTCAGGAGAAAACTCACATTCCCTGTCTCTCAGGACAAAAATATAACACCTGCCTGTTCTATTTTTCTCTGGGGTCTCTTACTCATCAACACTTCCATTATCTTGAAATCTCAACTCCAGCCCTTGTGGGGCCGAATAAACCTCTTTTCTTCATAAATTGTTCTGCCTCTGGGTGCTGTGTTACAGCCACAGAAAAGGTAGCAGAGCACCTGTTCAAAACAGTGGGCCTGTCCATGAAGCTGATCTTGAAGGTTCCCATGACTCTGGCTTTTTACTTGAGGTCTCCATAGATTACATTTGCCACCCATTCAGCATCTACTCATTCTCACAATGGCCTTCAGGGTATGACATTTGTCTGCTTTTGCCGTGTTGGGGTGGAACACAGGGCTTCCTCACATGTGCCAAGCAAGTGCTCTACCCCTGAGTCACACTCTCACCTCATCAGGGGTTTTAAGGCAAGACTCAGAGCCAAATCTTCAGCCTTGGGAACCTGTGTCTTCCTCCAGGCCAGCCCATGCTAACATTTGGACCATAGATGACAAATGAATGTCAGATCCATGATCACTTGTGCCGATCGGTGTCAGCTGCCTGTACTGTACATTGAGGAGGATTCCGTGGCTGCCTGTAGGCTCTTCTAGAAGTTCTGTGATTGATTTTTAGTGTCGGTCTGGACAGGGAATGGTAAGTGGATGGATACATGAGTGCCAAGTGTCTGGCGTCCCTTACAACAGGAACAAGTATTTAGCAAAGGAGTTAATGAACTCTGAATCCCATGACATTCTTCTTAAGTTTGGCAACTCCCTTTTCCCCCCAATGAGCCTGTCCCCCTTGGTGAGGTGTCCTAGCACCTGGCCCCAAAAGTCTCAAGGTCACAGGCAGAGCTATCAGTTGCTTGAGGCTTGTCATAACCCAGGCTTAGTTTTCACCCTTCCAGGGAATTATCTCTGGATTCCCACGGTCTCCACCAGGAGCATCTGGAACCTCCATTGCCCACTGAGGAAACTCTAGCTCCGGGAGGGATGCAATCTCCTCAGGACCACCCAAGAAATCACCAGCAGAAACACTACCCATGCCATCTCCCACCCTCCCTCCAAAGATGTGAGACGGGGGTGGGGGTGGCTTTGATTTCTGCAAGTGCAGCCCAGCAATTGGACACAGTTCAGTTAGTCACTGAAGGGAGAGGATGTGAATACTTAACCAACCCTTGGGAATCCCCTGGAAAGTCCAGAGGGATCACGTCCAGCCCCGGAGCTAAAGTTTTCTAAGTGAATTCTTCCATGTCCCTAGCACTGAACACAGCTCTAAACATTCGCCTGCTGGATGAGGCCCCATGGCAGTCCTGTGAGAAGGCATAGTCTAAATCCAAAAGGGAAATCTGAGGCTCTGAAGGGTGTTCTATGGGCTCAGAGCACATAGGTGTGTGCGTGTGTGTGCGCGTGTGTGTGTTTGTGTGCACATATAGAAGTGCAAACATGAGCAGACACACTCTTGGGTGTCTGTGAAATTCTTAAGACATATCAGTGCAGCACATTTTGGGGGAGAACACACATGGGCACAGGCATGAAGGATGCTGAGAGGCCCAACAGTGGACTGCAGTGGTGTGTGCCATTTACAGTCCACTTCGTGTCCATTCCCCCTCCTTCCCAGCGCTCTAATCTCTTGGACAGCCAGCTCTTCCTCATATGGGTAGTCAGTCCTACTGGATTCCTGAGCACACGTAGGCATGACCTGATTGGCTTGCCCTTGTAAGGATTTGGAACAGTGACCCAGGCAAGAGGAATGTCTGGGATTCATCCAGGCAGCGCACCAAGGTAGTTAACGGAGTGGTTTCTAGAATGGACGGCCTTGTTCAGTCTGGGAATGAAGCTTTCTACCCCGCCTGATTCTGCCTCGGGCTTTTCATCTGTAAAGTGATGCCAGTGGCTTGGACCCACCCTGAGTTTACTTTCAAAAGTGTCTGATGTACAGAAAGTTCCATTTTAGTGTGGTCACGGCTCACGGCTTGAAGTAATCCCACTGGCTTTCAGGGGCTTCCAGATTATTCCTGACAATGAGACCCCTGGAGCAGGACAGCAGAAGCCCTGTCCTCACGACAGTGAGATTCCCAGCTTTTTCACCACAGACTCTGTGAGTGACACCTGAGACCTTTTCAATCCGTTTTCCTCTGCTTCCCTAAGTCAGAATCCTTTCTGTCTCCCGTGATCCCAGAAAACTGACCCTGGTGCTCCTTCTGTCAGGAACCCACAACCCCACCTCCCAGCTGAAATCTGCCTGTAAGCCAAAGGCTGTTTTCTCCTAAACAACTGCATTCCTAGAGTGCTCGCCGGGCATGTCTAAAGGCCCAGAACCACAAAAAACACAATGCGGTGGTGCATGCCAGGGATCCCAGCACATGGGATATGGAGGCAGAAGGATCAGAAGTTCAAGGTCATCCTCAGCTATGCATGGAATTCTAGACCAGGCAGCTAAACACAAGACCCCTGTCTCAAAAAACAAAACAAAACAAAACAAAACAAAACAAAAACCACCCCAGCCCTGTCTGCTTCTTGTCTCTTAGGGAGGGGTTATCTCATGTTTAAGTGACTTCCCCAAGGGTATCCACAGCATCCTGAAACTACTGGGGAGTTACTAGTTCAACAGCAATAAACGGGGCCCAGGGGGCAGGAAAGGATCTGGAATGGCTCCTAATTCAGGTTCTTGCAGTGAGACTGGATAACCAGTGTGAGGAGGGACATGGCTGTGGGCCCGTCCTTCCTATTCTCCACTCACTTGTCCCCACTGGCTTAGGCTCAGCACCCACCCTGGAGGCTTTCCATGTGTGGTTCTCCTTGCCTAGAGCTCCGTCTTACTGCTGCCCCTGCTCCGTTCACTCATATCTGGCCACTCTTTTTTTAAAAAAAAAAAAAAAAACCTGTGTGGGTGTTTTCCCTGGGTGTGTATCTGTGTCCCATGTGTGTTCTGGTGCCCTCAGAGGCCAAAAAAGGGTGCTGGATACCCTAGGACTAGTAGTCACAGATGGCTGTGAACCTCCAGATGGGAGCCAGGAATCAAACCTGGGTCCTCTAGAAAAGCAGCCGAATCTCCCCATCCCCTTGGCTGGAGATCCTGGTGAGCTGCATTCCTTCTCAGCAGTTAATGCTCCCTTGTTTCTCTGTTCCACCCCCGCCCCCGGGGCAGGATCTCTGTGTTGTTCTGGCTCAGCAGTCCTGAGACTGGGCCGTCAGGACCGATGCTGACCCCTGCTCCCCAATTCCAGGAGAATCGCCCCCATCACCTCCCCATTTTACAGGTGAGGAAACTGAGGCTTAGGCGACAGTGACTTGCAGATACAGACAAGGAGCCAGCTCTGACTCCTCTGACTCGGCAGTCCTGCGTGAGGACTCTGGAGGAAGCTCTGGGTAGCGCCACGCCCCCCCACCCCCGCCCCGACTGGAGCTCTGGTGGCCTCGGCAGGGGGTGCGGGGTGCGCTGAACGCCTGGCTCCCATCACCCGCGGCGGCGGCAGCGGTGGCGGGGCGGGCGCAGGGCGAGGCGTCGCACAAAGAGCCGCTGTCCCGCCGCCGCCCCGCCCCCCGCGGGTGGCCCGCCTCTCCCCCCACTCCCTCTTTCGCCTCCTCTGTCTGGGTCCCCTCTCACTCTTCCCTGTGCCGGGCTGGCTGCCCCTCGGGATGAGGCTGGGTTGGCAGTTCCCCGCCCTCCCTCCTCACTCTGCCCAGAGGTAGGAAGCCAGAGCTACGCGGGACAGAGACGGCCGCCGTGGGGACCAGAGAGGCATCACCATGGTAACGCCTTCCCGGGCCTGGACCACCTCACTCTGCTGGGTTTTCTCCCCGCACAGACCTCCCCCCGGGGGGGTGCACCCAGCGATCCTCCTTTCCTGGCCTGGGTCGGTGCATAACTACGCAGCCCCAGCAGGATTAGGGCAAGAGTGGGGCTCAGAGCCCCTCCTGGGCCGCGCGTCCTGGCTGGGCCTCTCTGCAGAGATGCACGCTTTCATCTCGCTCCAAACCAGAACGCAAATCTGAGCTGGAATCCTGGACCTTTTTCCATGCAGAAAACTTGGGGTGTTTTTAGCACTTTAAACTCTATACTTACTGACAGTTCTGTGTCCTGTAGGGGGTCTGAACCGGGACAGCAATCAAAGTCTCCTCTCAGCAATAGCGCTGGGAAAGGGCAGACCCTGAGGGCAGTAGGGTGGCTAAGAGGGAATTGCTCACCAAATCTTGGGTGCGTTCGCTGTTTGAGACACGGGGGGGGGGGGGTTGTCAAGTGAAACGTGCATGCTTTGGACCATGGGGTCCTCCCGTGAGCATGAGGTGTAGAGGCAGCTGGGGAGAAGGCTGAGTGAGTGCAGTGCCTCTGTGCCTGGGTTTCCTGGACCTGCATCCTGGGAAGGGGACCTCAGGGAGGGTTGTGTGTGCCTTTGAGCCAGTGTCTGGGACGAAGGAATCAAAATGAAGTCTGTTGGCGAGTCTTAGCTCAGCTCCAGACAGGATTGGGCAGGAGTCACAGGAGCAATTTTGCAAATCTCAGGGGATTTGGACGAGCTGGGAGACAGGCCAGGGCGTTCACCCCTTGACTCTGATTGGCTGTGCTGGCTTGGGTGGGCTTCCCTTCCCAGGCAGGTCCACACCCAGCTCTACAGAAGGGTGCATTCACACGCAGATATGCGCAGGCAAATCCCTTTTCCCACATCGAGGACCAGCACACAGGCATCATGTACCTGCTTGCTCGTGCTGACATGTGGACAAACACCTGTGCACACACACAGTACAAACCCAGGCTCCAAATGCAGACACCAGAAGCACGGGGCACACTGTTCTCGGAGCAGATCAAAGTGTTTCCTGAGTGGCATGGCCTAAGGCACTGATTGTCTGCCTCTGTGCTGGCACTGTACGAATGGTGGACATACCACTCCCGCCAGCTCTAACTGTAGACTTTCGGCCCTGCATCGCACAGAGGAGACCCTGAAGCCCCAGGAGCCTAGGTGGCAGGAAAGTCACCCTTGCAGGAAGTGCAAAGTACAACAGCCAGAATTCTCACCCTGCCCAGCCCACCTCAGTGCCACAGCTCATCTGTTTATCAAAGGTCTGGTTTTGATGGAACCAGTTATGCATGTTTATAAACCCCTTCAGTGAATCCCAGACCTTCAGGGCCGGGGTTCCTGGGCTGCTCCTCGTGAACCTCTGAGAAAGTATTCCTGAGCGGGTAGGAAGGGCACGCTTTCCTCTGTTTATTTGTGTGTGTGCATGTGTGGTGGGTGAGTGGGCGTGTGCTTGCTTGTGTATTATGTGGTGTGAGGGAATGTATGTGTATGTATGTGTATATATATATGTACGGGTGCCTGCATCGCACACAGAAACTGAAAGAGGGCCTTGTGGGGATCCTCCTTTATCACTTCCACCTACCCCTCAGAGCCAGGGGCTCTCCCTGAACCTGGACCTTACCTTTTATTGGCTGGGCTTGGAAAAGCCCCAGGGATCCTCCTGTGTCTGTCCCGCTCAGTGCCGGGTTAGAGGCATGCATGAGGCCACACCCAGGTTGTTGTGTGGGCATAAGGTTCTCCACTACTCTCTTCACTCTTTAAATAGCAAATGCCACCATCCAGCCTCTTCTCTGATCTTAACTTTGTGCCCTGAGTACTCTGACCTGGTTTCAGAATCCCTTAGGGTTCACGGTCCTTCCTGCTCCAGGACCTTTACACGTGCTGTCTCTGCTGGGATATTCTTTTTTGTCCTGTAGATCTCCACCCAAACAAAACCGCCATGGTTTATCCTCTTGTGACCTGCTCAAGTTCATTGTAGCATGCCTTTCCGAATGCGTGTGGCGGTCAGAGGACTACTTGTGGGGAGTGGGTTCTCTTCTACCGTGTGGTGCATCAGGTTTGGTGGCAAGAGCTTCAACTTGCTGGGCCATTTTTCTGGCTCCTGGAGATTTAGCGCTGTGATTTTTGAAAGTGATTGAACCTGGGGCTTTGTGCATGTTAAGAACTGTACTGTCACTGAGCCGTAGCCCCTGCTCTCTCTTTACTTACTTTATTTCAAGATAGGATCTCGCTACACTGCCTGAGCTGGCCTTCAACCTGCAACTCATTCTCACACCTAGAGAGTAAGTGGGCAAGTGCAAAAGAAGCCTGCATTCCTTGCTCGTAAGCACAGGTGCCATGGAAACCTGAGAAGAGATGCCCCGTTGGCAGGACTTAGAAGGGTGGGTAGGAGTGCAGAGAGAGGTACCATGTGAGCGGAGACAGCAGGTGCCCAGAAGGGGATGCCGCAGGCTAAACGAGGTGGCACTTAGGGGAAATTTTTATGGAAATGGCACAAACACATGACAGTAAATAAAGCAAATTTACATTGAAAATGAAATAGGAAGAAAAGTCAAACATTGAATAATCAAGAATAAATACTAAGCAAATAACAAATCCAGGTATGTGATCATGGCGAGAAAACCTTGCCCATGGGGGAGGTGGAGGAGGGGAAGTCCTGGCCAGAGCAGGGTCTATTTAGGAAGCAGGTAAGGAAGGATGGCAGTCCGAAGCAGCGGGCGTGCAAGCTGCTGAGGCAATAGGACCCACCCGATGTTACTGAGGACCACAATTGGGTCTCTGTGCATGAGTCTACAGGGAGCCTCAGGTGATGTTCCTGTCCGCTGACCAGGAAGACAGTGTGAGCCTCTGTGTATTAACCTGTAAAATGGGGATAAGATACCCTGCCCACAGAATCATCAGGACAATCCCATAAAACCATTCGTGGAGTGGACTTAGTGCTGGCCTCATCCTGAAGGCTTGCTCAGGGGAGCACAGAGGCAGCCCGAGGGGTCAACTTTGTCATCTTACGGCTTGAGTAAGAAGTTGTGCCCCAGGACAGAGGCATAGGAGAGGAAAGACAAGGGAGGGCTTGGAGAAGCAGAAAGAACTTACTGGATGCCGCATGACTGAGCTGGACTTGAACGCAGCTCTTTAGACACCCACTCCCGTCCTCGTTCACTGCTTCTTGGCCATCCTTCCAGTTTTGAAAGTTTGTTTATAAAGAGCTGATTTGAAAGCTGGTTTGCAAAGAGCCGGATTCTCACTCCAACATCCATCCGCCCACACACAGACAAAAAGCGCAAACAATTTGAGTTGGATGTGAGCGGGAGCTTTCGGACTGTCGGAAAGCTAACTTCGGGAGCCTCAGCCCAGACAAGTTCAAGAGGAGAGTCCCAGGAACTGGAGATTGCAGTCTGACACCTGCTGGGCAGTGGCTGGCTCACAGATGTGCTTGCTTTGGCTGATCTTGAAAGCACTTGGAGGTTTACTGAATATCCAGAAGGCCAGGCAAGGCAGGACCGCAGTGACCTCCGTGTCCCAGGCCCGTTGCCCCCATTGCTCCTCTGAGGTGGGTGGCTGGGGTCCTTAGTGAGGGTCTGGTTGCACTTTCTCACATTCATCTGCTCCTGTCTCTCGTATCACAGGCAAACCCCCTCATTAGACAGTTCCCAGGCAGGAGCAGGGACACGGGATGAGGCTGGACCTGTGAAACTTCCTCAGCAGCTGAAGATCGGTCCATTTTAAAGACCACATCCTTACCCCACATCTTCCGGAACTAAATCATACGGAGAATTCTAGAACAGATATGCCCAATGCTTTAAAAAAGAACAAATGTAATATTTGTGTTAATTCCTTGGAAATTTCATGCAAGTATGCAATATGTTTACTTTCACCTCTTCCCCAACTCTTCTGAGACCCACCCTCCACTCCCCTCTCCTTCCCAACCCTGTATCCTGTGTTTGTTTGTTTGTTTGTTTGTTTGTTTGTTTGTTTTTAATGAGCTGTAGAGTCCAATTTGTGCTGCTCATATACTCATTCTACCTCCTCCAGAAGCCATCAGCCCTCAGTAGCTCCTCCTCAACAGGCAGAAGGAAGGCTGCCGGCCTCTCCCAGCTCTTGTGCTGGAATGCTGACTGGCTTCATCTTGAGCAGCTCTTGTGTGGGCAGCCACAGCTGCTGTGAACTTGTGAGTGCCAAGGTCCTGTCGTGTCCAGGAGACACTGTCCTCCCCAGCTGTCTGGGAACTCTCCTCCAGAACTTGTCTGGGCTGAGACTCTAAAAGCAAGCTGGTCACCTCTGACCTCTGGCTCTTAAAATCTTTCTGCCTCGTCTTCCACGATGGTCCGAGCCATGGGTATGACGCATCAGGCCCTTGGACCAGTTGTGATTTCCTGCCTTAACCATAGCCAACTGCACAAAGAAAATTCTCTGATGAGGTCCAAGCACCGTTTATAAGGGGTGAACCTGTGGCCAAAGTCACCCGACGTGGCATAGTCAGTGTCTCACCTTTTCTAGCTTTTTGCTTTCTTCTTCATTTTGGGGTAGGGGATGGAACCCAGGTCTGTGCAGAGGAGGTGAGCACTCCCCACCCCCAAGCTGAATCTCAGCCTTTCCACAGAGCAGAGGGAATGCTCTAGGACCCAGCCCACACCAGCCCTTCCCACTCCTCTTGCTTCCCACGAGGAGGAGGAGGAGGAGGAAGAAGCCAAATGAGACTAGAATCTTGGCTCTGTGGAGTAAGTGGAAAGATCTGGACCTTTAAGGCAGTCCAGCCCACATCTCGGAAGGCCCAGCTAACAACATCTGGCGAGACCATTTAGAAAAAAAAAGGAGCCAGCCTTAAAAACACACGATCACACTTTTATGTTTTCCCCACCCCTGGTTATAAAAGCCACACTGACTGGTTCCAGAATGTTTGGAAAATATAGCAAGCTCGGAAGAAAATTAAAAGGCTGTCTCGGGAGGCCCTGCCCCTCACTGCCCTCGGGATAACTTTGCTTAATGCCCACTTGGGCTTTGTCTGGACCTACTCGCATTCTGTGGATTGTACTGTATGGAAAATTTTCTTTAAAAACATTATAATAGAAGCTTAGTTTTGGAGAGGGAGCAGCTGGCTAGGAGTGAGCCTCTTTGTGGGGGGTCACAGAACCCTTGCATATTGAGCTGGGTAGTGGTTGCAAGATCGGTACATGGATAAAAGTATGTCTGCCTGCATTCTTTGCATTTGCTGAGTTTTGCCTGATAGAAATTGATGTTTAGGATGACCATAGAGCAGGCCCGTTGCAAAGTTGCTAAAATAGATGTATACAGCCCAGAGCAGTGATACAGTCCTGTAATCCCAACACTGGGGAAGCAGAGGTAAGGATTGGAGGTCAGCCTGGGCTACATAATGAGTTCAAGGTTAGCCTGAGCTTCTGGTGAGAATCTATCTCAACAGGCCAAAGGCTGGCAGCATGAAGATGGCGTGGAGGTGGGCCTGCAGTTGTAGCGTATTCTTGCTTCTCATGCACAGACCCTGGGTTCCAGCTCAGCCCTTTAAAAAGAAACTACAGCTTCATTTCATATGTCCATCCTTGGCCAGTGTGCTGGACTCTTTCTCTGGTCCCAGTTGCAAAGGGGGTCGTGGCTCCATCTTTTTCATCTTCCATCCCATGCCTGGCTCCTACGAGGAGCAACCGACTGCTGCCGGGGCCGCCCTCACTGGGAAGGAATGGAAATGTGCCTATCAAGTTTCACAGCAATCATTTAGAGTCTGGCAGCAGATTTGGACTCCTGTGGTCCTGGGCTGGGCTGCTCAGCTCATTTGTGATGGCAAGGGGCCAGCACTCCTCCCTGCACCCTCCGGGGCCCTTTCACCATGTTCTTCCTGAGTTCTTGGACAGTTCTGAGACCCTGGAGTCAAGCCTCTGGTAGGTAGTGTGCCGACGGGAGGGTAGCCTCGTCACAATTTCCCACTGTCCAGCCACTTTTGAAGGTGGCTAAAGTGTGTGGCAAGTGCAGGCAGCCTGTGCAAGCCAAGATTGGCTCAGTGGGCAAACCTTGCTTTTCCTCTTGTGGTTTCTTTAGGCCACTAGAATCCTAGACAGACCACCCTGAAAGGAGTGGATCTCAGACGGAGCAGGCAGCCAGAGGCAGGGGAAACCAGCTGTCTTCACTGCCATGGGTCTGGGTTGCATTGTTACTGTCTATTTCATTCTAAGACCCTGACAAAATTGGCTCTGACCAATAACCAGCAAAATGGGGTTCCCTAGGTTAGTAGTGGCATCACTGTCTGTGATACCAGGCAAGAGACTGAGAGTGTAAGGCTACTACACAGCAGGTGCCTGGAGACTAATCTCTTTCCCTCTTTCTCTCCATCCCTTCTTCCCTTCCTCTCTCTTTCCTTTTGAGGTAGGAACACAGTTATGTACCTTTCTGCAGAGTGGATAGATGTGAAAACAAAACAAAAACAACAGTTTTAATAGTGCAAACGCTGAAGGTCGTAAATAATTACATTTTCAAGACTGAAGCAGACATCCCGGCTGGCTGGAGATGAGGTCTAGAGAGAGGAAGCCCCTAGTCAAGGCCACAAGAGGAGAAAGAAGCCAGGTGGGGCAGCCTCCCAGTGCAGACAGGGTGGCGAGCGGGCACATGGCATGAAGGAATGCTGGCTCACTGTGTTTGTGTCCTCAGACGGCATTCGTGAGCTCTTTCTCTCACTGTCCCAGGTTAATGGCTGTCCTGGTTACCTTCTATTGCTGTAAAGACACCATGAAGAAGGTGACTTATAGAAGAAAGAGTTTATTTAGGACTTGCAGTTCCAGCGGAGTGGAGTCTGTGACCATCCTGGCAGGGAGCAAGGCATCAGGCAGGCATGGCTGGGGCAGTAGCCATGAGAGAACTCAGTCTTCTCTACAAGCATAAGACAGAGAGAGTGCTAACTAGGAATGGCTTGAGCTGTGGAAACCTCAAATCCCATCCCCCCACTGACACACCTCCTCCAACAAGGCCACACCCTTTAGTCCTTCCCAAACACTTCCAGCTGCTGACCAAGTATTCAAACATATGAGCTTGTGGGGCCATTCTCATTCCGACTATGGCAGTGGGAAACAGGGGTTGACTAGTGGTGAGGCTAGGGGCACTGGTGAGCTCAACAGGTCTACAAAAACCTCCCTGTTCTACCACATCAAGGATCCCACCCCCCAACTTAGCATAACCCCAACATCATGGCCCACTCTCCTCCAGACTGCAACTATAGGCATTCATTTTTTTTTCACTCATTCACTTATTCTGACAACACGGTGGGGGGGGGGGCAGGGTGGCCTGCTCTGGATGGACGACAGATGGGAAGGGCCGTGGCCTCTGTCTCACACCCCTGGCTTTGGAATCTGGTTGAGAGTGAGCCATGCCTTCTCACCTGCCTCAGAGTCCCTACTTTGTTGCCTTCAGTTCCTCTTTGCCTGTATTCACAGGCTGTGGAGACGTGGATGCGGCACCTTTAGATGCTACCCTTCCTGATCCATTCGTTCTTTGGGGACCAGAAGTCAGTGTGGGAACTTTTCTGATAAGGTGCCAGCAGAGAAGGACATCTGACCACAGGGGGTGGAGGTGGGTGTGAAGTCACAGCACCTCTAGAGGAGGCAAGGGCTGGCCCGATGCTTGAGGTTAAAGAGTGCATTGCCAGGTGAGGTGAGAAACAGGCAGGCAGGTGTTTGGGTAGGAAGGACAGCACCGGAAAAAGCCTTAGGTGAGCTAGAGACTCCTCCGGTCACAGTACAGACAGAGGTGGCAGGGCTGTGGGAGGCTGGCATCGTGCACAGCAGTTAGACCTAAGTTGCTAGATGCCTGGCATGTTGGGGTAAGTTTGCTCTGGGGTCCTGGTGGAAGGTGGCTGGAATGCAGAAGACTAAAACTCCAGCGAGGCAGAGAAGGTGGCTGCGTGAAACTGGTGATAGAACTTGGCAGGGGAGGAGTCCTAGGTGTGTGAGCTGGGGGGGGGGGGCATTGAAGGTAACATGGCTGAGGGCTGTTGGGGGTGGTCAGGAAGGCAGCTGCTCAGGGCTCTGTTGGCTGGGCTGTGGGGCCATCACTAGGCAGACGCAGGAAGTACAGGCTTGGAAAGTTCCCCAGTCAGGCTGGAGTGAAGCAAGGGAGGAGCCCTGGCCACGGGAATCAGCAAGGCCTCATTCACAGGAGTACTGAACATTGCAGGAGTGGTCGCTTCCCCTGTCCTCATGGCTACTGTAACTGCTCTTCCTCCCTGCTGTCCCCAGCAGGACCCTTCAGCCCTTGACATGGCCATCCAGCATGCCCTGGCAGGGCTCTACCCGCCTTTTGAAGCCACTGCCCCTACTGTCCTGGGTCAAGTGTTCCAGCTCCTGGACTCTGACTTCCGGGGAGATGGGCTGAGCTTCCTCCTGGATTTCCTCATCCCTGCCAAGCGCCTGTGCGAGCAAGTGCGGGAAGCAGCCTGTGTAAGTAGGGAGGCTGTGATAACAAGGCTCTCTTAGAAGGCCAGAGGGCTGGAATCGAGGGAAGAGGAAGATGGTTAGGGTGTGTCTTCCCAACAAGAACTATGGTGGCTGTGGGGAGGGTTCCCAAGAACCACTACTTATCCAAAGGGAAAGGCCATCTGCCAGTAGAGAAAGAAAGTTATTTCATTTATGGCCTTCTGATAACTAGGGGCCAGTGACATCTAGCATTCATCAACAGGGAGGAAGTCCAAGTGTCCAAGGACCTTGCCTGGGCTTGAGGGACCTGCCTGGGTGCTGGTACCATGAATGGTAGCAGCTGGCCCTGGCCCTGGTGAGGCCACTTCCACAGAGGCAACAGAGAATGTTCCAGAGCGTTCCTAAAGACACTGACTTTTCCCCCTGAAAACCTTGAGATCTCAAGGTGGTGACTCTTGGAGCAAAGTGGAGAGACAAATGTTTTAGGCAGGAGGAGGAAACAGCTCAGTCCCTACTCAGGCCGTGAATTTGTCCCAATCAACCCACTTGAAGACACATTTCTGCCTCCGGCCTCTGCTTCTCTGGTGGCCAGCAACCACAGCAGCTGTGAAGAGAAGCGTCCCAGGAAGGATCTGAATTGGCCAGGATGTGGCCATGTGTCCATGGCTGGGCCAATCACTCTTGACCAGAGGACTTGGATAGTAAGATTGCCCAGACCTCCTCCTCCTCCCTCCTTTCCTCCCTCCCTCCTTCTCTCTTTCTCTCTCCCTCAACTGCTTTAGGAAAACAGTGGGGAGACCACCAAGGAATCAAAGTTCTGATTGCCTCTGCCCTCCTCCCTCAGACGTTTGCCAGTGCCTCTTGAGCTACTGTTAGTTACCCTGAGCCCTCTGCCACCCTCCATCAAGAGCCACATAGCCAATCTTAGGACCCACAGCACCTGCTGAGAAAACCCCCATGGTAACTGCACCCTAGTGAGAATAGAAGAATGTAGTGTCTCCCAGAAGCCTTTTCCCTGGCCTCTCATGACCTCCTGACTTTGTTACAAAAAGATCTTCCATGTCACTGTGTGTGGTTGTTCAATCCACATGTGCAGGGCTGGGCATGTGGCCCTGGGCGGTAGAGTGCTGGCACAGAGCCCTGGGCTTGAATTCTTCCATATGAAATGGCATAGTGGTGCCTGCCTGTGATGCCAGTACCCGGCAGGAGGATCAGAAGTTCAAGGTCTGCTTCAGCTGCAGTGTGGGATCTAAGCACAGCCTTTCTGTGACTTTGTTCTTGATTATAGACACCTTTGATTTGGCTGTCGTGGACAAATTCATGTCACCTCAGAATAGACAGGAGTAAAGAGGGACTCACAGTAGGTCCTTTGAGGTCAGGTTCTCTGCTTCAAACCAAGACGCAATCACTGAGAACGTGAGAGATCCTCACCCCCACCCTGACTCCTGTGGGTGAGAGAGAGAGAGACAGCAATGGCATGATGCCACAGTGGCAATGGCCTTTTCGAGGTGGTCTGGTGAGGCAGTGATAGGGTCAAGTTTCCCGGCTTCTCATTCCATACTGTTTCTGTGTCATTTTAACTGCTCAGATGGGGAGATGGCTCAGTAGTCAAAGGCTCTTGCCGCACAAGCCTGATGACTTGAATTTGATTCCTGGAACCCACATATAGGTGAAAGAAGAGAACCCAGGCCTCAGACTTGTTCTGTGACCTCCACATGGGCGCCGCTCCCATTATTCACACACATCCACACAAGCAGGTATTTTCAGAAAGGAGTGAATTCATGTGCTCTGAACCTCCCCAACCATCGTGTTGGCTTTTCTGCATCCGTATTCAATCTATCTCATGCCAGCCAGGAGTGTAACAGTAAGTTATATTTTGGGAGGCCTTTTTAATCACCTGCTCTAGCTCCCAAATAAATGAGACAGAGACATAAGATTTATTAATAAGGTTTAAGGACCATAACTGGGCGGGTAACCATTTATACTAATTCTCAATGCTAGTCTTGCCATGTTCCAGCCATGTGCCCCAAATCACTTGCCGTATTGGTCCTCCTGTCTGAGCTATTTCTGCTCCATCAGGTCAGTTCTTAATTGCCACATCCTTTCTCTACCTCTTTTTCCTTCTTCTTCGTGGTCCCTACCTGAGGCCCCAAGACAGGGAATAGAAGTTCCACCTATCTCTCTTCTGCCCAGTTATAGGCTATCCAGCTTTATTATTATTATTATTATTATTATTATTATTATTATTATTACTATCATCTAATCAGAGATAATTGGGGAACAAAGTTTACAAAACATTAACCAAAGCATCTGACAATGCCCTCCTCCAGACTGCAGCCAGATCTCGGGGCCCAGAATTCAGCATCTGAATTACACAGGGCACCAGACCGACCCCAACACAGGAGTACTGGTGTGTTTTATTTCACACCAATTGTCAGATAGAGAAATCAAATCTCAGAGCCTCTCAGTAATGCATACAAAAGCCCATCTGGACCTCCAACCCATGCTTTCTTGGATTTAACGGGAGGGGGTTGGGAGGGCTAAAGCTCCAGTTGGGTTGGGAGAAGTTTCGGGTAAATAGGGAGGGAGGGTCATAAGCCAAGCAGGGTCGCTGATTAGAACCTGGAGCTCCAGCCTTCCCTTCAGGCCGGGAAGATGCTTCAGCAAGCGTCTTCAAGACCAACGCCAAGGATAGGACTGAGGGGCCCCATGCACACTGAGAGCGAAGGCCTCTTCGGTGCCTGGTTCTAGGCATCTCTCTTGCCTTTGCCTCGTCCCTGGCTGTATGGGAGAGGAAAGGAAGCTGACCTGGGGCCTGCTTCTGTGTCGCCCTCCTCTCTCTCCGCAGGCCCTCTATGCCCACTGCCTCTTCCTGCACGAGGGCTGGCCGCTGTGTCTGCGGGATGAGGTCGTGGTCCACCTGGCACCCCTCAGCCCGCTCCTGCTGCGGCAGGGTGATTTCTACCTTCAAGTGGAGCCCTGGGAGGAGCAGTCCGTCCACATGACACTCAAGTGCCTCTCCTCGGACCTCCGCAGGGTGGACAAGAAGACTGTTCCTGAGTCCTCCTATCCTCTGATTTTCACGCCAGAATGGTTAGAAGCCATCAACAGTGACTTTGAGGGCCGTCCCTTACACAACTGTCTCGTGGCTTCTGAAAATGGGATCACGTCTGTGCCTTGGACCAGGATTACCAGCCCAGAGTTTGTAGATGACAGACCCTCAGTAGTGACCATCCCTTCCTCAGATGGGGACTCCCGTCAGCTAGGGGAACTCCATCTCAGCAGCCCCCAGGAGCCATGCCAGGCCAGCTCTCAGAGTTGGGCTAAGGATAAAGGGAAGTTGTCTGGGGACAAGTATCCAGGGCTCATCAAGGTGGAGCCAACAAGGCCAGGGAAAATGGCCTTCAGGATGGACAGTGAGGCCGACCAGGGTCTGGAAGGGGACTATGTGGCTCTCCTGGGCTTTCCTCAAGAGTGTAGGAGGGGATCTCCAGACAGGGAGGTAGTGCCCCTCAGTGATTCTCAAGGATCACAGGAGGAGAGATCCAGGAGGAAGGGGGCATCTCTGCTTGGAAGAGTCCTACCTCTGCCAGGGCCTGCTGGGGCACCTCCCTTGGGAAGACGGACCTGTGCAAAGCCAGCAGGCTTGGGAGAGAAGCCCTGCAGTGGGGGCTCAAGGAAAAAGGCCAGGCATAAAGCCTCTGCCAACAGTGCAGTACAACAGCCTCAGCAGCCCCGCGCTGGTGTCCTGGAGAAGCCTCTAGACTACACCTCTGGCCTGGTGGAAGGCACTGAAGAAGAGCCAGCAGTCTCCAAGATACAAAGGCCATTGGGAACGCCGGCAGCCACGGTCCAGCTCAGGCCTGGGCCAAGACAAGCACTCTCTTCCCTCCTGTCCTCAGCTGGCTCTGTAGCCCTAGCGTCTGAGACAAAGACAGAGGAGACCACACCAGGACATGACAGAGCTTCCAAGCCTGAGGCCTGCCTCAGTAAGAGTACCTCCTTCCATGGGTCCCCAGCTCCTGGGCTCCAGCTCTCCTTCTTGAAAGAGCAGAGAGCACCGCTGGCATCCCCTGAGAAGGACCTACTCCAGCATGCCAGGCCTTGGAAAGCCCTGTGCCCTGTCAGCTCTCTGCAACCTGGCAGAGCCAAGGTTCCAGGGAAAGGTAAGAGCCCACACTCAGCAGGGCAAGAATCAAGCTTATCCTGGTGCAGGAGGCTCTGGCTGTGAGGGGCAGGAGCCACAGCCTGACTCAGTCCCAGGGGGCTAAGGACATCTTACTAGTGTAGAACTGAGCAAGACTTTTGGTTAGGACTGCTTGGGTTCACGTTCCACTTTTGCCTCATGCTGTGTGACCTTGGCCAGACACTTAATCTCTCTGAGTTTGTGCATGCAGGAGTTGTGGGGGTGGGGAGATAGACTGGACTTGGGGGATGGGGACAGAACTCTGGCACGAAGATACTTAGCATCCCTGGCAGAGAGCAGATCTGATTATAGGCTGAACTGTCATTTGGGTAGAAGACCCCAAAACCCTGCCCCTCAGAAAGTCTGTCTCCTGTATAACATCGCTGCTTTGTTCTTCTTCCCCAGAGGAATCAATTCTCTCCAGAACATCTGGCTCAGGCCCACTGTCTGGGGAGCCACCTGGCTCCCAGGAAGATTCTGCAGGTCCCCCAGGAGGAGAACTTAGCTTGGAGAAGTGTTCCAGGCCAGAACCCAGGATTGGGAGTCTGGGAGTCAAGCTTCTCCACTCCGGGATAGCCTGCCTGCCAGGTGCCAGGGTTCAGAGGGGAGCAGAGGGGGTAGAGCATTCTCAGAGGCTGGTGGGTGAAGACGGGGAGGGCCCGGGAGGATGCAAAGTTCCCAACAAGAGGCTCAGGTTAGAGGAAAGCAGTTTCTAGGCCCATTCACCTGTCTGTTCACTTGTCCATCCACCCAACCATCTAATCCATCTCCCCATCTAGACTTCAGTGAGGCAGCCAAGGCGTGTGCCACACTCTCTAGAAGCCAAGCCTGAGACAAAGAATTTTGGAAAGGCTCCCAGCAAGAAAGGGATAGAGGACAGCAAAGCAGGCAGAGAAAGGGATGAGCAAGGCTATAGCCAGACCCTGGCGTATAGATTTTGCCACCTAGCCAGCTAAGTCACGGGGGTCAGTATTTAGTGTCTGGGTCTGTTAGACATTAAGGGCAGGCTGATCTTAGGTGTGTCAGTCATTAACTGCAGGCTGATCCTGAGTCTGTCAGTCATTAACTACAGGCTGACCCTGGAATGGGATGCAGGCTAGGCCAATCAGCTAAGGGCAGGTCTTCAGGAAAAAGGCCTCTAGGAGCCTGTTAATAGTCCCTCTGCGGAACAAGCCCACCGAGGGTTTTGGAGCCGCTGCTGACAGCTTCCTTGCTGCAGGTCTTATATTCCAGATTCATAGTTATTTCAATCACTGGTTTCTGAACTCTAGACTCATCCCTGTTAGGAAACAGGTTGGATGTGATCCCTGCACCCCCAAAACCTTTATTCTAGCGTGAGAAAAAAAAATTCAACAGGTCATTGCAATCCAACATAAAGAAAATTTCCAGGAACTGGGAAAAGGCAGATAGTGCTCCTGGCCCAGGCATCTAGTGGCAGAACCCAGGAAGGCTTCTGGAAGAAGAAATGAAAGGTGCAGTCATTTATAAGTAATGGGAGTTAGCCATATAAAGGTTGGGAACAGTGTTTCTGAGACAGGGAGCGGTACACGTAGAGGTCAGGAGCAGGAAGGACCACTGTGCCTTTGGGGACTACCTGTCCTGCCACCTCGCTGCTCTGGGACTTGCACATCTCCAAGGTCTCATCTTCCCAAAGGTCCTGGAGGGGTCATCTGCTGGTGTCCCCCTCATTTGTTGAAGTTTTGCTGAATTTTTTCAGTGACTATAGGAGCCTCCTGCACGCCCCACCTGCCCTTTGTTCCTATTGCTGTGTGACATTGATCGCCTAGCATGGCCATAGCAGAAAGGTTTTCTGGGGCTAGAGATGGTGTTTCTGGTACCAGCCACCAGGCAAGGGCAGTGTTTAGGGCGCAGGGATCTCCTCGGTCCAGTGAAAAGCAAGTGAGGAGGACTGCATCTCCTCCCGGGTGGGGTATTGCCTGTTGCCCTACTCCTCCTGTCCAGGCAGCATTTGGTGGGTAGGCAGAGAGCAGGCACTGGTCACGTGATGTTGTGTCCCAGGGCATCCAGTGTCTGACCCTTTGCTACCTGAACTTGGGCGGGACTGACTCCATCTGGGAGCCAGGGGAAGAGGCAGGTGGGACTTCCAGATCCAGCAGCACTCTGCAAGCTCCCGGGCTAGAGCTGTGTTGCTCCAACCTTTACGCGCTGGCCAGCTCCTCAAGCACGGAGGCTCTCATGCTGCCTTGAGCTCTGGGTTGTTGGGGAAGACCACTGCAGGATCCCAGGCTGGGGCCAGAGTTTCTAGAAAGCTGGGGATACGGAAGTGATGCCTTGGTTGCACCCGAGGACAGAGAGGATCCCACTAGCTGGAGATAGTGAGGCACACTAGGAAAACAGGGTGAAGGAAGATCCTGCCATCCACGCTGAGTCCTAGGGAGACTGTAGGCTGTGTGAGATGGGGACAGAGATGGTGCCCAGCCACCACAGATGCATCCACTGGTCCTGGCTGAGCAAGGACCACTCTCAGGAACTGGCTCACTTAATCCCCAAAGAAACCTCCTCTGCCTCGAACTGAATGTTTCATCAGATAGATGAAACTAGACCTCGGGAATGCACAGACCTACCTGGGGACACACAGCAAGTCAGGATGTCAACTAGTCTGTGTGACCCAGAATTCATTGCACCAGCTCTGCTGCCTGGGGTTCATGCCCTATACAGAGACGGCACCAGGGATAGTCAGAGAGCTACCCTCTGTGCTGAAGGAGAACTGTTCTCAGGAAGTGGCTCTGAAAGGATGAACAGGAGGAGTTTGGAGGTCACAGAAGGGAGAGAAGGGAGAACATTCCAGGCAGAAAAACAGTGTGGGCAAAGACCTGGAGTGTCACGGAGGAGGCTCCCATGAAGGCTTCCTCGGAATCGTCACTGCTCATGTGTCTTCTCTCTCCAGGTGGTAGGGACCGGGTAGGGAGGCCTCTGCTTCTGGTGTCAACCAAGGAGGAGGCCTGGGAGGCGCCGTGGTGCACTGCCTTGGAGGTCACGGAGTTACTGTCCTACTTATGCAGTGTTCCCAGGTAAGGGCACACTATCATACTTTGACCCCTTCACCCCTCAGCCAAGCGTGTAGTAGAGAGACCCCAGGTGCTTTCACGCACCATGTATTCAAAGAGCCAGCCACAGGCTAGGTGTCAGAGATGTGGAGTGGTGTGTGTAGAAGGAAAGGTGGGGGCAGATGGGTTCTGTCCCTGCAGCCAGGGCCTTTCCCAGGCTGGTGTGAGACAGGGAAGGCTTCTCTGGGGGAGGCAGCATCGTAGATATAAACGTTGTTGACTAAATAAAAGAAAGAGCGATAGATGAGTGAGTGGATGAATGAATCAAAGAGCCGGGTTTGGGGTCATAGCTCAGTCAGTAAAGTGCTTGCTTTGCAAGGCGAGTACCTGAGCTCTAACTCCAGAACCCGTGGACCAAAGGCCGTGCACAGTGGTGCGCATCTTAGTCCCTGTTCTGGGGGTGCCGAGACAGACCAGTCAGCCTAACAGGCGTGTTCTAGGCCAACGAGAGACCCAGCTTCAACAGAAAAAGGTAGAGCACCCCTGAGGATGAGAGCCGAGGTCGTCCTCTGGCCTCGGCACCCCCTCGGGCATGCACTGGCACACAGACACACCAGAATAAGCATGAGTGATGAAGGCACAGGCACTCTCCGAGTCCCTCAGCCCACGGTGGTTCAGACTTCATGGGGAGAAATCCATCTTGCTCTGAGACTCAGGCTCCCACCGGGACCTGCAGAGGTGGCGGTTCCCAACCCTGAAGCTGTAGAACCCCAGCCAACTGGAGGCTCGGCATCTGTGGAGGCAGGGTTTAGGGAGCCGGGAAGCTCCTTGGAGCCTCCTTTGTCCCGCCTCCAGAGCGCCCTGCCCCCTGCAGGCCACCAGATAACAAATATTCTGCAGGTGGAAAGTGGCCACCATCTCTGTGCAGAGAAATGGCCCTGTGGTCGACAGAACCCTGGACCATCTCCCCACGCATCTGTGACCTTGTGTCTGTGGCTCACCCTGCCCTCCAAATGACCAGGGAGGCCCAGTAGGGGCACAAGCAACTGGGATGAGGGGAACATGCGATGCCAACTCCTGTTGCATCTACTGCTTGGCCGCTCTGTGTCTGTTTCCTCACCTGAGGGTGGTCGTAGCAAGCATTTATGCCCTTTCTTCCACTGGACAGGAACTGGATATGTTACACTAATGAACCTGTCAATCCTCACAGCCTCATTGGCGATGGTGATATAAAACAATGTGCCAAGGTGGCCAGGCACCCATGTGGGGACGAGGGGGCTGTGCCTGTGAACTAGTATAAGGTTTGAAGGAAGCTGGGGGTGTCTTGATCAGCAGGCTGGCTGAGGGCACTTACAGCCCACTAGACCTCCTGCCCCTCCCCCCTGCTGCTCAAAGTCTGAGGGCCCAGCGTTCTGAGGGAGACTCCTGTTTGGCCCAGGTCTGTAATTAGGCCAGACTGGGACCTGGGAAGCAGCCACCCTGTCCACTCTAGTGACAACAGTAGGGGGTGTCAGGTGCAAGGAGCTAAGTTTGAGTTCAGAGCAGCCTTGAGTTGTCTGCCGTGAGGCCGTGAGGCCGTTAGACCGTTAGAATTCTTCGTTTCTTCCCTGAAAAAAAGTTTTCCGAGTTATAGTAATTATACAACGCACGGGTTTCTTTATGGCTCTGTTGTCACGTGGTTGGTTACCCATCTTGTTCTCTTCCCGCCTGCTTGTCACCCACTTCCCAACACCTCCATCCCACCTCCAAAGAACTCTTTAAAGACCAAATAGATTTGTCTGACACCATTTGGTTAACTTGTCTTCTCTCACTGGGAAAGAATAGGTCACATGACCCCACCTAGCCCAGGCATTGGCCAGGGATGTTGGTTTACTAGTGTGGCCTCTATAGATGAGAAACCAGGCAAGGGAGCTGTTAAATTCTGAACAAACTGGGGCCCTGCCTACACAAAGAAATAGGTAAGGGTTGTTTAGTTTTATTTATTTATTTTTGCGTGGAATTCTGTTAACGGAACCCATCAAGGCTTAACACAATCTCACAGCCACGCCCTTGACAACCAAAGGGTGGTTGGTAATGAATCGCCTGGGGCCTGTGAGGTGAAGAGGAAGCTGTGGATTCTTCAGGAGGAACCATGGGTGCTTCCTGGAGAAGGCATTGGTCTTGCAGAGTGAAGACTCCAGACTGTTTCTCTCACCTTTCCACCAGGCCTCCTGAGCCCCAGGCTTCCCTGCAGGATCGCATTTCTGTTTTCTTTCTTCCTTTCTTTCTCTATATCTCTCTCTTTCTTTTTTAGATTTATTTGTTATATTTACAATGTTCTGCCTGAATATACACCTGCATGCCAGAAAGGGGCACCATTATAGATGGTTATAAGCCACTATGTGTTTGCTGGGAATTGAACTCAGGACCTATGGAAGAACAGACAGTGCTCTTAACCGCCAAGTCATCTCTTCAGCCCTCTCATTTCTGTTTTCTATCCACAGGCTGGAAGATAAAGCCAAGGGGCTACTGGTGGTGATTGATGCCAGGAAAGAGCCCCTGAGGCCTGGTCTGCTCAGTGCCCTCCAGAGCACACAGGTGAGTGTCATGAAGGGAGCCCATGTTTAGCTGGTCTTGGGAGTCCCCAGGGACTGTGGCATGCCCAGATCCTGGTGGGCTTAAGGTTGACATCACAAAACCCAGGCAGAGACTCCTAGCAGCAACTAAGAAAACATTGCAACCAGGCTTCTAGACAAAGGAAATGACTCCTACAGAAAATCATGGTATTAGGCTGGAGGGACTCAGGATATGATGGGGCCTTGATGTGAGAGGTAGAATTTTAGAGAGAAATGATGCAAGATGGGAGAGACAGATTCGATGAGACCTTGGGGGGGGGGGGCTTCCCTTAAAACCCAGAAAGAAGCTTCATTAAGAGTGAGGATGAGAAAGCAAGGTGGTACACCTTCAATCCCAGCACTCGGAGGCAGAGGCAGGCAGATCTCTGTGAGTTTGAGGACAACAAAAGAGTGAGGAAGAGAGCAAGGTGGGAGAGAGAGACCCACCATTAGAGGGATAGGGTGGGCAGAAGCGTCTCTTCAGAGAAGTCCCAAGAGCAGATCCCTCTAACAATACAGAAACAAGAGAAACATCAGACCTTTATAAGTTTGTGATAGCTGAGGCATGTTTTACATCATGCGACCTAGCTCAGTATGCAGTGTGTGACAGAGTGGGGACAGAGAGCCAGGCAGCACAGAGGAAAGTCAAGTCAAGTCACAGACTGCTTCTTAACTCTCTGTCCCAGAGAAAGCTGCAGGAAGGTGTGACCTGGTCCCTTCCCAGGGTGGAGTCTGACTTCCAAGAGTATCCACTGTCTTAAAGAGCCAGGGCCACATTCTAACAGCCAGTGGTTGAATCTAGTTCTGGGTAGGGCTCCATCCAAGAGCTCAGAGGGCGCCACCAACTCTATTTCTGTTCAGGTGCTCCTAGAAGGATGGCATTCTCCTGTGGCCTCACTTCCACTTGGTGGCAGTATGGCTCCCGGCAGCTTGAAAGTCACACAGTCACTTGATTCCCAGTCAGAGGGGTCCCAGCAAAAGTTTTCTTAGCGTATCATTAGTTCTGATTGGCTCAGAAGTCCTAATCAACTTAGCCCCATGTTCTGGGGGAACCTGGGCTCTGATTGGCTTAGCCTTGGGCCACCTAAACACCCTGACAGAGAAGAATCTTGACTAGCCAATATGCAGCTGGACAGATGAAGGTGTGATGTACCTGGTCATCTGACCTCTTGCCTTACGGATGGGGAAGCTGAGACCTCAAGAACGGCTGGCAGTACACATGCCACACAAAGCCCCTGCCTGGGGATCACACCATGCCTCTGCGTGTCCCTTGGGAAGAAGGAGGCGACAGGGGGAGAGGGGGACAGAGCGGTCCTGAAGAGGCTCTCTCCTCACAGGTTCTGGCTGCAGCCTCCATCAGCAAAGTGATTCTCCTGGGGGAGAAGGCATCGGTTCTCCAGCTACCTGCGCTACCTGTCCAGGTGAGCAGAGGCCTGGGCAGGGGCTGGGCAAAGGGATGAAGAGCTGCACCACTGATCCATACCTTGAGAGAATCTAGCCTAGCCTACAAATCGCCAGCTCCAGGTTGCCATCCCTCCGACACCACCACGGGGCTGACATGTGTACTCAGAAAGATCAGTTTGGAAGATTCCATCTAGGCAAGCTCTTTTCTTTACAGATAGGTGAGGCATAAGACCACCCAACAGCCAGACCCAGAACTGGAGTCTCCTCTGCCTGCATTTCTCAGACATGGTAGATCTTAGGACTGTGAGAAAGAACCCTGTCCTACAAGGGCACCCCGCCTCTGCCTGCTCCACGAAGTGATCCTGGAGGTCCTCTTCCTCCAAGTTAGAAAACAGGCATGGGGGCCAGAGAGACGGCTTAAGGGGTAAAGGCACTCGCTGCCAAGCCTGACCGCCTGGGTTCAATACCTGGAACTTAAGATGGAAGGAGGGAACCAACTCCCAAAAGTTGTCCTGTGACCTCCACATAGACTCTGTAGCAACTGTGCTCATACACAGTAAAAGAAAATTGATTAAAACAGAAGGCATGGGGAGAGCTGGACATTGCCTCTCAAACTTGAACTGGCCGCCAGCATCTAGATTGGTTGCCCTGAAAATAACTCTTAAATCCAAGGGCCGGCCTGCCCTGGGCTAGTGGATGGGTACTGGGGCAGGGCCTGAGTGCATCTTCCGGGGAGCTCATCCAGGTGTAGGCTCTGATATGGGAGTTCCTGTGGGGGCTGGGATCCTGGGAGTCTGTGCTCAGAGGGGATGATGGCCATGTTGCCAGTAAACTTCCCCCAGAGCCTCCAGGATAGCAGATGAGCCCCACCCCAAGCCCAGGGACTGGGAGCTGGAATCTGAAACCTCGCTGCCTGACAGAAGTTCCCAGTAAAAGGACGTTGTTATGATTTGGTAACCATTCGTCCCTAGGAGGGGACAGCACTGTTGTGGGTCACTGGAGAGCAGTGTGAGGGCCACATACATTTCACCCGAGGCAGAGTGGTGTTGAGAAAGGGCCAAATTCCGGAAGAATGAGTGCTGCCATCGATTGATGATGTCTGCCTTGAACACAGACTTGGGAGGAGCAGTTTGTGTGACTTGTATGTGCCATTCCGAAATCAGGGTCTGGTTCAAGCGATTTGTCAAAGCTTCCGGAACCAACTCAACTGCTCAGATCACCGCTCTGGACCTTCTCAGTGGGCGACGACGTGGTGGCTGGGCAGAGACCTAAACAGGATCTTCTACAGCATCTCTGGGAAGAGGCCTCTGCTCCTTCTAACCCTCTTTGTTATCTGCAGGTGGAGGTGCTGACCTCGCTGAAGGCCCTCAGAAACCACGTGGACCCTAGTCAGCTGCCCGAGGCTCTGCAGGGCCCCTTCCCCTACCACCATGGCGAGTGGGTGCGGTTCCTCCAGGTGTCTACCCTCACAGCCTCTGCTCTCCAACCCTTACCTCTCCTCTCCCTCTCACTGCCCTGCCCCATGGGTCTCTCAACCCTGCCAAAAACAGGGTTCAAAAGCAGACAGTCATTCAACAAACATTTACAACGAAGGGACAGAGTAGCCCCAGTAAGGCCTCGGGCTCTGGGGCTGGCTTTCTGGGTTCCTGTCCAGCTCTGCTCTGTGACCTTGGGTGAGTTACCCACCTTCTCCGAGCTTTGCTTTCCTCATCAGGAAAGCGGGGGATGGGGAGGTAATGAAATCTGCTCTTTGTGGGATCCTCATGAGCATTGATTTAATGTGAGTAAAGGGCTTGGAAGGGATTCAGTCGCCTTGAGAGGAGGGCTTTGGCTGTTATCTACTGAAAACAGATTGACTGGCATCTGCTCTGTGGAGCCATAGGCGTGCCTCACATGGTGGGCGAGTGTGCAACGCCTCCCACAGGGCAGAGAAGGAAACTGCTCCTGGCTTCTTCTTCCCCCTTCTCTCACAGCCCTTCGAGGGCCCACACACACACACACACACACACACACACACACACACACACACAATATGGTGTGCACACCTCTCTCACAATAAAAAAGAAAAGTGAAAACAAACAACAGAGAGAGAGGGAGGGAAGCATCACATGCCATGGGACCACCCAGAGACGTTTGCGTGTCATCAGTCCGGGAACAAACAAGTACAGATTTCGAGGCAGCGTCTTGACCTGGCATGCCAGGGCTGAGGAGGTTCGCATGGCTCTACAGGGCATTTAGCATAAGGGTCTTGGCCATCTTGGTCTTGGTGTCCTGTCCTGGAACCACTCACCTGCAGACGTGGAGAGACAGCGTGTACTCACACTTTAGTGGCATGCCCTGCACCCAGCCTCCCGGTTCCCTCTCCAGAGGCCACCCTTTCACCCCGTGACCTTTGAACGTTCAAGCTGTCTCTTTAAGTGAAATCTTACTGGGTGATTCCAGGTGTGAAAACGTTGGTGACCATGATAGCTGCATGTTCTGGGCTCTGCTCTAAATCGTGTACACGCATTAGTCTGTCGACCCCTTACCCTGCTGTAAAACACGCACTGCTGTTTTCACCTCTCAGAAGTACAGGGAAGCCCAGAGAGGTTAAGTAACTTGCCTGTGGTCTCACAGCTAGCTGATGGCTGAGCTGGGCCCAGGGTGCTTCCCCAGCCCACGATCTCACTCCCATTCTGCCCTTCTATAAGGAACCACCCCCCCTGCCCAGGTCTGCAAACAGCTCAGGCCTGTCTTCTCCCTCTTCTGGCTCTTGTCCCCACACTAGTGGCCTAGCTGCCTTGCAGCAGCAGCTTGGTGGCCTGGAGACCTAGTAGATGTCCTCAGACTGCCCCAGAGCACTGCTCAGCTGTGGGGCCAGGTGAGGGAGAGGTGGGAGGAAGATTGAGGCATGGGGAGAAGGGAAGGGAAGGGGGGAGGTGGGTGGCTCAGAGCCGCATCTTCACCAGCCCTCCTCTTGGTTCTGATGTAGCTTAGGACGGAGGGAGGGAGCGTAGGTACAAGAAGGCCTGACTGGTGCCTTCCCAAGTGACTCCCCTCCCCTCCCTCCACCCTACTACCCTCCCATCCCTGCCTCAGGAAAGGCCTGTCTCCTCTTGGTCACCCAGGCTGAGCCCTGCTCTGGCTCCTGTCCTTGCAGAAGCTGGAACCGTTCCTGGCCGACCTTCGCCAGGCCTCGTCCCTGCTGCAGGCTTCCATCCAAGAGTTTGAGAAGGGCGACCCCCCTGGTGGGGTGCAGGTAAGCCTGGAGCAGGGGGCAGGGAATGCACACCTTGGGCTTTAAGTACCAAGAGCACTGGGGAGGGGCCCCTCAGGGTGGCCACTCCAGTTTTCACTCTGTCACTTGAACATCCACCATGTGCCCTGCACTGGGGACCCAGTCTGAGGAGCCGGCTTGCCTCTGCTCTGGTGAGGGTCAGGGTACAGAGACAGAGTGGCCGTTTAAAAGGTGGCTATGAGGGCCTGGGGATATAGATCAATGGCAGAGCAATTGCCTAGCATGCAAGGGACCCTATGCTGAAAAAGGAAGGTAGTTACAAACTGTGCCAAAGGCCATAAAAGATTGAGTGAGAAGTGAGGAAGGGGGTGGTTTTTTGAAGGCGATGGTATCAGTTGAGGCCTGAAAGAGAATGTCTTTGAGGGGGAATGAACCCCGGGCAGAGGGAAG
Organism: Psammomys obesus; assembly: GCF_907164565.1. Taxonomy (NCBI): domain Eukaryota; kingdom Metazoa; phylum Chordata; class Mammalia; order Rodentia; family Muridae; genus Psammomys; species Psammomys obesus. Next base: position 5,823,854 of record NW_026586589.1, read on the forward strand.
CATGCACAAAGGCCCTGAGGCAGAGTGTAGTTGGATGTCTGTGGAGCAGAGTAAGGGGGAAGGTTAAGGACTCTCTATCTCTGAAAGATGGACCCAGGAGCTGGGCACTGAAGCCCTAGGGGTTAGAGGCAGAGGATCATGAGGTGTGCCTTTTGATGTCCTTTGTCGATGCAGGAGAAGCCAGAGGGCATCAGAGATCTCAACCAAGAGTCTGGGGTGGGTGCTCCAGAGAGAGGATGGAGCCAGGACCAGTGAGGTTACCATGGTGATGAGAGGGTCATAACATCAGGAGATGCACTAGAAATCGAAGGACAGACTTCCCAGAGATGCTTGGAGCCAGCTGGGAAAGTCAGGCTCCCTCTGTGTTGGAAGTCCTAGAAGATTACAGGGGGAGAGTGGACGTTGGGCCTGAGGACACCCCACCTCCTGTTGGCAGGAGGCCACCAGGTGCCTGAGCAAGTCCAAGGAGCTGATGGAGGCTGTGCTGAGGGACCCGGGGCTGCTGGCTCTCCAGCGGGAAGGTGGAGCTACGCTGGCCAAATTGCAGCAGGAGGCCAGCAGGCTAAACGCCAACCCTGATATCAGGTATAAACACCCATCCTTCGTTCCCCATCAGAGCTGGGAAGGGGGCCCCATCGAAGGGAATGCTTAGGGTGGGTCTAGGGAAGCCGCCTCCTCACTCCCCGAGCCTTGGGAATAACCCGGAGCCCCTCCTTCATCTCTGGCCATTTTCAGCCAGGAACAGGCATTAGAGGACTTTCCCTCTTGTCTCCTCCCTCCCTACATGGACCACGCCCTTTTCCAACCCAGACTCTGGCCCAAGCCCTTCAAGATCTGCCTCATTTGCTCCTGGCAAGAACCTGGCGCTGCCCACGCCACCCTTATTTGGCAAGAAGAAACTGAGACCGAGGAGGAGGAAGTAGCAGTAGGGCCCATAGGGACCCAGGCTGGGGCCCGTGCTCAGCCTGGAGGAATGACCTCCGGAACCACAGAGAGGGTGACACTGGCCTCCTTGACGTCTGACGTCTGCAAAGCGGAGCCTCCTTAATCTGAAAATCAGATGTCCCGACTCTGCTAAACTCTCAGACAGTCTGGGCACAAGGGGAAAGTTACACCCAGAGAAACTTGACTTTGTCACAAAAGTTACTGAAATGACTGTGTAAAATTACTTTCAGGCGGTGTGTAAAGGCGTGTCTGAAATGGAATTAGACTTCTTGCCTGGGCCGAAGTTCAGGTGCCCACACACCTCCTTATGTATATTCAAGTACCCTGAAATCGGAAAGGATTCCAAAATCTGATATGCTTATGGGCCGGAAAGAAGGGAGAGTGAGCGTGTGATTGAACTGGCCAGTGACTAGAAATAGTTGCTCTAGGAAACACAGGTGCTTGTAGTCAGGAGTCAAGAGCGAAGTGTGTGCGCACGCTTAAGAACAACTTGTGCATCAAGCCAACACTTGATGTGTGTGTGCACTGCTCTAAAAAAAATTATAAATATTAACTCGTTTGCTATTTTTTGAGGTACCTGAGACTCAAGGAGGACTGACTGAGTATCCTAGGGCCAAACACATCACCTGTGAGCTGCACCCCTAGACCAGAGGCAGGTTCATGCAGGTGGAGCCGGAACAAGAGTGGGTCCTGGTGCCAGGTGTGAGCCACCTCCGGCCCCTCACAATGCTTCTGCCTCACCTGCTTCTCTGTCCGCCTCTCCTGTCTACCCGAGGTCCTCCAAACCGCTGACCTGGAACTCCACCAGGGGGCGCTGTGGGCCCACGCTCACCCAGCCTCTTCCCTGGTCTGTGCTGGTTCCTGCAGCTCTCTTGGCTAGCCTCTCCTTCGGGGCATTTTTTGGAGGATTTCTTCTGATGTAGAAGAAGAAATCCTTTAAAAAGGCAGTCTTTCCTTCCATCATCTTTGTCTGAAAACCGGCTCTGCAGGGCAGGAGTTGGGGACTCCAGGTTTCTCCCTTCACTGAGCATCACCACAGGAGAAGCCCCATAGGACTAGCCTGTTTCAGGTCCTCTGGCTTTGGCCACTTTAAAAATGCCTTGTAGGGAGGGTGGGTCCCAGGTTCAAGGCCATCCTTGGCCTTACAGTTTGAAGACAACCAGGGACCCTGAGAGATTATCAGAGTCACGGGTTACGGTTGCCACCCTCTCTGCACCCATGGGTGTTGCAAAGGTGTGAGCACCAGCTAGCCCCCAGTGCCCAGCACTCCAGAGTGTTTCTCCTGAAGGAGGGAAGGTCCCTGGCTGCCCAGAGCCCCCTAAGCAGCGCTAGAAAGTTCCATGGTCGGGGCCTCACGCAGAGGCCTGGGATGGAATGTGGGTGCTGGCCTTCCAGAAGCTCTTGCTCGGGTCACTGACTGCTCACAGCCTCTCTGGGAAGTGGGTCCTGTTACTATCCCCACTTTACAGATGGGGAGCCAAAGACACCCCCCCAAAGTGGTGGTGTTACACAGGGACCCACACCAGCTTGTAAGCCAGCTGGGATTCATACTCAGATCTACCCAGATGGCTTAATACTTTGCCAAGGAAGAGGGAGATTATTTTGGTTCCTGTGGCATCCTCAGGTTTGCAGCTGAGGCCCAGAGAAGGCTAGGAACCTGCTCTAGGCCACACAGCACCCCAGCTGGGGCCACAGATTAGGGAGGCAGGCTCGAGCCTGATGAAATCACAGGGAGGGGCATCTTCTCATCCTCTGTCCCCAGGAGTTGTCTGATGGAGGCTGTCACCCTCTACAACCTCGTGGACGATCAGCTTCACGTCCTGGTCACGGCGTCCAATCACCTCCTCCGAAGGCTGGAGCTCCGTGTCCGCCTGGGCCACCTGGAAGCTGCCATTCGCCAGGTGAAGGAGACACCTCCTGGGGGACATGGCGCTTTACAGGGGTCCCTTTGTTCTGAAGTTTAAACACCAGGCTGGCAGCCCTCAGCGTTCCGAGCAAGGCAGAAAACATGCATTCACTGGCATTCAGTCACAGGACCAGAGGCCCCTCTTACCGCCCGACCCTCACTATTCGTGCCGAGGCATAAAACGGAGCCAGGGGCGGCAGTTGACTCTTTGCCACTGGCAGGTGTTTCCCCAGACCGTTACACACCCCTAAGACAGGGAGCTCATCCCCCAGAGATGAACATTTTTAGGACCAGGAGGCAGGGAGTGGCCAGACTGGCTTAAGTCTTGCTTCCTGTGACCCCGAGCCACCTTGGTTTCACACACACAGAGGGTCTGCTGTGTGCAGGACAGGATACTCACAGTACCGCATCCCCTCTGGAATGAGCCGAAGGAGGTCATTGCCCTCTGGCATTGGCAGAATGCAGCCACACGCTCCCTTCCCTCCCCGATTTTGCTGTCCAGGCCCATGACTGACAGGACAGGAAGATTTTGCTCCCCCACCCCGCCTCAGAAGTCAAGAGATCAGAGTTCGCTAGCTCAGACAGGGGAGTGTTTCTATCATACAAATACATGGACCCGAGTCTGATCCGAAAAACCTACATAAAGCGCTGGGTATACTTTGACAAGTGTACGCCACTTGTCATCTCAGCACGAAGGAGGCCGAGACAGAAGACCCCTGGAGCCCTCCAGCCAGCCAGGCCTCGCCTCATTGGTGAGCCCCAGAGCTCAGCGTATCAAAAATAAATAGATAGATAGATAGATAGATAGATAGATAGATAGATAGATAGATAGATAGATAGATAAATAACTAAATAAATAGGTGGTAAGAGCCTAGGGAGCAACACCCAGGTTGACCTCTCACCTCCACATACAAGTGCACTCACATACACCCACCTGCATACGCACGCGTGCACACACACACACACACACACACACACACACACACACACGCATTTATACACACACGGAAGTAGGCAGTTGGCCCAGGGTGGCTCCTTAGCTGCCCATCACAACCTCCATCCCTGTCCTCTGCCCAGGTCAACGACTGGATGGAGCGGGAAGGAAGCCAGTGTCTGCAGGCACTCGCCCCCGTGGACATATGCGCGGAGACAGTCGAGAAAGTCCACGCAGAGTTTGAGGATTTCTTCCTGCAGGTTGCGGTAGGTTCCAGGACCTCAATGGCCAAGAGGGTGTTGGAAAGGAGTCTGCCACATCCCAGATGCAGGGTGGGAAAGTGCAAGGGAGATTTCAGGGGCAGCGAGGGGGCAGTTTGGACCACGGAGGCATCGCTTTAGGTTCTGCCTCCTCCAGGAAGTCCTCCACGGCCAAGTACCAACAAATCAGAATCCCTGATGGTTTCTTAAAATGCAGGTTCCAGGGCACAGACCTAGGCCTGCTGGGTCAGTGTAGAGAGACAGTCATATTTGTGATAGACACAGAAGGCCTTGGCCTGTCACAGCACACAGAGAACTCCAGGCAGGGAAGATGGAAGCGGCCTGGAGACAGCAGAGAAGACTGTGGGGGATCAAAGCCTCTGACATAGAGAACCTTCCAGATAATTCTGAACTTTCATGGCAAAGTCCCAGACTGTTGGATGTGTGACAATGCCCATGTGTTAACTTTTGACCACGGGCTGAGCCTTGTAGATAGGGAAACTGAGGCTCAGGAAGCCAGGGAGGCTCCTGACTGCTGCATGGGTCCTCAGGCAGGAGTTGAGTAAACAGCCTTTCTTCCGTCTCAGGCCCAGTACCGCCAGGGCCTGGAACTGTGCAAGCAGGCAGCCCAGCTGGGAGCTACGGAGGAATGGGCAGGTGAGACGGGGCTCCCGGACCTGCAGGCCTTTGCCTCCACCCAGCAGGCCTTCCAAGCCAGGCTGACACACTTCTACATGGCCGCAGAGAGGCAGCGCACTGACCTGGAGACGCTGCTTCACCTCCACCGCTTCAGAAGGAAGGTGAGCGGGCCCCACGGCCTGTTGGCACACACCCACATCTTCCCGCTGGGGTGGCGCAGGCTTGGGGCCCCCTTACCCAAGCAGGCAGGGTGAAGACAAGACATTACGTTAGACGGGAAATCCGCCAGAGTGCAGACCCTGCGAGCCGGCACTTGCCTGCCTCTGGGTGTGTCAGGGCCACCTTCATTGCTCTCATTTTACAGGGGAGGAAAGTGGGTAGGGTTAAGCAGTCCTTGAGTAGGATTTGACTGCAAAGTTTCACCCCCTAAATCCACATAACCAGCCCCCCCCCCCCCATTTTTCTAACGGAGAAACTGAGGCCTTTGAACAAGAAAGCAGTCTCGGATAGCTGGGACCAAGCGGACAGGAAGCCACAGGGATGTCCTATGCCCTCAGCTGCCCTTTGAACTTGCCAGGAGGGACAGAGCGTGGGAGGAGCTTGATCCCACCCCCCAGCTGTTGGCTGTCTTAGCATGAAGGGGCCGAAGGAAACACAGGATGCTTCAGAGGACAGTAGAAGGGACCCAGACAACTCACGCATGCCTAGGGACCCAGAGGACAGGGCTTCTCTGTTTCCTCCGGTCAGGGACAAGGCAGGCAGATGTCAGCTGTTGGCAGGGAAGGGACACCCTCCCCCTTCCCCAGTATGGAGAGCACAGGAGTGCAAAGACATGGGCCATGTGTGCCCATGTGGGCTGTGAGACCTCCACGGCCATCCCCACTGCTCTGAGCCTCAGCTTCTGCTGATAACAAATATGGCCAGTGCTGCTGTTAATAAAAACGAGGTCTCGAGTGCTAGGCTCTGTTCCAATCACTTCACTGTCACGCCAACCCTCTACTGAAAACAGAGAGGTTGATCAGCTCACCGAAAGTCACACAGCTGGCAGCTGCCAGGGCTGCAGTTCAAAACCCAGACATTGGGCTTGACTGTACTCCCAGCCAGGTGGTAGGAGAAGCAAATTTGGGCTGGAGAGATGGCTCAGTGGCTGCTCTCCAGGAGACGCAGGTTTGATTCCCAGCACCTCCCAATCTGCAGCTTCACCATGCTCTCCAGGATCTGAAATGACCCTGCTGCTGACTGCTCCCTTGTGCCCTCTGGGTTGTGAGCTCTCTGAGGCTACAGAGCACACTCGGTGTTCAGAGAGAGCTAGCCTGGGATGGGTAAAAAGAAGGGGAGGGGGAGAGAAGAGGGCAGGCTGAGTCTGTGAGAAGAAGGTAGCATTCAGCCAGGGCAGGAAGAGCACCATGGGAGAGGGCATGCCTGGCTGTCTCCCTGTCTGCCTCTGGTGGTTTGACCAGGGCTGCACACTGCCGCCCTGACAGTTCTGAGTCACTGGCCATGACTGTCAGGCTTGGCTGGGAAGGTGCAGCCACGCAGGACCCTGCCCAGGCTGGGTACCTTCTGCCCTAAATAATCCTAACTCGATTGTCGGCTAACGGAGATTTATGGTGCCATGAGTTTTGAGTGCTACAGCGAATATGAAGCCATTTATCTAAAGACAAGCTCCCTTAATCCGCAGAGAGACGCCTCCGAGCAGCAAATGGCTCTGCTGTCCTCTGGCTAGTGGCTTTCTGTCGGCCCTAAATTAATGGAGAGAGAGAGATGATCCTTTGCATGAGCGGCTGTAGCATGCCGGGGGTGGGGAGTGAGGAGGTTCGAGGGAGGGGAGGGGAGAATCACATGCTGGGCAGAGGCCCAGCTAGTGTATGGGCTGCGGAGCCTGCTGAGCTGACCCACCCACCCCTGCCAGAGCCACCTTTTCTTTGGGTGCATGAAACGGAACTGTAGGAGGCAGGCCAGATCCAGGATGGGAGTCCAGCTCTGCCTTGCCTCAGTGTGCCACTTGGGACAGGTGACTTCACTGCCTGGAGCCTCGGTTTTCCTCTCTGCGGGATGAGCTGCTGATCCAGCTCAGAGTAGTGACGCAGAACCAGCGAACAGATGGCACTCAGGACGTACTAGCGTGCTCCTTCCCCAGTGACTGGGCTCCCTACCCCTGGATCCCTTTTTACTTTTTATTTTGAGGCAGGGTCCTTAAGTTGCCCAGGCTAGACTTGAACTCACTCTGTAGCCCAGGAAGGCCTTGGATGTATCATCCTCCAATCTTGACGTCCTGAGTGCCCAGAATGACAGACTTATACCCCCAGGCCTGACTACACTCGTGTGTGTGTGTGTGTGTGTGTGTGTGTGTGTGTGTGTGTGTGTGTGCGTTACACAGGTGCCTGTGGAGGTCAGAGGATAAATGCCAGGCTCCCTGGCCCTAGAGCTTGCTGGGATTGCCCTGTTTCAGCCCCCCGTCCCACATCAGAAGCACTGGGATTACAGTTGCAATCTCCCCTAGGCAACTTTGCATGTTTTCTGGGGATTTGAACTCAGGTTCTCAGGCTCGTGTTGCACTAAGCTGCTTCCTTTGCCCACTGAGCCCTTCCTCCCCAACTCCACTCTCAGTTCTGCAGCTCTTGTTTTACGGTATGCCCTGCTGGTCCATGGGCCTGTCAGGAGATGCCTGAAGAGCCTAAGGGTGCTGCTAGAGGCTATTTGCAGGGGGCACCCATATGAGGTCCCCCAAAAGGGGGATAATGTCATCACAGTCAGCAGAGAGTATTGTCACCAGGCTGTGTACCTATCAGTTCACTCAGTCACACTGACTCAAAAGCCCCTGCTCAGAGACTCATCTTGCCTTTATGGACCCCCTGCCTCCCTTTCTCCTCCTGCCCTTAGATGTCCCGGTTCCACATGGACTGTCAGGACCTGATGACCCAGCTCAGGCAGGGCAAGGCCTTGAGGGCCAGCCCTGGGGACCAGCTCCACCTCCGCCTGCACCGCTACCTGAAGCTCCTGGTGTCTGAGTTCCAACCGGAGAAGCTCCTGGCCATGAAGCTCCAGGTGGCCTCCCTGAGCCGGGCTGGCCTGGGCCAGGAGTTGTGGGAAGAGGTGCAGGAGCGACACCAGGAGATCCAGAGCTTGCTGAGGAAGGCTCTAGCCTATTGCCCATGCCCAGAGGTTCCTGCTGCCCACTCGGCACACACAGATTGGATTAGGCCGGGGCCTAAGGGCCAGGGTCTGCCTACAGAAGTGGTTTCCAAATGGGACAGGGCTCTACAGGACTCTCTGGCCCTGGACCATGTGTCAAAGTCCCACTGTCCTCCCCAGTGCCCTCAAGGGGAACAGAGAAGAGACATGTGGGCAGGCCTGACACCCCAGGAAGCTGGACAGTCTATGAACAGCGAGGAGGGCAGGGGTACCCCCAAGCTCCCCGAGCCCACCCCGGAGCGTCTCCTTGCTTCCCTCTTTTCCTGGAACCACCTTCCCAGACAGAGCAAGGCCTCGCACCCGACTGGGGGCAGCTTTTCCTCTGAAGGAACAGGCTCACAGACATCCTTGGAGGACTCACCCCAAACAAGCCCTCCCTCGTCCCTCTAACTGGATCTGAACTATCACACCAGCTCCGGGGGCTGTGATAGGACTGACAGAGGGGTTCTATAGAGCCCATGCCACGCTGTCACACATGGCCATGAAGCAATGTGAGGAGGACCATCTTCTGGCTCCAGCAAACTCTGAGGGGATAGACTGTTACCTACATGGAAGAACGCATGTAGGCGTTAGAATCCAGACTCAATAAAAGGACATTTTTATTGAGGGCTGGCATGGCAGAGTCTCACATGGCAAGGCTGTCAGCTAACAAAGTAGTGGGAGGGGCCTTGTCTGAAGCCCCACAGTAACAGACCCTGAGACTTTGCATTCGACAGTGACCCTAGGAGCCACTGGGAAGAGGCTAAGCCCGGGGTTGGGGGGAGATAAAGGGCATTTGCCAAGCAAGCTCCATCTTGCTGAGGTGTGCCAGGAGATCAGCAGGGACAGCAGCAGGTCTCCCAGGTGCCCATCTGAGGGTGGAGACAGCCCAGTACTCCTACTCCCAAGGAGCTGGCTCTGGTGGGCGAGGGCAGCAACATGGCAGAGGAAGAGAATATTTGGTGCAGAGGTCTCCCTGGGGACTGCCCTTCTACGCCCCCCCACGCACACTCAAGGAACCACATGGAATCTTGTTTTTGCATTTCACACACACCCAGTTCCCATAGAGTGTTACCTCATCACCTCGTCCCATGTTCAATGTCAACTGTGCTGAGAATCATCAGGGCAGCAGTGGAGGTGGGTAGCACAGTCTTAGAAAGCAGGTGAGGATGGGTGCAATCGAGGAGACCCACAGCACCCAGTTTTTTACAGGGTTAGCATAGTACCCCCTAGTGTTGTTATGCCTAGTTCATGAGACCCCCCAAAGACTACCAGGAATTGACTCCTCTGCATATATATGAAGGTTTATTTAATACAAGCTCAAGCCCTGGGCACAGCAACCTCCTTAGTGAAGGGGAGGAGTGAGACAGTGCTGTCTAGGAGAACAAGGTTTTTAAAGGGAAAAACCACAAGCAGCAGATTACATGCCTTGGTGTTATATGATTGGATAAGGGAAATTGACTTTTGAAATGATTGGTTTACTTTAGGTGCCAAGACCATAAATGGTTCTGGTCTGGCCATCTGGGTCGGTTTCCTAGCAATTGTATCTCTAGTGGGCAGGAAAAGAATGCCGTAAAGCTAGTTCCTCTCCCCAAGTGGCTGGACATGTCTCTACTTGGCTGGCCTTTGTTCAGGCTTGTGCTTTAAACTTTAAACAAATACCCTCCCAAAAAATCTAATTTTTAATTCTTTAGTCTCTCAGTGTCCCCTCTGAGCATGGACATGTTGGATGCACTCACAGGGCTCTCTGAATCAGTCTTCACTACTGAGCTGGCCTCCTGACAGCCCCGCCTGACTTTTTCCAGGCCCTGGGAGGAGGGCAGGATACCTATCCTCCCACTAGTGGGGCTGAGGCGGGAGGAGAGAAAGCCTGAATCAGGCTTGAGAGGATGACATGTCTCAGGAGATGTGAGGCTGCCTGCTTCACAGCCACCAGCAAAGGTGGATTGTAAGAAAGCCTTCCCAGGGAGAGGCAGCCCCTCACAGCACACACTAAAACCAGCGCTGGGCCTGGGGCAGGCTGGAGGCTTCACGGGGGCCACCTGCCATTGTAGTCCATTCTGCTTCCATCACAGATTGCCACAGGCTATGTGACTTACAAACAGTGGAAGTTTATTGGACTCCCAGTTCTAGAGTCTGGGGAGACCAAGGTCAAGGGACTGCTTCTGGTGAGGACCTTCTGAGCCAGCATTACCTGTGGGTGGAGTCTGTGTGGAAGAGGGGGAAGGAGCAAACACAGCCACATCAAACTAGTAGAAGGACATCAAGAACCCTTATGACCTTACAACTTCCATCTCTCAAGTTTCTAACACTTGAATTTCAGGGGACACTTGAAACCCAGGCTGGTTCCCTAGAGAACCTTGAGGCTCAAGGCAGCTCAGAATTTGCATTCTTCTCCGAGGCCTTGCTTTCTGAAGGCTGACAATACTCTAGGAATTTGATAAGTCATCTCCATCCAAGCCTGTCACCTCAGAGGGGGGCCTAAGGCTCTTAAGCTGTTGTTACCATAGCAACAGCATCCAGTAAGTGGAGACCACAGGCAAGGAGCAGGAAGCCTGGGGAGTAAGAATGAAAGCTGACTTTAGCGAGATCCACAACTGCCTTTGGAGATGAGGGGAGAGGGGAAGGCGAGAAGGGATGAATGAGCCAAGGATCTTTGGGTAGGAGGGTACCCCAAGGTCTTGCACATCCTCCTGTTTCCAAGAAGAGTCATACCTCAACTATGGACCTGCCCATGGTAGCTCCTAGGGAGAAGGGGTACAGCCATGAACTATGGGTGAATGGCATCATTCAAAGGCCAGGAGGTGGCTCAGTGGGTGAGCACTTGTGGAGTGCCTATCGTGCAAGCACGGGGACCTGAGCTCAAATCCATGTAAAAAGTGTGATGTGCCAGTACATGCCCATGACCCCAGAGCAGGGAGACTGAGACAGGCAGATCCCTGAGCTCACTGCTGGATCAGTGAGCACCACGTGGAGTGAGAGATTCTGTGTTAAAAGCAAGGTGGGGAGAAAGAACACAGTCGTCCATGTCTGGCCTCCACGTGTACAGGTGATGGCTCCTAAGCTTAGGCACATACACGAACATGCAAGAATTTAAAAATAGAGACTCGGGAACCAGCGGGTGCTTTGGCTGCATCCAGCTTTGTGCTGAGATCCTTGCACACTCTGCAAGGCTCAGTTGGCCGCACCCCCGACAGCCCCACGGAGTTGGTATTTATGTCCCATCACTTTCCAGAGGAGGCAGCCAACACTTGAGGATATCTTGTCCAGTGTGACAGCAAGTCACTGAGATGGACCTTGTGTGTGACACCGATGCCTTGGCCACTGCAGGTAAGATGCTGCTGATGGCTGGGCGTCAGTGACTATGGATTTGCTTTCTTTGCACTTCTGCTGTCCCTGGCCATTGGCATGTGTTGGGGCCATGGTAGTCTGCTTAACACTCACACCAGGACCTTGGTAGAATGTGAGCAGGGATGGAGAACGGTTGATGATGAGTAGGTGGAGTTGACTGCCCAGGCCGCATTGGTCACAAGCTGTGAGTCCTTAGCCAAATGAAGTATCTCTCTGTCTCTTGGCTTCCTTACTTGTAGAATGAGAACCACAAGGCTTCAGAAATCTTGTTGGTTAGCATGATTTAAGTTGGTCCGTGGGAGTTCCTGAGATAGGCGCTGGAACATAGTGACGGCTCACTAAATGGGACCCAGACTCAGTCCTTTGGTCCCAGGCCTGCCAGCCCCTGCTTTTGTTACTGGAAGATATCTCTCCAGAGCCTCAGCAAAGTCTCCTACTGACTCCCAAACTCTGTCACTCTAAATCACATGGCTTTCTGTGTTTTCTGAATCCCCAGTTGTCTCTTAAAGGCCACAGGGACTTAATTTATTGGCAAGGTGGGAACGTGGCAAGGAGTTCCCATGAATGGGAAATTGCCCCATCATTGTAGCTTCAAATAGCAAAGCCTTGCCCCCAGAGGCTGCTCTGAAAGGTGGGGCCTGTGGAGTCCCTCCATGGGACTTTAGGCAAAGGTTTGTAACCGGCTGTGGGAGAAGAAAAGCTCACAGACAACCCCAAGTAGGAGTGATGTGACCAGTTATCCCAATACTCAGGACCTTGCAACCCGAGCAAAAGGGAGGCTGGGGACAGTTGAAGGAAGATGGCCTGAGATGTTGGGGTGGCCCCTGGCAGATGAGTCCTTGACTCTGATGCTCAGACTCTCTCATTTATCAGGTGGGCAATCTGGATGGATGGAAACCCTTTCCACCTTGGGAAGCACAAAGCCCTGGTTTTGAACCCAGGTTTACTTGCCTGTTGCTCCGAGCACAGGGCTATCCTCAGTTTCCCCAACTATCAAAAGGGTTGACAAGCCTGCTGGGTCAAGAAATTGGTGTCGGGATCCCCGAGCTCAGCCCTGAGCCTTTCCTTTCTGCAGGCATCAGTCTTGTGAAGGGGCAAAGCTTTAAGGGTGAGCTTGGCAGAGGCGGGGCCAGAGGCAGGATAGCCCAAAGGGAAGCTGAGGCCCTACAGGGGGCTTTCCACCTAGCCATTTCCTCCTCCACTGTTCACCTCAGCCATCCTCTGGGACACTCCCATTTCCCAGACAAGTGGATGGATGTCTGGCTAGGGAGACTGTCCAAGGCCAAACAGCTGGGAAAGGAATGGAGATGAGGGGCCCAGCCCTGTCCCATCTGGGACAGCACAGAGCCTCTAACAGAGGGCTCCGTCCTCTCTAAGGCAGGCAACACACACTCTGTGCCCACTAACTACTCACTCCAGATGGAGGGAGACAGGACAGCTGGCCAGGGTCAAGGCACAGTCTGCCCTCAAGAAACAGGGCTGTGCTGTTCCCCAGGGGCTTTCAGCTGGCTCCCTGCCCAGGACAAACTGTCCAGCCTGGAACCCCACCCTCACCCAGCTGAAAAATAGCGCAATACATGTGAGCCAACAGGACCCTGTGGAGGAACCCTGAGGACAGCAGCACCCCTGAGCTGTGGGTGGCTCTGTAGGGTGACCTTTAACCTCCTCAGGCCTCATCGTCCCCATCCACAAAATGGGGGCGTGGTGCTACGATGGACTGGGAAGTATCCAGTTGGTCTCCACGCCTGGCCCCTGGCCCACAGCTCCTGTACCCCATCGAGTCTCCAGAGCGTTTAGAGGGTCTCTGAGTGTGAATGAGGGATAGGAATTACCAACCTTCAAAATCCCGTCTGTGGACGCAAGGAGGACTGAGAGGCTGAAAGTCACACTGGCTTGGCACAGCCTATGCTTCGCCAATGAGGACTGCCTTATAAGTTCTTTATAAGAAGTCCAAGGCCTGGGTGAAGGGAGCTGCCACAGGCCGGACACTGGGGAATAGAGGCAGGTGGAGAGTTCAGCCAGGGCACAAGGCTTTTCGCCACTTCTCTTGCCTTGCTCTCTCCATAGCTCCCATCGGGTCGTTCCTCTTTACCTTTGTAGCCGGCCTATCTGTGCAAGTGTGTCCCAAGTTCTGTGTCTCAGCAAAGAGATAGAGCCCAAGGAGGGGCCTGAGGCCCCAGCTTAGAGCTGTCTGTTCAGAAACACAGATGACAGCTCAAGGCTTGTGACAGGCTTTCAGAGTGGGAACAGTCCCGTGGGCCCAAACCAGTGTGGGCTGTGCCATCCAACTCTGACCCCCGTGGGGCAGGGCCACCCTGACCTGAGTCCATCAGAGAACTGGCTGTTTGTGGGAGAACCCCCATAGCTTTAGCTTTCATCACTGGCCTGCGGTGACGTGACGAACTGATCTTCTGAGGGCGCAGAGGCAGGATGGCAGGAGGGCATTGTCATCCATCTAAAGCTCCCGTCTACCCGACCCATCCTGCCTCCCTCCCCACACACTAACAGCCCGTCCTGGCACCACAGAGAGGAACAACATGCCCTTGAACCTCTTCAGAACACTAAGCACGCTGTAAAAACAAGAGGAAAACATACATGGAAACAACATCAAAAGAGCTTTTTTTAAAGAAATGGCACCGACCTGTCCAGGAGCAGGACTTAAGCCCAGCTGCTTCTGCAGGCCACAGGGGCAGGTCATTTCACCATGCCCAGAGGCTCAGGTGCGTATCAGGAGGTGCACGTACTAATATTTTACTTTTTATTTCTTTTTTGCTCTCATTGCTGTTAGACATGCCTCGTGTAGCCCGGCCTCTAACTCACTTCTGACCCAACCTCGTCCACATTCCAAGTGCCGTGATGCCAGGCAAACACTACCATGCCCAGTTTTATGCGGTACTGGGATCAAGTCCAGGGCTCTGTGCGTGCTGGGCAAGCACTCTACCAGCCGAGCCTGGTCCTCAGCCCTGCATTAGCCACACAGACATGGCTGTGTGAGACACCCAGCAGAACAAATTATAAGGAAGATGGGCTTGTCTTGGCTAATGGTGTCTGACGGTTCCGTCTGTCATGGTGGGAGAGTATGTTGGAGCAAAGCAGTTGACATCACAGGAACCAGGAAATGCAGAAGCACGAGAGTGGAAGGGGCTGGGGACATTATACCCCAAGCATGCAACTCCAGTGGCTCACTCCCTCGGCGAGGCCTACTTCCAAATTTTCCAGAACCTTCTAAAACAGCACCATCAGCAGGGGAAGCAGCCATCAGACTTCTAGCCTATTGGGGCCATTTCAGCATCAACCGTATCCTAATATTGTTGCTGATGCCTGGGGAAGCAATTTGGTGGGAGTAGGGCTTATTTTAGCTCATGATTTCAGGGGACAGCCCACTGACAACAATGGGAGTCAAGGCGGCCAGTCACATCCAGTTGAGAGCAGAGAGAAAATAAGTACACTTAAGTTTATCGGTGCTGAGCCCCCCCCCCCCCCCCCCTTCACTCAGTCCAAGACCCAGCCTAGGACCCAGCCCAGGAAATTGTACCTTCCTCCGTCTCATCGTGGGTCTTCCACCTCAATGAATCCAATCAAGATAATCCCTCCGATAGAGCTGCCCTCCAGCCAACCAGAAAGCCCTCACTGAGAGTCTCTTCTCGGGACTCTAGATTATGTCCACTTGCCAGTTAAAACTGACCATCACCTGCTGCTACAGGAAGTTACCAGCCCTAAGCTGGATGGTCACTGTACTCTGGAGACAGCATTTTCTCTGTCTTCTGCCAGTCACAGGCCCTGAACCTGTGCTTGACCCTATCAGAAGCTTCCCTGAAGCTTTGTAATAAGTCACACAAAGTTGGCTTCTCTGAAACATACGTCCAAACACAGGTCTCCCAAAACAGCCGCAACACCTGGATTTCCCAGTCCACTGGATAGTTCGAGAGTGAAGGAAATCTGCTCATACAAAGGCTTGATCTCAAGCCTAAGCAAATGTTCTTTAAATGTGAGGTTAATTTGGAGTTTACTTGTGAAACAGGATGTGTCTGATACCTTAAGGCAGTGATTCTCAACCTGTGGGTTGCAACTCCTTTGGGGGTTGAACGACCCTTTCACGGGGATCACATATCAGATATCCTGCATGTCAGATACTTGAGTTATGATTCACAACAGTAGCAAAGTTACAGTTAGGAAGTAACAATGAAATAATTTTATGGTTTGGGGGGGAGGGTCACCACAGCATGAGGAAGGCTATTAAAGGGCTGCAGCATTGGGAAGGTTGAGAAGCATTGTCCCAGGCTGCTAACTTGTGGGATGGTTAGTGTCTGTAACTTCCAAATATTCATTCTGAGTTAACGCATTGAAACTGAAGCTGGAGATAGCCCCTTCCTTTTCTAGATTATTGTATGGGTATTCAGGAATACTCTTTGGGTAGCACTAACTTAATTGTTATTATTGTGTGTGTGTGCATATTATGCGTGTTGCGGGGGTGCCCACGTGCCCAGGTGGAGGTCGGAGGACAACTTTTGGAAGTTGGTTGTCTCCTTCCATTGAGGGTCCCCGGGACTGGACTCAGGCTGTCAGGCGTGTTGAAGCAAGGGCCCTCACTCCCAGAGCCATTTTGCTGGCCAGATGTTCTTAATATGCAATTGATGGAACGTAAGTTCTCTAGAGGTCCAGTGTAAGTTTGTATTAAGGTTATTACATATACGGAAATAGAGATGTGTATCTTTATGCTAAATGCCCTTCTCATAATGGAATCTCCAGGAGAATTCAGTCCCTACAAATAGCAGCTTTCAAGACCCGGTAAGCTTACCCTGAATGTAATAGGAGAGGGGCTTATTAAGTCCATCAAAAAAAGAGAGCTAAACCCTGGCATTTAAGGGTGATTAGAGTATTAATGTATGCTTCTGCTAAGCGCTCAGAGTTTCCTAAGCTGCTTTTGCCAGGCAAAGCTAAAAATGTAAATTTAAAAGATGAATTTTTATATTGACCTATATTTAGAGGTATTTTTTACAAGGTTTCTGGATTTTGTTCCATATGGAATGAATATATATTTTTGTCAGTGTTGAATGGGCTAATTAGTGGGTTGGTTTTGCAGTTGGAATAATAAAGTCGCCTTTCAGCATTAGCTGGTTGCAAATAGACGATATATTTTGTCATAAATGATGTTATGAAACTGGATATTTTAGCTTGGTGTGTATGTACACTGTAAGATCAGCAAGCTTTTACGTTTTATTATGGTTGCTTATGTTTTTGGTTGATTTTGTCAGGCTTTTTACTTCTTGGGAAACTGAGTTCCAATAAAATCAAGGTTCATTTAAGTGTTTGTGTTAAAGTCTTTTAAATAACTGCTTTATACACAACTATTTTAAAGTGATTTCGGTGCATTTAATCCTGTGCTCTGTGGTTAGGGACCCATGGAGTGGTGTGTCCGAACTTTACTGCACGTATTTATGACATGTGTTTGTGCACATGTGTGATCTTGTATGTGTGACGGGCCATAGCCCGTGTACGATAGCCAGAGGATGGCTACGGGAGTCAGTTCGTTCCTTTCACCACATGGGTTCCAGGCATCAAACTCAGGTCATCAGGCTTGGGGCAATTACCTTGGTTTTCTGAGCCACAGTGGCAACCCTTTATGTATGCATTATACAAAAGCTTACGGACCTAAAAGCAGGTAAATTTGATGTGTGCAAAATAACCAGGAAGTGCTCTCTTTTATATGATATGTGTTGTAGCTGGAGTCTTTTTTTTTTTTTTTTTGAGACAGGACTGTGTGTAGCCCTGCCTTTTCTGGACTTGTTTTGCAGACCAGGCTGGCCTCGAACTCACAGAGATCCGCCTGCCTCTGCCTCCCAAATGCTGGGATTAGAGGCATATGCTGCCACGCCTGGCTTATATCTGGATTTTTAACACATAAAATGGCCAAGGAAATGCTCCTGGTGTTTCTGCCATTGTTAAATCAGTGCTGCTCAGATTGCAAGCTCACCACATGAGCAGCCTGCTATTTAAACTCTGGTCTACATCTATTTGCCTTGACTGAAGACCTTCTGCTACTGTGTCTCTGGGGTATATTTGTACGTCAGAGAATAGGTCCCTTTGTCATCTCTAGCGCTGCAACTTACATTTATGAGAGGTCTAATGTTTGGATGTTTGTCTGTGCACTGATACTAACTGTGATTGGCTCGTCTACCTGTTCAGTGTACGTAAGATTCTCTTTTGCGGTGTCAGCCTTCCACGGCCTTCTACAGCATGAGAGAACCCTCTACCAAGCTGGTATTCTCCAGGCCTTTCCTCATGTGCTCCTAATTGTATCATGACTGTTCTCTTGAAGCAAAGATAATTAGACACGCCCTGGCTCTGTGTGCTCCAAGCAGTGTTTCCTGATAATTAAGCGGTATTAGACACCGGTCACTTAGGGAATACATCTGTAAACAAGCAGTTATCTGCAGGCTGGTTTTCCTTAAATATTTGCTCCCATTGGTTGTGTTGTTCTAAAACTGTATAACTGTTGTCTGGTAACTGTAGAATTTCAGCTGCTGTTTTTACTACAAAAGCAGGGGGGGTTATTGTTGTTTGGGGTTTTGGGGGGGTTGTTTTTGATGCTAAGACATTACCCACAGAACAGGCTAAATCAATTCTCTTGGTTGGCTACCAGAACTCAACAGAAGACCCTGTTGCTGAAGACATTGCGTTTTGGTCAGAGGACTTGCAAAAATCAAGATGGTACTGACCCAGAAGCCTCACCCCTCAGGGCTATCTCTCATAACGACAAAAGAAGTTCTGCAAACTGCAAGAGAAGATGTCTATCAACAGTTCTATCTAGCTGTAGAGCCTGTGGATCACAGCAATGGCTCACCAAGATAGTCTCAACGGCGCACTAGTGGCACATATATTTTTTGGGCAACCAACAGCTGTCTGATTGGACTTAAAGGCTTGCTCAATAGGAAGGAACTCATGCCTGATACTATAAACCAAGCCAAGGACCTGTGGCTGAAGAGGTCTTAGACCCTGAAATCTACAACTACCATTTCTTGCTAAATGAATATAGTTCCCAACTGTCTTCTAAATACTTATCTCTGTGCCCATAGATAAATGCAGCTTTCTGCAACAGATGGAAGCTATTGCAGAGATCCACAAGTGGTCACAAATGCACAGAACAAATAACTGTGTCCATCCCCAAATGGAATATCTACAAACTCCCTCTATACCTAAGGCTCAGAGAACTGCCAACGTGAAGGCAGAAATGTTAGAGCCAGTGGGTGGAGATGATCACTGCAAAAGTCTGTGGGTATGACAGGGAGGCCGCACTCATAGACTCTGAACACCATGGCCGCCTGCAGAAGGCCACAGCAGTTTATATGACAACATGAATGGGGAAGAAGGGGATGGAGGAGGGACATGGGAGGAGTTGGTGTGGAAAGAGGAAAAGAGAGAAAGTGTGTAAGTACAGTGTTTGCATGTGTGAAGGTACCAAAAAATTAAAATAAAAATCTTCAAGAACAGACTCCAGCTAGGTTTGATCCAAGAGACCTTCCTTCTGCATCCCTTGGTTGCTTAAAACTTGTCACAAATGGTTTATTTGCACCAACCCCTAGACATTTGACATTTACCACTGCCCCTCCCCCCGCAACATGGCAGCAGGAGGATCGTGAGCTGGAGGCCAATCTCAGCTACATAACGAGACCCTGTCTCAAATCAACAACAGAAAGAGACTGCTTGTGCCTGCCCTTCCTAGTCCTTAGGGCCGAGAGAAAAAGAAGGGTTTTTCCCCCATGGTAGCCTGACACTAACTGAATGTCTTCCAGCCTTGGTTGCTACTCATTCTGTTTATGATGTTTGTTCCAGACACAGGTGCATTTCAGAAACTGTTCATGTCAACTCCAGGTATCACCTCAAGTCCCTCAAGACTGAAATCTAAAAACAAAGAGAAGGGTGTTGTGCTGCTCCTGGCAGGAGAGTCAGTATCCTAAGAGGGCACTTGCACAAGTGTCATTCACTGAAGTTAAGGGCCTCAAAGAATTAAAGTCTCCCTGGCCGCCCCATGCTGTGGAGAGGGAACAGCTGAAGCCTGGGACAGGCGGAGACAAGGAGCCTGAGATTTCACACACTTCAGCTAACTCCCCCATGCCATCTTGTAGGGCAGACTGGAGCAGAGACAATGATGGACCCCGGAAGGGCCACACCACTGGACCAGGACTACCTTTCACCCTCCGCTTAAACCTAAACCTCACGTCACGGATTTGGGTAGAACTGACCCATTTGTTCTTCTCAATGGGGCCACATTGAATAAATCTCCCATCTCAGCTTTTCACGATTTCTTGTCTCTTCAATTGGCTGCTTAAGGATGGGTGGCTGAGTCTGGCTTGGAAGATCTGCCAGGGCCCAAGTCTGAGCCTGAAATCTCGGGAATCAGGAACACACTACACTGCTAAGAGCATAGGCCTTGCAGAAGCAACCTGCAGATTCAGGGCGAGCCTTGCACCATTCCTGCAGGCTCTACTGCACAAATAATAAAGCAAATCTTCGAATTTACATCAAACTTCAAAAAGGCCCAGACAGCCAAAAAGATAGGCCTTCCAGTTTAAAGGCTTACTATAAATCTGCTCAAAACAGTGCCGTATTGCCAGAAGGATATAAACATGTGGATAAGTGGAACAGAGTCGAGAGGCGGAAAGGAAATCATGTGTCTGTGACCAGCTGATTTGACCAAGATGCCAAGTCTACCAATGAAGAGAGAGTCGTCTCCTCATGGGCCATCAACATGGCTTAGTGGGTAAAGGCGCTTGCTGTGCAAGCCTGGCGACCTAGGTTCAATCCCAGGCGATAACTGATTCTGTAAGGTTGTCCTCTGACCTCCACATGCTTGTTGTGGCACGTGCGCACCCAAACACACACGTCATACGCACACAACACTAATGAGTAAGAATTTTAAAATAGAATTGTCTCTTCAGCAAATAGCTTTGAGACTGCTGGGTTTCCACGTGTTAAAGAATGAAGTCGGACCCCTATTTCACTCCATATGTGGCAGGCAGCGCACCTACCACAAGCCTGGCAGCTTAAGTTCAATCCGACTTCTACTCACACAAGGCATGACACACATCTTCACACACACACACACACACACACGCACGCACGCACGCACGCACGCACACAGGCACTCATGCACGCAAAAGTCTTTGAAGACTTCTTTAGCCAGGATACACGAAAAGCTGATACAGCTCAACAGAAGACAAACAATCCATTTAGCCCATTGGTAAAGAATGTGAATAGACATCGTGAGAGAGGACACATGGAAAGGCACATCCTCTGCCATGAGGTAATCCAGATGAAAACCAGCACGAGCTGCCTCTCACCTCTTACAGTGATGACTGCAATAGCAAATGCAGAAGACACCACGTGTGGGAGGCAATGAGGCAGCTCATTGCCCTTAGAGCCATAACGGTGCAGCTGCTGCGGCTGAGATAAACCAGCAATCCTACTCCTAGATACACAGCCAGGAACTGAAAACAAACAGAAACAAAAAAGATACTGTACGAAAACTCTGCAGCACCGTTGACACTAGCTAAAGGCAGAAACAACACAAATGTCCAGAAAATATGAATAGATAACATGAACAGAAAATATGAGTAGATACATCACACACACATCCACACACACACATTTAACATCCATATATAAAGGAATGCTGTCCTTGTTTGTTTGGGACTGGATCTCAAGTATCCCAGGCTAGCTCTGAACTTACTACGTAGCCAAGGATGACTTTGCAAAGTTCTGAGGCATGCTGCAACTCGGGGCAAACCTTACGCTAAGCGAAACGAGCCAGACACAGACGGGGCGCTGTTTGTGGTTCCATTACGTGAAGCGGCCAGATGCTCATAGAGACATTAAGAGGGTGAAGAATCAGGTGGAACTGGGAGGTGGAGGGAGGGGATGGGAATTGTTAGTGGGTGGGGAGTTTTTGTTTGGACATATGAAAAATGTTTGGAAATAGCTAGTGCCGGCGCCCACACATTTCGGAGATGACCACCAGGGAACTCTGCACCTGGAAGAAGTTAAAATGAGCACGTAAGGCTGTGCATATTTCACCCCTTTTACACACACAGTAAAAATCCCCGGAGAGAAACAGTGATTCGTGTGGCAACACAGATGACCTTACAGTCTTCATGCTATGTGAAAGAAACTAGCCATGGGAGGCTGAGGTGACGGGGACTGCATTTCCACAGAGCACAAAGAAGGGGTGCTGGTGCCTAAGACCTCGGGAGGAAGCATCAGGTCCAGCCGTGAGGCTAACAGAACACAGTGTTTGCTTTTTCCTTTTTTTTCCCCAAGTAGAACTTTTGTCGGGTTTATTCATTTTGTTTTGTGGGTGACTATTTTGCCTGCATGTGTATGTATGTGTACCGCTTGTGCGTTTGATACCTGTGGAGGTCAGGAAGGGACATCAGATCCCCTGGATCTGTAGTTGGTGAATCACCATATAGGTGCTGGAAATCAAAATTGGGTCCTCTGCCAGAGCGAGTGCTCCTAACTGCAGCGTGATCCCTCCTGCCCCAGATTTCTTCCTCCTCCTCCTCCCCTTCTTCTTCTTGAGCTGAGAGTGTTCTTAAAGCAACTGTGGTGATGGCAGCATATGCCTGTGAAAGTATTAAAAACAGTTTTGTTTTATGCTTTAACTGGGTGGACTTTGTGGTCCAAGAGCTTTATCTCTATACAGCTATTTAAAACACACATACAAAACACACAGACAGAAGCCAAAGAAAGAGGAAAGCACAGAAAAAAGAAAAAGTGATCATGGGAATCTAGATAAGTATGAAGGCTCTTTATTTTTCCAGGACTTAGAGAATTCTTCTGGCCTCCTTTTAGCTATTAAGACTTCCTTAGCCTTCTGATTGACAGGGTCAGCCTTTCCTGGCCACCTTTTAGGGATGGGAGGTGTAGAGGGAGAGCCTGGATTTGATCCCTAATACAACACATACCTGACATAAACCTATACTTTTCCCTAATATCATTATCCAAATTGCCATTTTGTAACACTTTATTAATGCTCCTTCCTGTCCTAAACTGTTATGTGAGAACAAGAACTGAGCCTGCCCATTCCATGTCCTTTGGAACTCATGGCGGTCGGGTGCAGGAATGAATAAATGAATGAACAGCGTCCCTTTTCTATTAATAAGGACTGCCCAGAGCTCATTAAGAACTCTATGATTGATTAATGATGTCTGCCATGGGTGCTGGCAGGAATATAGGCAGTAGATGTGCCCTAAATTCACTAACCTTGAACTTGATAAGGTCATGCCTTAGGATCCCCTGCCAGAGAGAACTCAGGGCCACTTAAGAACAGTCACATCTTTCCCCCGGCTCCCAGAAAAAGAGCACAGTTGTCATCCCAGCTGGCCTTGATAATCAATCATACAGCTACGCTGTGCCCATTAAGATTTGTCATTGAGCCACATCCAGGTGCAAGAGGCAGGCAGAGGCAGGTTCATTTGCATCTCGTTTATGTGGAATTTGCATATGCCTCCGAAGCCCTGTCTTCTTGCAATTTTCAAGTTAAAATGTCATTACTGCTCCCGTGAAGCCTGTTATTTCTTGATTTCATTCTTCTGCTCCCCTGCCCCGACTCCCTCCTCTGCCACAATACAGAGGCTCGGCTGGCAAAAAGGAAACAGGGTTTGAGCTTGGGCTCAACTGCAGACTCACTTGTTCCTCCCTTGCCCATTCCCTCACCCCAGGGCCATGAATGTGGTCAAGGGAGCTGCCCTTTAAGGGGCCACCAAACGGATGCTACCAGCTTAGCTACCCAGCATTCTGCACACTGAGGCAGCGTTCCCACATCAAGGCCTCTGCCCAGACTGTGGACTCCGGAAGCCTCCTTTCTCTCCTGGAACAACAGTATCTACCGCTGGGCACATTTGGTGGCATTTGGCATGCCTGTGGCAGGGGACCCTGATGCCTGGCCCTAATCTAGTTCTGTGTTCTCAACTTTGAAACACACGTGTTGCCTAGACCCAGCCAGCACCTGTGGCAGACATCATTAATTGATCACAGACTTCTTTCTCACTGAACTCTATTCATAGTCAGTACTTTGTTTAAACCATGCCTCTACTTCTTTACCATAGACTGGTGCTTGGAGAGAGAAAGAGAGAGAGATGGCTTGAGCAGCCAGAAATGACTAGACGATTTCTGAACCAAGCATATGGTCAGAGGGCCGTGGAAACCAGAAGAACAGGCCTCACTGAGGAGGGGATAAAGCCAACAGGTTCAGAGGTAGATTTGAGAAGCCTAGAGAAAGCAGGCCAGCCCCTCCCTCCCTAGGCCAGGCTCCACCATCCCCCACCCTGCTCTGAACACCCTCTTCCATCTTCACTCACATGGACTAAACAATACTGCAGGTGAAACATGAGCGAAAAGACACCGAAAAACAACAAAACAAAACAAAAAAAAAAACTTGCGGGACAGAGAGAATGGCATTTAACAGCTCTAAAAGAACCCTGCGGTTCTTCTCTTAAGGTCTGTTTACTTTTATTTTGTTATGAGTGTTTTGGCAGCATGGCCTGGTGCCCTTCTCATTCCTGAGGCACAAAGCTAGCAGGGAGCTGAGGTCAGGGCCTCTGGGATAAAAGCACCATGTGTGTGTAGTGCCCGAGAGACCAGAAGAGGGTGTCAGTAAGCCCTGGAATTGGAAGTCCAGGCATTTGTGAGTTGTCCCATGTGTTCTAGGAACCTAACCCTGGGCCTCTGCAAGACCACCGAGTGCTCTTAACAGCTGAGCCGTGTCTTCTGACCAAGCACTGATGCTGCTGCATAGAGAGAACAAGCAGAACTTCAGCAGAGAGCACGGTGTCGAGCCTGTAATCCAAGCACTCTGGAGGCTGTGGCGGAGAGATCACGAGTTCAGAGCCAGCCTGGCCTACAGAGCAAGCCTGGAAGGAGGATGCAGTGAGCTTTCCTTCTGTGGATTATGACAGGGTGGCCCTACTGACATGAGGCTTACTATTCCAAAGAGGCCTGCCCAGAGGCTGCCTCCTCTTGGAACCCCACCCTGATGTCCTTGCCCCAGGAGAAAGTCCCCTCGGGATCCCACAGAGTGTAAGCCTTCATGGACAGCTCTCCAACTCCCGTCACCTGGCCTTCATTCCCCCAGTCCTGTGCCTAAGTCAAGGTCAAATACTCTTAAACCCACACAATAGCAACAGTCTCTTACTAAGTAAGTGCACACTGCTGTCGTCAATCTACTTGTATGACCCCGTCTTGTAGCTATTCCCACTGCCCTGTGGTATTTCTGTGAACGAAAAAACTGAGGGTCAGAGGGGTTAAGTGACATGCTTGAGCTCACACAGCTCACACAGTGGTAGAAGCAGGCTGTGAACCCAGGCAGGCTCGTCACACAGTCCTCCACAGTCTCTTTTTACATACTCAGGTTCCCCTCATCGTGCCATTCTTGAGCGCACGTCTGCCCCTGTGCTCTTTGGCTCTGTTCTGTGGCTGAGGCCCGAGATACGTGAGTTAAGCAGTGACTCCTGGCAGGATGGCAGACACCGCTATTTGCCAAGCACCGATCCCTGTGAAATTATCAGAGACTCCCTAAAGTGCTCCAATTTGGCCAGTAAATTGCATGGATGCCCATCCCGACTGGTGTGTGTACTGAGAACAGTATCTTCCTGGGTTCTTAGGAGAAGTAGGGGGACAGGCCTGGTACCATTCTCATTCCTGAGGATCAAGGCTGGGTAGGGAACTGAAGCGAGTGCAGCTGAATGTGAAATGAGTCACGGGGCCTTCTGACCTGCTGAAGCTACTGGGAGCAGCTGCAGGCTGTCCTGTTTTCTGTGGTTCCCACGCACCCAGCCACTAATGGAGGAGAAGCTGTGGGCAGGAAGTCAGCCCGTCCTAGCTGCGGCTCTCCCCAACCACTACGGGGGAACTCCTTTCCTGTCAGCCTTGGTTTACCCATCTGTTAAAAGGGTCGTTTCTTGGGGTGGGATGCCGGCACAACCCTTTGATTCGAATGTCCTAGAACCCCTGCAGAGGCTTCAAATGTCCCAGAATACCCTGTGGAGGATTCTGGAACCACTTCCGGATGGTCTCTTGGGAGCACTAGTTTTCAATGGCCTGGAAACTCCAGTATGAGTGTGTTCCAAAGGTTGGGAACATCCCAGCATTCCAGTATCCTGCGGGAAGACCTCTCATAAACACGCTCCTGAGTGCGACAGACAAACTTTGGGCTTCCGGTCTGGCTCAACTCTAGGTGCTCTTTGCAAGTCACACTTCTTCTGAAAACAGGGACTATAAATCGTGGCCTTGGGCTTGGATGAGGCAACATGGAGAATGCCGGGAGAGGCTGTTAGCGCAACAGAGCCACTTCAAAGGATTTGGAACCCTAAGAGTCCTCCTCTGCTGAACTAGTGCCCCCATCTGCGGGTCTGCGTCCTGCTCAGCCAATTGCTCTCTGTGAGAACCGAGGCAAACCCCGCCCTCCAGGACAACCCCGCCTCCCAGGACAACAAGCCACCCCCACACCTACTCCAGCCAGAGCTTTGCCGTGAGCTCCATCCAGCAACTTCCACAGGCCTAAGCAAGGGTTCCCATCTTCCTGGAGGTTCAAAGCTGAGACCTCAGGATTCAGCAATGACCCGGTGTGCCCCCAGCATCTCCCAGAAGCCTTGTTTCCACTAGTTGTACGTCAAGGGTCCCTGCCCCACCCTGTAGCCCTCATCACAGCCACACCCTCTGGCCTGGCAGGCTTTTCTCAGCTGTCCGTCTCACCGTTTCCACACCTCCTTGACCGACGCTGCGCCCACTGCTGGGTACGGGGAGATGTGTAGGTGGGAGCTTTTACTTCCCTGTTTGTAAGGAAAGATTCCGCGAGGCCAGTGGCCAAGGCCAGGCTGCTTGCGGAACAGCTCTGCGTTCTCAGTTCAAGAGAGTCCAGGATTGTGCTGGACTGAGCTGGAGTCTCAGAAGCAAGACTCCAACCCAGACCCCACTTCAGGGTCCTCAGGTTCTAGGTACGGTAGGTGACACTGTCCGAAGCCGCCCAGGACAATGGCATCTCTCATTCCACGCAGCCTTCGTCCAGATTGACCTTGGCTCCCTGGCTCTGCTGTGTCCCCTTACCTTTGTGACTGCTTTGAGAATAGTGCGGCAGCCGTTTGACACTGCGTGGCTTCAAAGCTGGGCCATGAAAATGCATTTTTGTTTGGCTGTCTTGGAGCCTGGCCAACAAGCTGTAAGGAAGCTTGACCACAGGGAAGTGTTGGCCTGTGGTCCAGTGCCAAGCTCCCAGCTGGCAGCCAGCATCCATCGCCTGGCTCCAGAGAGATGAGGCCCCTGCCTGCAATGACCCAGTCACCCTTCAAGTGGCCCCAGGTGACAGCAGGGAGACAGGACAAGTGAAAGACAGGTGACGACAACTGCCTTTCGCAGGATAAGCACGTGGAGCAGAGCTAGGACCCACAGAGTCCTTCAGGTCAGTCACCTGACTTTAGAACTGACCACGTACCTCTTTTATCTAGCTGGTGGGTAGGTAACAAAGGCAGCTGTTTAATGGGAGGGAGTCCCACCCGGAGCTGTGCACAAAGCGGCCAGGCACACCGATCCCTTCCACCCTTGCCCAGAAAATGCAGCAATGCCCAAGCCTTCCCCTGGGTGTGCTCTGAGGCACACCCAGCCCTGTCCACTCTGTCCCTTCCACCCAGAGCACTGTCTGGCATCAGAAGAGTGAAGCTGAGGCCCCCTGAGAAGGAAGTCGCTTGGCCCTAGGCTTCACCTCATTTGTGATGTTAATTGAAAAGATTTGCATAATGCACTCACTGAGGCGTTATTTTACTTGCACATTAGAATCACCTAATCATCTGCGATTTTCCATCTCTTTATCTTGATGGTGCCAGGAAGGGAAGGGGAGGGTGAGGGAGGCAAACGGGGCTAAAGTCTCTGAGTTGCTATCACTTTCATACACACACACACACACACACACACACACACACACACTCACTCACACGTGTAGAGAATGCATGGCAAAAATGTCCTTGGTCATAATAGCACATGCCTTTAATCCCAGGACTCTAAGAGACTGAGAAAGAAGGAACACAACTGTGAGGCTAGGCTAGCATGGGCTACACTGGAAGCCTTTGCCTCAAAGAATGAACTGGTGTATGCAACCCTGAGGCTGTCTAACTCAAGACAGACAGACAGACAGATACACACACACACACTTTTAAGATTTGTATATTTCATGTGTCTAAGTGTTTGGCCATACAAGTGCACGTGTGGGGGCCAGAAGGGGTCATGGGATCACCTAGAGCTGGAGTTACGGATGTGTGCTACCGTGTGGGTGCTGGAGAGTGAGCCTGGACCCTCTGCTGCAGTTACCCGCTGGGCCATCTCTCCAGCCCTGACATCGCATGTTGAGGAAGGCCGTCTGTGACTTTCCAGTTTAGCACCCGTGTGTTGGGGGCAGGGCTGAATAAGAGGACAAACGGGGAGGACAGAGGTGGACATCGCCGGCCTCACTTTTGAAACAGGGCCTCTTGCGGAATCTGGAGCCACGGGATTGATGAAGAGGTGATAGAGAACAGTCAGGCAGGGCGAGGACTCCGAGGCAGCCATCGCCGGAACGTCCTTGCTGAAAGCAAGAATGCCAGAAGGATTCTGGTTCCTGTTCTTGTGTCAGCTCCTAGGTGAATGGTTCTGTGTGAGGTTGAAAAGTGACTTCACAGTGTGACTGAAACAGAACAGGCAATGGATGCTTGCTGGACCAGCTAGACTGACAGCTCACCCCCCCCCCATAGCAAACCCCAGCTTCTGATGTAATCCTTTAAAAAGGCCCCCAGACTAGAGTCACGATGGTACCCTATTTCTTAAGACTCCCTCCAGCCATCCAGGAGCTCCATTCCCTCACTCTTACTCTCCCATATATGAATCTATGATAAACTTCTCTCTAAAATCCCTCCTCTATGGACCACAAATTTTTTTTTTTTAATACTGAGGTAAGTACCCCAAAGCTCAAGTCAACTTTGGCAGCTTTAGAGTTTCTGGGACCCCTCGCTCCTGAGAAAGGTCCCGTCATTCTCAAAGACACCCCATCATTCCTGTATCAGAGCCAGCTAGGCCAGTGAACTCCAGGCACCCCCGTGTTTCTACCTTCCCAGCTGAGATCACAGGCAGGCACTGCCATCCTCAGCGTTCACGGGCGTGCTGGGGACCTGAACCCGGGCCCTCCTGCTTACCCAGCAAGCACTTTGCTGGCTGGGCCATCTCTTCAGCCCTCATCTAACGTCTGTGCTCGGCCCCCCTGCAGCTTACTGGTGACTAGTCGGTGTGATAGCACCTGCTTGTTCATTTACCCACGTTGCTCGTTGCAGCAGAAGATAGGCACGGGGTGGGGGCGGGGCGCCCCTGTGGGTGTCGGCTTTCTGCCTGGCCTGCGATCAGGCTGTCTCTCCGGGGTTGCGGTGTGCTCCGCAGACTTTGTCAGATAGAGGAAGACTTACAAGCCTGATAAGATTAAGAAAGACATGGCAGGCAGTGACAACTACGGCTGCCCGGTCTGGAGGTGACCCAAGCCAAGCCTTTCTGTGGAAATGGAACTCTTTCCGAAGGCCTTAACCTCAGGTCAGGGTGCCCCACGGCTGACATTTCCCGAGCAGAGGGGATGGCCGTTGGCCTCAAGGGAGCCAGAGCAAGCTGGTAGCATTTCAGGAACTGGGCAGTTGTTTTGCAACCAAGACAGATAAGCGGGACACTGGGAAAAGATTAGCGGGAGGTTGAGAGGTGACCACAGATGCCACGAAGAGAAAGGCTTTGAGGTCAGCGGATTCTGAAAACAGAAAGCTGGGAAGAGGGCCGTTCTGGTGGCTCAGTGGCCAGGTGAGTTGAGGTAAGCCTTGAGGTCCACAGTCCCTCTGCGCCGCTGTGCATGCAGCAAACCGAGGCTCGGTGAAGTGAATGGTCTTGGCCCAGTCTCAGGAGCTGGAGGCACCGGGGCTGAGAGGCCAGAGGAAGTGCAGGGTGCTGACTCTCTGCCTACATGTAACCTTTGTTCCTGCAGCTCTCAGACTGGAGGTCACCCTCTGGGAAACACTCAGGCCAGTATCCTCTGTTCTCAGGAAAGCACGCTCTGCCCCCCCTCACCGGCCACGTTTTCTCAGTGACCCTCTGACGTCTTTCTGTGATGCGCTGCCTCGCTGTGCTGTTCACTGTGCTGTGCCCAAGCCCAGGGCATAGTGGGTACAGTGATTGAGTGAATGCACAGTGTCTGTGTTGTGCGTGTGCGTGCGCGTGTGCATGCATGTGCTAAGAATGGGGGAGGGGAAGATAAGCATTTGTCAAACAGTGAGGTGACCACAAAGACTGTCCAGGAACCAAATGGCTGCTCGTCCTCCCCGGGTACCGCATAGGGCGTGAGAAGAATTAGCGGTATTTGGTTCTGCTAGGTCCACTGTAGGCACACTGTCTCCCCACTGTCATCATCATATTCCGACTCTAGAGATCCTCCACACTG
Source organism: Psammomys obesus (assembly GCF_907164565.1). Classification (NCBI taxonomy): domain Eukaryota; kingdom Metazoa; phylum Chordata; class Mammalia; order Rodentia; family Muridae; genus Psammomys; species Psammomys obesus. The sequence continues at coordinate 5,853,550 of NW_026586589.1, forward strand.
AGGCGTCCTGAGACACTCCTGTGTAACACACCACGAAAGCTGCTGTGCGTGTGTCAGGTGTCGGGTGTCTGGCCCAGGAAGTACCATGGACACTTCTTGGCCTTCATCTTCCTCCTCTGCCAAGTGTCCTCAGGCCACTGCCCAGCATCTTGTGGCCTGAGGCCCCAGGCCTCCCTCTGGATGCCAAGCCACCTTTAGTCCCCTAAGGAAGCCATTCTCGGCTTGTTCATGCCTTGGCACCTGCCAAACCTGTTTACCTGCCCAGCTGGTGCAGAGGACCCCTGTGCTGTCTGGAAGGACTCTCTGAGCATACCTCCTGGTCCCTTGTGCAGGACAGAGGTGTTCACATTTGTGCATGTTCAGGAAATAGCCTCAGCTCCAAGTGCCTAGGCCGTTGGCATGCTAGGCAAGTCCCCTAATCATTAGGTGTATCCTCAGCCTCTTGATATGCCTATCTGGAACCCTGGGACTATCTCCTGTTCAACCAGATCCTGATGATCCAGTGGCCAGGCTGTGAATACAGTGCATTGTGGCTCAGGACTAAGGAAAGCCTATGAGTGGAGGAATAACGCCAACACCCAGCCACATCCTGCTTTTCCATCCAAGCCTGTGGGCTCAGCATTGGTGGGTGAGGAGGCCCACTGTCCACTGTGAGTCTGTCTGGCTTTTTATATTTTCACTTCCTTGTTTCTTCTTCTCGCTTTTCTAGCAAAATGATTTCAACCCCAAAGTTCCCGGGACCAACCTCTCATTACTGAATGACGTGTGGCTCCTGGCGTCATGGAACTATCTGACAGGATGTCCCCGAACATCCCCTCTTGAGACTTATCGCCTCCTCTGCCCTCTCCTCGACCGCTCCCCGCTTCTCTGGCAGGCCTGGAAGGCCATGTGGAGCTGGATTCCAGAGCCAGGCAGATTGGAGTCCAGTTCCTACATCTACCACTGTACTAGCTGGCTAGACTTGGGTAAACTGCTTTTCTGCCTCAGTTTCCCCTCTTGGTGAATGAACAGCCCAGAAGTCCTTGTGGACATTCTGAGGCCCTTTCTCATCTGGGAGCAGTAAAGGGCCAAATTAACTGTGATCTGTGAGAGAATGGGATGGAGGGGGGTGATCTCTCTCAGTGAGGGGGCCTGGAGTTTGGGGTGAGACTAGATGGCCTAGTGGGGAGGGGGTGCTCTGTCACTGAGGCCCCTAGTGGCGCTGGCAGGCTGTGTTGCTGAGGAAGGGGCTTGTTCTCCGAGCTTAGCTTCCTTGGTGACCCCTCCTTGACCCAGCCATGCCTCAGCTGGCCTGGTCCCAGCCACCCTTTCTGACATCTAACTAACTAGTTTTGCTTTGGCCTCCCTAGCTTTTGTGCCTGGACTTGTCTCCCCTGGAGGCCACTCCAAGAGGCCTGGCTCTCCTGGTCCACAGGAATGTAATGGCTCTAGCTTGAGTCTGCTGGAGCGTTGACCATTGCAATGGACTGATTGTTCTGGACAGCAGAGTCTGGTGTGAGGAGAGACTGAGGCTGCTGTTTTGAAAGTGGGATCTGTTTTTTCTGGGCCTCAATGTGCTTGTCTGTGAAATGGGCTAATAGCAGTGCCTAAAGGTTGCTAAGAGATCTGGAGGCACACTTAGCTGCTTATGACCAGAGTTCACACAGCAGTTTTCTTCAGTGGTTACGCTTTGATCCTGCAAGGGCTAAAAGGGCAGCCCTGCATGTAAAGGTCTGGCTCGTTGTCTGAATTAAAACCAGGAAGGCAGACAGAGGTATAGACAGAGACTATTTAGGAGGGAAGAAGAGAGCTGTGTGGTGGTGGCCCTCGCCTTTAGTCCCAACACTCAGGAGGCAGAGACAGGCAGAGATCTCTGAGTTAGAGGCCAGTCTGGTCTATAGAGTAAGTTCCAGGACAGACAGGGCTACAGTGAGAAACCCTGTTTTGAAATACCCTTCCCTCACCCCCCAAAAAATATCCAGAAGAGTTTAAGAGACCTTGGAGATATGTGCATACAGAGGACACCCTAGACCAAGGCCAGGACAGCCTGGGTCCCAGCCCCTGCTGACCCTGAATTGCTAAGTGACATGGAAAAGCCACAGCCCAGTTTTAGGCATGCATTTCCTGCTCCTGCATAAGACCAGGACTTGGAATCGCCTTGACTCTAATAGGTGATTTCAGACAGAGCCCAGGTGACTGACCAGCCAAGGAGCTCCAGGAGCTGACAACCTCTGACTCAGAGGCAGGAAGCCAGAATTTCGCTGTGACTGTTGCTGTCTGGGTAGCCCACAACCATTGGCAGAAAGGGACACAGGTTTTTAACCACAGCAGAATGGTTCTGATGTCCTCTGTAAGAATAACCGATAAGGAAAACAGTCTTGCTTGTTGCCCATCACATGGATGGAGGAGGGGACTTGATTTACATATATGTACATGTATGTGTATATGTGTTGGTGTTTTGTCTGCATGTATGTCTGTATACCACATGCATAGCTGGTGCCTACAGAAGGCAGAAGAGGGTGTTGCTAGATCCCCTGGGACTGGAGTTACAGACCCTCATGTGAGTGCTGAGAATCAAACCCAGTCCCTTGGAAGAGCAGCCAATGCTCTTAGCCACTGAGCCATCTCTCCAGCCCCAGATAGTCTGATTTTAAATACCAAGTGGCTAGACCACTGAGTGCTCTCTTAGGGTTTCCGGGAGCTCCCCAGGGCACCTCAGCGGAAATACAGCACCATGAGTCAGACTGGAGCAGGGACATCAGGAGAGGCTGATAGGAGGGGAGGCCTCCTAGAGTGTCAAGTAGCCCAGCAGAGAGGAATAAAAGCAGCCGCAGGATGGGTACTCCCGAGAAAGGCGTCTGCCTATAACCACACTGCCCTTCCTCAGACAGTCAAGGACAAATTGTTGAGGTCACTGGCTTACCAGGGAGGGGCAGCATGCTTATGTGTTCATTTATGATAGTCTTGATATTCCCACTTGGGTGTCTGAGGCAACTCACACTTCCCATGTACCTCCCCATCCCAGACAGGGACAACTGTCCTCTACTGGGGTCAGAATCCTCCCATTCATCTGTCTCTCACACCACACTGAAGATACCCAGAATGTGACCTTTGACCCTTTCACTTCTGCCCCACTGTCTCACATTTGGATTATGGCAGTAGTCCCTCACACTTGCTCACCGGTTTCAAGGCTCCCCTCAGTGCTATCTCCCCCCCCCCCAACCATCAAGAACCTCCTGCTAGAACCTCACTAAGATGGATAACTTCTCACAACTCTCACTTCTTCAATTGCTCCCATCTCAGAATAAGTCAGTACCTTTGGAATGTTCTAGAAAGTCTAAATAGTTCGGGCTTCCTTGGATTCTCACAGTACCTTTTAGGAGGTAAGCAAGAGAGAAGGGTATAATGGATGCTTGTGTTTCTTGTCACTATAATAAAACACCCAAGAGCAACTTAAGGAAGGGAGGGTTTATTTGGCTCATGGTCAGAGCGTGCAGTCCTTCCCAGTGGGGAGGACATGGGGACAGGAACTGAAGGATGGTTGCGTCCATCCACAGTCAGGAATTGGAAAGTAAGGAACATTTGCATTCCATTTCTTGGGATCCAGATGCATGGAATGGGGCCGCCCACACTAAGGCTGAGGCTTCCCACCTCAGTTAACTCTTTGGTTCTCCTCCTAGGTGATCAGAGGTCCTGCCAGGTTGACAATCAACATGAATCAACCATCATGGAGGGATTGCTCCACTTTACTAATGGAAAAACTGAGTCCAGGGCACTGTGGAATTCACATTCTGACACTGATGGCTGAACAGCATCTCCTGGTATCTCTAATCAGACAGGGCTGTGCACCCAACTCCCTCCACAGAGTGCTGGCTCAGGGCCCTCCAGTGGCATCTGGCCAGGTATTGAAATAAGCCTGTGGACACTGTGCACTTGGCCGGAGCAGGTCCTTGGATTCCACCCCTTTTTAGGCCATATCTGAGTAGTGTGTGGTCCTGCCCAGGCTGCTGAGTTGATATCAGAGCAATTAAACCCCCCGGGACTTGAAACAGGTCAACCCCAGGGCAGACTGCTGGGTCCTGACTCCACTGACTCACTGTGATCCTGGGCAAATTGCTCCTCCGTTCAGAACTGCGCCATTGCCACCAGTGAACTCTCCCCATCCAGCCTTCCTTCAGAGCGAGCTGATGAGGCACAGGCTCGCGCCGTGAGGTCAGCAAATTGTCTGTAGATCACTTAAAAATAGAAAGATGACTCAGGAGAGGCAATATGTCATAGGACATGAGGACCACAGTGTCCAAAGCGCGGGGTAGCAGGACGGCTGAGCAGCCGAGTATGAGGAGATGGGACACAGGGGCAGTTCCTGACAGCCTGCACCTGGACCCAAACACCAACCAGAGCTGGACACTGAGGCAGTGTGAGTTTAAGTCAGCAGGCCTCTGGGGGGCATTTTACAGTTTATAAGGTTATTTTGGATGACACAACAATTAAGGAAATAAAGGCTGTAGTGATATTTTGGGTCCAAGAATCAGGGATCCTGGGTCTCCCAAAATGTCCAGGACGGCCTCTTCCCACAGAACCTCTCTCCACTTCCTTCACTTCTCTCAAACACCCACTTACAAACAAACAAACAAACAAACAAACAAACAAAAACCCCACTGCAAATCTAAATAGGTCAGGCTTGCATCCATGGCAGAACCAAAGGGCTTCGCAGGAAGTCACAGAAGGACTCTGCAGCTCGGAACAGGTTGTTACTGACAGGGAAGTAGAAACGCAAGAAGGCCAGTGACTCAGTTTCTGAATCATTTTTCTCCTTCCACACAGCCTGTCCAGTCAAAAGGCTGAATTATCTCCAAGTGCAGAGTTACAGGAAAAGGGCCCCAAGTGTGGCTGTGTAATCACTACAAACAGCCAAATCGACTGCAGGTGTTGTGTGGAGAGGTGCAGCTCCTACAGGCTTAGACATGGAATGATACCACATGTGCCGCTTGGCTGATGGGATTAGTTCCCTGAGGCGAGGCACACTGCGAACTCTCTACAGCAAGGAAGAGCAGCCAGGCATGGCTGCTCACAGAGACACAGATGGAAAGCTCACACTCAGACATGGAAGGGAGTGGAAGCTGTAGCCAGACAGGAAACTACACCCACCAGACAGGAAGCTGTAGCTCCTGAGCAGCCTGGTTCATTCTGGATAGAAGGTGGAATTTTGTGATCTGTCCCCTCTTCCAAATTAAGAATGTGGTCCAAGGAGGCTTGCTAGACTCTGAGGGCAGGAGGCAGAGCTAGGGGAGCACTTTCTAATTGTGACATCAGTTGGGAGTTGCTCTGGGGGCCCCTTCCTGGCACTCCAAGTGACCGGTGGCCATGTGACTTCCCACACGCTCTCCTTCTCCAGCTACGGTTATTTCTCCTCCTCTGGTCACATTCAAAAGCACAGGCCATTATGTCCCAACCTGACAGCAGGTTTTATTTTCATTTCCAGCGGAACCCCCGCCCTTTCACCTTTCTGTGCGTCCCAGGCTGCTCACGTCCTTGGAATCTGAACTTACTCGTTGTGGGTGGCCCTGAGTCTGATATTTTTCTTATGCCTTCCTGGGTGGTTGTTCCCAAGACTATACTGAAACACATTATTTTATTATAGCTAACTTCCCTTCTATTCCTTCTTTATATGCTAGACCAGTCATTGTGATGGTGCGTGTTTACACGCACGCGGGTGCGCATGTGTGTGTGGGAGTGATAATACCCATGAGTTCCATTTCAAAAAATTTAAATGAAAAGTAAGATAAAACACCACAAATAAGAGACTTGGGTAATTATACTTGTGGGTTCAGGCTTGGTAGCTGGAAGCAGGAAAGTTAGGAAATTAAGGTCATCCTCAGCTACATAGCAAATCTGAGGCCATCCCGGGCTACATGAAACCTTATCTCAAAACCAAAAGTAAAGCCTCAGCTAGAAACTGTTCACCTATGCAAGAATGTTAGAGTGAGCACCACTCATAACAGCCCTGAGTGGGGAACAGTGGCACACCCCATGAGTGCTGAAGGGATGTGTGTCCTGAGGTGAACTCTCTAGAGCAAGGAAGAGCAGCCAGGCATAGCTGCTCACAGCGACACAGATGGAAGACTCACATTCAAACATGGAAGGGAGTGGAAGATCCAGACAGGAAGTTATACCCACCTACACTAAGCTCTTGAGCAGCCGGGTTAATTCTGTTCTGCCAGACGTCAGGGAGTGCCTGCCTGCCTTTGCGGTCAGTGACCCAGTGAAAGCAAAAGGAGACCTACAGGAAGGTGCTTGGTGGCGCACTTCCTGATATGATTTGTCAGTGTGTGAAAATTCACCAGGCTTTTCATTTGTGGACACTTCCTTGTATATATGCCAATATTACAGATTTCCAGAGAAGTAGAAAGCAGAATGGTTGTGTGTGTGTTAGATGTTTAATGATAGATAGATAGATAGATAGATAGATAGATAGATAGATAGATAGATAGATAGAT
>NW_026586589.1:5860035-5883859 GCF_907164565.1 Psammomys obesus
AGATAGATAGATAGATAGATAGATAGATAGATAGATAGATAGATAGACAGATTTATAGATAGACTATTGATACAGGCTTGCTCCTCAGAGAAGACCAGCAGGCTGAAATCAGGAAGGAGGTGATAGCTGCTTGAATCTCAAATCTATGAGCGAGGACCTCCTTTCCTCTTAAGTAATTGAATGGAGGCCCATTGGCTATACTCAAAGTTTATTGATTTAAATCTTAGATGCTTGTTTGTCTTGTCTGAAAAAAAACCGCAACAGAACAAGAGACTTTTATAAAAAACACCTAGGATCATACCTGATCAAATAACAGGGTATCATGACCTAGTCAATTGGACACTTAAAATGAACGAACACAATGAAACAGTCATTAAGGGGTGGGGAGATTCCTGCTGACAGGGTTGAGAACAGCTAATGTAATCTATGTTCCCAAGAGGCCTTTTAACAGTTCTGGTCACTGCAGAGACATGTCCACTCCGTGAGGACTGTCAGAACTAGATCAGAGGACACTGTGTGCCCACGAGCTCCCATCCTCTGCTTCCCAGGGTAACCTGGAAAATTTTGGCTACTTTTGTAATCAAACTTGGAAATCATAGCCTGTGCCCCAAGCCAGGTTGGGCCACTCGTGTTCAACAAACCAATTAAAACAGCCAGACTATGGGCTGGAGAGATGGCTGAGCAGTTAAGAGCACTCGTTCTTGCGAAGGACCTGGGTTTGACTTCAGCATCCATGTGGCAGCTCACTTCCATCTGTAACTACACTCTCAGGGGATCTGACACTCTCTTCCGACCTCCAAGGACCCCGTCCATGTACATACGTGCAGACAAAAGACTCGCATATGGAAACTAAAAAAATTTCAAAGAGCCAAACCAATAGTGGAAAGCAGGAAAGAGATATTTACTCAGGATTTTCATCTTGAGAAGATATCCAGGGAATGACCTCCCACCCCGGACACTTTTACTTTGGGGGTTCTGAAATGAAGGTAAAGTTTATGAACACAGGGCCAAAGATATGCATATGTAAAACAATCCAGTCAAGGTGTGGTCCCGCTCAGCTCTGACCACATCTGGGATTCAGTCTCATCCTGCGTGGAGGTCTGACAAGTTGTTAGAGCCTTGTGGAATCTCTTTCAGAGAAAAGCTCCTCCCCTCTGGCTGATGCTTTTCCTTGTCCCAGCAGGAGATTCCTGGGGAAATTCCCATTTCTTGGGGTCCATTGCTTCAATAAACTGATAGTCATACTGAGAAACACAAGTGTCTCTTTAGAATATCTTCATTTCTTCCAGCCCTGTGACATTTCTCAAAGGTACATGTTCACATTGACCTGGGTGAGGATGAAGGAGGCACAGGGCAGCATCCTGGAATTCCAGCACTTGGGAGGATGAGGCAGGAGGATTGCTAGCTAGGTCAAGGCCAGAGTGAGCTTCATACCTGATCTCAAAGAGCAAAACACACACATAATAAAAATATCTCTGTTTGCAGACATTATAAGCTTATATTGGAAAATGGTAAGGCATCAAACAGAACATTATTAGAACTAATGAGCCACTTTGATAAGGTTGAGGGACACAAGATCGATGGACAAAATCAATGGTAGTTCTACACACTGGCAGTGAATAATCTGAAATGAAATTAAGAAGGCAATTTCAATTCCAAAAGCAGCCAGAAGAATAAAAAGCACAGGGACAATTTTGACAAGAGTCCACAGCTTATATAGCAAACTGAAAGCAGGGAGAGCCCTGGAAAGGAAGAGGTGGTCGTGGGTCAGAAGGTTCACTAGCAAGATGGCAGCACTCTCTCAAGCCATCTGAAGTCAGCACAAGCTCTGTCAATCACCCGGTGAAGGAGACAAATGAGAACAATGGCACATGCATGAAAATGCCCTGGTGAGACCCATTACTCTGGTGGTAACCTAAAAAATTAATTGGGGAGATAGACAAGTCTGTAAAGCGCCTTCTGTGCAAACTTGACATCCTGAGTTCAACCCTGGAGACCAACATGGGGGCAGGGAAGAACTCTGGAAAGCTGTCCTCTGATCTCCGCCTGACTGCCATGGCACATGAGTGAGTTATCTCACACACACACACACACACACACTCACACACACTCTCTCGTATATATGTACATATATTTAATTCTTGGTACAGAATTAATTAACCCCAACACTGAGAAGGAGACAGGTGGATCCTTGGGGCCAGCCTAGGTAATTAAGCAAGCACCAAGTCAGCCAACAAATTACTCTGTCTGAGAAAAACAAAATGGACGGCTCCTGATGAATAACACCCTCGGTTGATCACTGGCCTCTAGGCACACGCATACCTACACAAACATGGGCACCCAGGTAAATGCCCACCTGCATGCACCCACACACACACATACAAGTATGCGAATGAATATAATAAGATGTCACATTTAACTTTAGAAAATTCCAGCTGGCTCCCCACCCCACCCCCCACCCTCTCCTTTTTTTCTATTTACAGTAAGAGATTTGGCCTTAAATTTCATACAGGATTGCAGGAGACCCCAAACAGTGAGAAGGAGCTGCTTTGTTTTGAAACGAGATCATCATGCAAGATGGATTAGTAGGTTAGGGCATTTGCTGCCAAGCCTGATGATCTGAGTTTGAGCTCCAAAGACCCTCATGATGGAAAGAGAGAACCGACTCCAATAAATTGTCTTTTGTCTTCCATACACATGGCATGCCTCACGTACACACATAAATAAATAAATAAATAAATAAATAAATAAATAAATAAATAATAAACAAACAATATAGATCTATATTTTTTTTTCTTGCTTTGTTTTTGGCTTCTGGCTTTGTTTTGTTTTGTTTTTCAGTAAACTTTTTTCTTAAAAAACTTTCAAATTAACAAAATCACACACGAAAATTAACCAGAACCAAATATTATACATCTCAATAAAAAAAAACAACTTAAGGAATGATATTCTAATATGCATCTCACACCCCTGGACAGTGAACACATTGTGCTAAGAGAAAGAAGACAGTTACAAAGAAGACATTGCACTTAATTTTGTTTATGTGAAATATCCAGCATGGACAAGCCTAGAGGGTCAGAAAACATATCCCTCGTTGCCTAGGAGGCTCAGTGGGAATTGGGAGTGATGCAGACAGTAGGGAGGGCTTGGGGATGGTTTTTGATTTCTGAGGCAGGATCTCTGCCTGTGCCTCTCAAGTGTGTAGCCAACAGTTCGGTGAAAGCTCTTCCGGAAGTAAGACAATAAGTATCCTAATCCTGATGCCAATGATGAGTCTAAGCCCTGTAATCTACTGGGCTGTGTGGTGGTACACACTTTACAGCAAATACTTCCCATCTCAGGGAGCAAGGGAGGCGGACCTCAGTCTACACAGGTGAAACTCATTCTGAAGAGAGAGGCGCTGACACAGTTCCTGTTACTCAGCATTCACACCTGGAGCCCAGAAAAACCACATTTACTGCTCTAAACATAAAGTAATTTGATACAGGAAACTGGGTTCTTGCAAAATAATAAAAAGAACTGGAGAAGAGGTCCTGGGTCCTTAGGATTGACTCTCCGACATCACCACAAAGCTGGCCTGTCTAGAGAAGCCATTATCTCTGCTGACAGCCCAGACGCTTAGGAATCCTGTTCAGGAATGTGTGTGCCTTAGTTTTAATCTAGGGATCGGAGGTACTACTAGAACCTCCAAACCACTTCTCAGCCCAGGAGCTGGAAACAGATACTGAAACTCAGCCTCCCCACCCATGGGCACGAGGAGGTCACCTCTGCCTTTCTCTGCCTTGAAATGTCACACAAGTGCTTGCCTGTTTGTTTTCTGAGATAGGGTCTTAGGATGAGCTCTGACTGGACTGGGACTTGAGACAATCATCCTGATTCTGCCTCCCAGCTGCTGGGATTTACATACCCATTCCATAAAAGTACATTCCAAGATTTCATTTATGTATATGTGTGTATGCCCTCTCTCTGTCTCTGTCTCTCTCTCTTGCTCTCATAAGCACATTCACAGAAGACAGAAGAAGGCATCAGATTCCTGGAAGACGAGTCACAAGCAGTTAGGAGCCACCAGACATGGTTTCTGGGAACTGAACCCAGGTCCTTTGAAAGAGCAAGAAATACTCTTAACTGTTGAGCCAACTCTCCAGCCCCCCCCCCAACCTCCAAGTCCCTACAAGTATATTTTAATGGCCATAACCTACTTGATCTTCAACCCCTAGCTGTAAAGGAGTCTGGGAAATGCCATCTTTCTCATTCCAGACTCTGCATACCGGAAAGCACACAGGAGGTTGAAACAGACCTTGAATCAATCAACCTGCCTTATGAGCCCACCACTACAGGGAGGCCTCTATTCGCAGTAATGAAAACAGGGGGAGACAACTTAAATGTACAATGAAAGGGGATAGGTAAAAGGGTGCATCTACTATATGAAACTGTAGACCTCCAATACACACGCTGCAGAAACGCAAGTGGCTTTTTAAAAAGCGTTAGGCAGGTTTAAAGGAGGCAGATGGCAACTGCTTTCGCATGGTAACTTTCACGAGAGTTGGTACCATGTCCTTCTGGCCTATCACCCAACACGAACATGGCACCGGCGAGACTCTCAAAACACAGATCTTGAATGATGGCTTGATTCTGTTTTTAGGAACACAATGCATAGCTCTGCAAGTTTACAGCTGCTCTGCTGTAACAGAGCAAGACTGGAGAGATACAACAAATGTCAACAGTTGCTCTCTGCTGGTGATTTTCAGGGTGACTTTCACTCTCCTCTTTTGGCTCTTTGAACTTTGTAAATGTCAGACAGTGAGCAGGCATCAATATCAATTAGAGGGAGCACAGATGTTCTGGAAGAGCCTCAGAGGGAAAACACGCTGAGCTCATTGCTCTGCCTCTCATAGGGCTGGCCAGACTGGGCCCACAGGGGGTGCTGCTCCCTGTTTGCTCAGCGGCAGTGCTAGCCAGCATTGGTGTGTGTGTGTGCGGGGGAGGGGGCCTCCTGAACCTTTCTCTGAGAGCCTGAGGGGCATTGAGCTTCCAGGGTGATCATAACTCTCTGGAAATGCTTCTGTCACCCATAGTTTGCTGACCACCAGAGGCTGGGGCCCTTCGAAAGAGCCAATCTTAAGTACTGCTAAGTCTGGCTCAGGTCATACTCAGGGTCTCTGAGGACAGCATCCATGAATCAGCCCAGCTCCTCCATGCACCCATCAAGGGCCCTGGGCCATTGCTGCGCCAGCTCCCAAACTAGGCCTGACATCAAAGCTCTCAGCTCTCAGCTCTTCCTAGGGACAGAGGCTTTCTGGAGATGGAAGGGTGAGGAAGCCTGCCCTTCCTCAGGGGTGCCTTGGATATCACCAGGAAACCCTCATGGGCATGTGCTTATGTAACTCTGTTGGGCTGGAGAGGGGCACAGGGCCAGATTCCTAGAGGCGTCTGTCACACAGAACACACTAGGTGTGATAAAGCAAGTTATGTGTCTCACGCTGGGTGGTAGTGGTGCACACCTTTAATCCCAGCATTTGGGAGGCAGAGGCAGGTGGATCGTTGTGAGTTCGAGGCCCAGCTGGTCTACACAATGAGTTCCAGGACAGCCAGGACTACACAGAGAAAACCTGTCTTGAAAAACCAAGGAAAAAAAAAGTTGTGTGCCTCAGTTACCCTACTTTTGCCAACAGCCATCTGGTGGACAGGACCCCTGGTAAGAGCTGCCCTCTTCTTTCTTGGTGCCTTTGTAAGTTGGGAGGAGACCAAGAGTGCCCAACTGTTGACCTCAGCCATTGTGGCATCTATCACATCCATCAGGAAGTCAGGAAACTGAGGCTCCAATGACATAGCCAGGGTCACACATTGGGGGAAAAAATGTATACAAAGAGGATCATTGCTCCCACCAAGATCTTCTGAGAATTCAAGGCAGAACCAAAGGGAAGAGATGGAAAGCTGTGTTGCCAAAGGCAGGTCAGCCTCATCGTCAACCTCTGCCCCGCCTCCCCTGACAGAGTAGGTAGAAGTTGCTGCCCTGGGTGTCTGTGGGGACTTCTACCACCTCCAGTCTCAATGTATTCATCTTCCAGAGCGGCCCAGGGTTGTTGGCACCACAAAATCCAACCCTAAGAGCCCACAGCTAATGATCCTACTGTCATCATCCCCAGACTCCGGCCCAAACATGCCACTCCTGTTGCTTCAGAATAATTGGCTCTTTGTAAGTCAACCCCCCAAGCCTGCCTGGTATACTCTGTTATCTGTGCCCCATTCATTCATTCACTCCCTTCATGGGCCCTGAGCCTCACCCCTCTGACTTGGTCCTGTGTGCACCAAGCCTTCCATGTCTCTTTGCTGGAGAAACTATATGCTTTGCCATAACTGCCTAACCCATACTGCAATACTCAGACAGTCACCTCCTCCATGGAGCCCCTTGGGTCTTACATCTTCCCCTCCACAACTCTGAGTGCAGGCCGTGAGCGGCTTATACATCGAACACCTTGAATCCTGCCTGTTCACCCCCTGCGCCCTCCCCCCCCCAAGAGTTCCTCAACAGAACTGTTTACAACTCAGGACACATGAGGCTCTTGCTCAGTAGGTGTTGAGGAAATTATTCTGTCAAAGCATCTCACGGTCCTGCCTCTAAGTTTTTAGGGGTCTCGGACAATGGAAGCTATCCTTTGCTGGCCTGGAGTGTGGCACAGTGGAAAGTGCTTGCCCAACCTCACAGTTTACCCTTAGTTCTATCAAAAGCACCAGAAGAGAATGAAGAGGAGGGGAAAGAGGAAGGAGAGGAAGTGGGGTAAGGAGGACGGGAAGAGGTGGAAGAGGGGCGACTGAACTAGCTGCTTCAGAGGTCGTGACCTCATGATGTCTGTCTTCTGTCTGTCTTCCCACAGCAGTGGCCAGCCTTCGAGGCCCCCTTTCTCAGAAGCTGTCAGTTCTACAGAAGAGGAAACACCTCACAGTGGGGCCAAATCTCCACTGTGGAGTTCCTTTTCTCTAAGCTTCCTCCAGTTGAGGCACAGAGTTAGGGAAGTGTGTGTCTTTGTCCTGTCCACACCTAGGGAAGAGCCAGCATAAAAGCAATGAAAGCTGGAGCTAAGGGATCAGGGATAGTGCTGGGAGAAGAGGTCCAAGAACACTGACCAGGTCATGCAGACCTTGGAGGTGTGGGGTAGAAGCAGACAGACACCTAATCACCCAAGTCTGGCATTGAGAACAGACCAAAGTCTGAAGTCACAAAGGCCAACTTGGTGAGACCAGTGGGTGTATCGGCTTTTTACAGATGAGGAATTGCTTGCAAGAGTGTGGGCGACCTCCCAGCAATTGCATTACTGTAAAGTCTCATCCCTCACCCCCATCATAGATGGCGACCTCATACGATTTCCTGCCTTTAACCAGCCTTCCATCTCTTGCATACTCCGGCATCTCCCAAGGCCGTTTGCTGCTTTGGAAGGAGCAATGGCTGGAATGCCGAGCAAGGGTCTGCTGAACCCTCTAGAAGGGTCACTAGCTCCAGCCCTATTACCACAGACCTGGCTACCACTGTGTTGTTCTGCTCTAGTTGCCATGGCTACAGGGCAAAGTCCAAGAACGGCATCTTGTTATGGTCTGCAAGGAGGGGGGGGGTGAAGTGCCATCTGACAAGAGGCACGTGAGTTCTTCAGCCTAAGTGAAATGGAGAGGAGCCGTTGCCTGCTCTGGAGCAGGGGAGTGGTGTAATCTGACTTAGGTTTTAAAGAATTGTTCCAGTTTGCTTTCTGTTGCTGTGACGAAACACTCTGACTGATGGCAACATAGGGCAGGAAAGGTTTTGGTTTATCTTACAATTCCAGGTCACATTCTATCATTGAGGGAGTCAAGACAGGACTTGCTTGCTAGTTCACGAATGCAGCATCATCTCTAACCAGGGAGCTCACGGCTAAGGAAACCTTGGGGAAAGAATGAAGGAAGGCTGGCTCACTCAAAGGCTCATGCTTAACTAGCTTTCTCACAGAGCTGAGGGATTGCCTGGGAAATGGTGCCGCCCACAGTGAACTGGGCCCTCCAACATCAATGAACTATCAAGACTGTCCTCTGTAGACATGCCCAAAAGTCAGTATGACCTCAATTAGAACTCCCTTCTAAGGAAAGCTAGGCTGTGTCAAGTTGACAGTAAAATCTAACAGGCCAGAGGCCCTTCGGGCTACTGTGTCAAGAGAGCACAGACTAGAGACAAGGGACAAGGGAGGAACAAGAAGATCTAATCCAGGTGAAAGGTACCAGGACTTGGTTGTCTTTTTATAAGAAGCATGAGTATAGGGAGCCAGGCAACCCTAGTCCTGATCAGGTGCCTCAGTTTCCCTATCTGTAAGAGGGTGGACCATTGGTGGTAAAAGCCAGTTTTCTAGGCCTCCCATGGGCCTTGATGGGAGGAATGGTGAAGATTAAAATCATGAGGCTTTGGGCCTTGAGGAGTCCTGGGGACAGTCTGAGCTGAGCCAGAAAGGTGATCCCAGCATGGGAGTTGCTGGGGTTGGGTGCTTTGTGGAGACTGAGCAGGAAAGGGAGGCGACCCTTTGTGTTCACTTGGGGGTGGGGAGGGTGGCGCAGCTGGTGCAGGAACTGTGGGATCCCCGGGGGCAGATCCAGCACAAGCGCGAACCTGGCCCCCTGATCCGGAACCCATCCCAGCACAGGATGTGCCGCCAGAGGCCATGGGTAGTGCCCTGTTCTCATCAACTCTCAGTCTCTTCTATGAACACAGGCAGATGGAGCCATTATGCAGAGAACGACCCGAGAATGATAACGTGGGATCAGGTGAGGCTGCAAACAAGCAAGGATTGGTAATGGACTAGAAGGAGTGGGGTCCTGCACAGGAGGGGCCCCCCAGGCAGTGGCACCCCCCTCCTCATCCAGCCATATCTACTGCACAACAAACAGACCCTGGGAAGCAACAGGGCTAATCGAATCAGAGTTTCCAGATTGTGCAGTGACAGTTCGTTTTATTTTTAAAAGGTGGAGGTAGGGGGGAGGAGAAAGAGACCCGTCAGGTCTCATTTAGGAACTCGAACATTCTGAAAATATTGGCTAAGAGAGGGGGCTGCGCCCACCAGAAGACTCCTCTAAAGGAGTGATGCTAATCCGACACGACAGGGGTATCTCTCTTTTTAAACCGAAAAGGCAGACAGCGCAAATTGCTCTTCTGGGATTGATGGCCTGGGGTGCTAACTAGGTAGGCACCCACAGCTCCAACCCCCTGGAGTCAGGAGAGAGGCAGACGATGCCCTCCCCCCTCTCCCACTCCCTGTCACAGCAAACAGCGAAAACAAAGCGGGAAGTGGAAACAAGAGAAATGCATTGCTTGATCCCATTTAGTCTTTTCTCAGATGGGAAACTGAGTCCTAGAGAAAGGACACAGAGAACCCCTGCACAAAGGAAGTCCCAGAACATTCTCTGCCTCCCGCACTGGTGAGGCACTCCCTACACCTCCAAGGCCAGGGAGCCCGGACAGGGGGCTACGGTTCTCCAAGTCCAGTGTGTGTCCGCAAGCGCGCTAGAGAGGCAGCATTGAAGGGGAGAGGGGCTCATGGTCCTCACTGCCACACTAGGCGAGGAGACACGTGGGAGTGGCCTCGCAGTTTCCGGCAGCATAACGCCCCCCCCCCCCAGATCAACTGGAGGGGCACGAGGACAGCTAGCAGACACCCACCCAGAGAGTGAAGACGTGGGTCCTCGCAGAGCAGTACCTGGAGGCCTCATCACCCACAACAACCTGAAACCAGTCATGGGGGTCGCCCTGAGACGAATCATGGAACACTCACGACATGGGATAAGAAGAAACTGGCCAGGCCTGCAGCAATGTGGACTAACCCGCCACCCCCACGCTAGTCTACGTGACAGAAGCAGGACACCGGAAGCCATATTCACACAGGACTCCATTCTTATGACATTCCAGAAACAGTGAAACGAAAGACCTAACAGCCAAGTTGGGTCTAGTGGCTCAGACTTGTAACACCATGTACTGAGGAGGAGCTGAGGCAGGAGGATTGCAAGTTCAAGGCCTGCCTGGGATATAAGGTGGGTTCAAGGCCAGCTTGGGCTCCTCAGTAAGACCCTATCTTAAAATAAAAAAATAAATGAGGGGTAGGGCTGTAGCTTAGAGATAGCCCTGGCCTAGCATGCCAAAGGACCTGGGTTCCCTGTAGACAGATCAGCAGCTGTCAAGCAGAGAGAGCGCAGCTGTGCTTGCAAGAGCCTGGGGGCAATTTGGGGAGCAACAGGAACATTCTAGAATGCAGAACATGACTATGAATTAGCATCATGACTGAGTCGTATCTGGCCTGAGTGAACGGCGCTGTGTGGAGTAGGTCATGGGAGAACCGAATGTAAACTATAACCCAGAATCGGACTTTTTAGAAATAGCAAACAAAGCTAGAAAGGCCCAGCTTGATGAAAGGCCCAAACTGAAGCCAACTAAATATGGACCAGCAACTACCAACCCTTACTGAAAAATTGAGTTCACGTGGTAAAGATCCAGAGTCCCAGGAGAGTGTTCAATTGGCTGAATTCGGCCTTCAGGCCTGCCCTTACCTAGAACTGAAGAAGACCATGGATTGACAGCCGGTTCTCAGAAAGGAGGCGTCAGGTCAGAACCAGCTTGATTCCTCTGAGTCTGGTCTCTAAAGTGTGTGGTCTTTTTTCACCAATAGGGCTTCTTTTCTTTTTTGTCTTTTTCTTTTTGTCTGGAAGACAACAAAGGGCAATGGCTATGGCTATAGCTATTTTGGGAAGGGTTGTCTTGGATTCCCACGAACAAAAACTTAAAAAAGGGTTTTCCTTGCTTGATACCACGGTGTTTGTTAGAAGATCTATGGGAAAGCATTGTCACCCCAAGTGACATAACTTTAGTTAAATGTATATAAACTGTATCTTAAATATAATTTTAAGTAAACATTAAATAATATAATTCCTATCCCCTGATGCCAAGGTTCTTGAGAAAACGTTGTAGTGTCTTTCTGTAGACCAATAATTATAGTGGAAACTATTGTTCATCATGGAAATCTCTTCCCGAAAGTAAACTTAAACAACAACCCATGACTGATGAGGCCACGGAACTTTAAGAAGAACCTACAACTGTCACCTTTCTTAAACCACTATAATTTCAAACTAAAATTTAAATATTTATTTTTATATCAAGAGATATAAAAATAGTGCGGCTTTCCCCCCTCATTAAAGAAGCTTCTGTTTTTGTTTTTGTTTTTTTCCTCAGCAGCAGCAATAGCAGATGGAGACCACTACAGAAAACTACAACAGGCCAAATGCAGCCACTAACTGTCCATCAAAGGCCCCTCCCTGGTTAACACGTTTATAACAAACCATACCCATAAGGCTCAGAGAACTTAGTGAAAGAGGGGACAGAAAGAGCGTAAGATCCCGAGGACCAGGACATCTGCTGCAAGACAGTATCTTCTTTTTAAAAAAAGTAAAGAGAAAGAACACCAACTACAGGGTGGGTAAGGAGAAAAGAGTGGATCTGAAAAGTATTGCAAGGAGTTGCAGAGGCGAATATAATAAAAAATATGGTGTATGAAATTCTCAAAAAAAAAACACAATAAAATGTATTATTTTCAAAATGAGAAAAAAAAAAAAAAAGACCATTGATTGACAGTCCCATAAGCTTGAAGGGACAATTATCCAGCTGCAAAAACACTGGCGCAGCTCTGACTGTAGAGGGCGCTATCAATTTTGACGCTCTCAAAGCGCTGGGGGCTCTGTTCCAGGGCGCAGGCGGTGCCTTTCCGGGTGCGTGTGAATCGGATCTCCCAACCCCAAGAATGACAGTGGGATCCAGCCTCAGCGCGTTGCACTGACGGCTGCTACGAGCCCTGGGGAGGTTCGGGGAAAGGCGGTAGACAGTGTAGCGAAGGTGTCTGAATTAGTCCTACAACCTCGGCGGGGGCCCTAGAGGCTCGTTTGTTTCCATGAAAGAAAGCGCGCTTGGCTCTGAATGACTGAACTGGGCGTGTTGGGCAGACACAGCCCTGAGTCAGAGGGAGGGAATCTAGCAACCCTGCAGTATCCGGGCGGAGGACCCCGGCATCCCAGGCAGCCCCACTGGGCCTTGGAGGCTTGCACGGTCATCCACGCCCGTACTCAGGTGATCTTCCGTAACATCCCATCTCTCCTGTGCGCTGTGACCTTGGACCACTGCTTCGCTTCTCCGAACCTGGCTTTATAGAAAGTGCCCGTTTTTTCAAGCACTTTCGGGGACTTGAGTCTGAGGCGATGGAGTGGTCCAGCAGTAAGCATCATTCCGGAGGCAGAGGAAGGCAGATCTCTGCCAGTTCCGGGCCAGCCTGGTCTACATAACGAGTTCTTGGCCAGCATAGTGAGACTCTGGCTGACTTTTCTTTCTAAAGGCACGGCAAACAGAACTGTGAGAAGTTCAGCGCGCAGCCGGGAAACCACAGTCTTCAAATGTGGGGGCCCCTAAATCTTCTCTTTCTTCCCAGCTCCACTTGTGGCTTTAGCAGGGAAACGGTGCCAATATTCACAAAAGTTTTTCTGGGTTGACCTCACCAGCACTCCTCTGTTCTGGAGAATCCCTACGTTTTGCGAAAGCCTCATTCTGAGAGTGCAGAACAGACCATTCATTCCTAAATTAACCTTCACCTCAGTGAGGCGGAAGATCATTTCTCCACTTCAAAATGTTGTCTTCTCCCAGGGAACACTGAAACCTTTAAGGGCAGCAACCCACCCCCAGCTGGGCGCCAGAGCCCCTCCCAGCGATGCGGATTTTTCCAAACCCTGCCTGCGTGTTTACATTCACACAGTGAGTACATGTTTACCGTCTGTCCCCACACCACAGGGCTGGTCTGCAGAGCCCCCACCCCCGCCCTGCAAATTGCTGTCTTTGCTCAACACCAAAGACTCAGAATTCTTTTTGGCCAGCACAGAGGACTATCTACTCCTGTCTTTTTTTTTTTTTTTTTAGACTGAGGAGGATTCAGTTCAGGGCCAAGCTGGAGGGAGCTCTCTGACACTGAGCTACGCTCCTAGTCCTACGTCTTCTTTTGAAAACCTCTTGTAAAAAAAGTATAAGTGCGTGTCTGTTTGTACATGTACTTGTTAGTCTACATGTGTGCAAAATGCAAGCAGAGACAAAGTCCACATGAAGTTTCTTTTCCTGCTTGCTCTCCATCTTCATTCCATTGTTTATCTGTCTGTTTACTTATTAAGCTGGAGAGATGGCTCAGCAGTTCAAAACACTGGCTACTCTTGCAGAAGATCTGGATTTGATCCCGGCACCCCACACGGCAGCTCACAACCATCAGTAAGTCAAGTTCCCCAGGATGCAAAGCCATCTTGTGATCTCCAAAGGCACCAGGCTCCCACACGGTACATGTATACATGCAGGGAAAACACCTGTAAACGGAATAAAAATAGATAATTTTTTTAAAAGTGTCTAAGTCTTCGGAAATTTCGTACAAGCACACCCTGGGATTTTACCCCCGTTCCTCACCCTCTCTCATCCCCACTTTCTCCTGCTGAGCTCTATCTTTCTTAACAGGACTGCCCCTCCTTCTCCTCCCCCTTGATACGCTTACTTTAATTGGGGTTGCTTCGTGGGCATGAGTGGAAGGCTGGAATGTGGACAACTTGGGAAAATGACACCTCCATCCTCACCCCCACCCAAATACCAACCTTAGGCCCTTAGTGAAGGGTCTGGCGTTATTCAGCTCCTCCCTCCTGCCTTTGCTTTTTGAGACAGGGTCCTCGCTGAACCTGAACTATGGTGGCAGTTCAGGGTTATGCTTGCTTCAGCCCCAGCCCAACCCCAGTGCTGGGATTACAGGCATACTGCTGTGCCCAGTTTTTCCATGGGTTCTGGGTATCCAAACTGAGGTTCTCAGGCTTGTTTGGTAAGACTTTACTGACTAAGCCATCTCCTCAGGGGGGGCCCTACCTCTTCCCTTTTTTCAGTTGCTAAATTATCCTGGGTGTGGCTCATTTATCAATGCCCTCTCGGGCTGATTTCTGATATTACAGTCAAGGCTATAGAAAGTGAGTTTCCAGCTCTTTCATGGATGTGGGTCTGGGGAGGTAGAAGAGAGACCAGGGAGATGGCTCAGCAGGTAAAGGCTCTTGCTCCCAAGGCTGACAGCCTGAGTTCAGTCCTCAGAACCCTTACCATGAAGAAGAGATGTGACTCCCACAAGTTGTCCTCCGACCTCCATGTGGGTGCTGATGTGACCTCACGAGTACACAAACAGATGACGTGCTGTGAGGAGAACTGCAGGTCTCCGGTGTGAGCTCTGCTGGCCAGATGCTCACTGTCTTCGCAGAGGCCTCCAAACTCAGTCCTGGCCTTCTGCGTTTGTCTTTTAATGTACCGCAGCCACTCATTTGTTCACATCCTGTCACGACATATGTATCATTAGTTATAAATCACACACCAGAAAAAAATGCCTCCCATATAAAGTGGTTTTGGCTGATTCAGCACCACACTCTTAATTTTATAATACTTTCTTTACATGCCCAATGGAATCCCTCACCATTACCAGTCATCCCTTGGCTTTTGGTGGACAAGCACCATTCTGTCTCCAAGGATCTGCCTGTCATATAAGCAAAGCTCTGTGGCACCAGTGGTGGCTGGTCCTTCCAGCCCACATACAATCCTGAAGCTCCGGGAGGAGGGGCTCAGTATTCTTTTCCCCCCAATAAGCAGCCTCCTTCTGTGAGTGCTCAAGGCACCAAGTATGATGTTAGACTCACAGAGCCTGGGAGTTCTGTCCCATTGTCACTGCCCACTTTACAGAGGAGGAAACTGAGGCAGGAAAAGCGATGAGGCCAGGAGGAGGGATATGAATGTGATTTCAGTCTGTCACTGGCTGGAATCAATATTTCTTCCAAACTAACTGCTGCAAAGATTGCCTGTATGGAGGGAAAAGAGGTAACCCTTCCTGGTGATACCTCAAACATGATTGTTGAAACAGCTAATGAACCAGCCAAGATTCGCTGTCACCTTATTACACTGCTTTTCGCAAGCCTGTGTGCTTCTATGATGCTCACGGGCATGGTTATGGCTGTATTTGTAAATGTCTTCTTTTTCTTGTGTGTGTGTTTTTGTTTTGTTTTGTTTTGTTTTTTGAGACAGTCTTTTATGTAGCTCAGGCTGACCTTCAGTTTTTCCATATAGCTGTACTTAAGCCATTCAGATATATATATAAATGCTTCTTTTTGTTTCTTTTGTTTTGTTGTTTTTTGAAGCAGGTTTATTCTATTTAACAGACCTGACTGTCCTGGAACTTACTTTGTAGACCAGGCTGGTCTCACAGAGATCCTTCTGCCTCTGCTTTCTGAGGGCTGAGATTAGAGTGTCATCATGCCCTGTAATGCTGCTCTCTCTCTCTCTCTCTCTCTCTCTCTCTCTCTCTCTCTCTTTATAGGATATTTTTATTTTATGTGCTTGGGTGTTTTGCCTACATGTATGTGTGTCACATGTGTGCAGTACCTGTGGAGGCCAAAAGAGGGCGCTGGAATCCTGGAAGCAGAATTACAGGTGGTAAGCTGCCTTGTGGGAACTGAACTCAAGACCTTTGTAAGAGCAGTAAGCCCCCTTACTTGCTGAGGCATCTCTCCAGCATCTCAGTCCTTTTCCTAATAAACTTCAACTTGGCTTCATTCTGGTTGGCCCTGGAATTCTTTGCTGTGTAAACCAAGATCCCAGCTTCACCTGAGGGGACATTCCTGTGAGAAAGTCCTGCTGGCAATGTTGAGTTGCTCTCTGTGACACACCCGAGATCACAACAGGAAGTAGCTGGCAGAGCTGAGCCTGAAACTAGGTCTGTCACCTGTGTCCTGTTCCTGGGCTGTGACACAGCTAGTGTCACATGTAAAAGTGTCTGCAGAGGTTACTGCTGATCGTCATGTGGAATCTGGAATCACCTGGGAGACAGACCTCTGGGCATGCCCGTGGGGGAATGACCTTGACTGTCATAGTCCATGGATGTGGGAGATCTGTCCACCATGGGCAGCACCATTCCTTCGCTGGGAGTGTGTGGACGCAGGTTTGAACAGCAGCATGCATTCGGCCCTCCTCCTCTCTTCTTGGCTATAGCAGATGCAATATGGTTTAGCTGGTTCAAGTTGCTGACCCCAAACTTCCTCCAAAGAGGTGGGCTATAACCTTGAACTGTGAGCTGGGGTAAACCCTTCCCTCTTATGTTGCTCTTATCAGGCAATTTTTATCACAGGGACAGGAGAAAAGCTAAGTCAGGAAGGCTGGAAAGGTATCTCAGTTGGTTCAGTATCTGCCATGTGAGCATGGGGACCTGAACACCGAGACCAGAGTCCCCATAAATGCTGGGTACGGCGGTACACACCTGTATGTAGCCTCTGGATGGAGTGCTGGGGGCCTTCCACCATTCTCTACCCTTCACCAGCCTCGTTCATCTCCCCCGCCACCCCGCAGCCTGGATATGAGATCCTCTCCAGGGGTCTGGCCTATCCCTCGTCATTTCCACACCCCCTCTGTGCTAAGGGCCCCACAGCACCATGATCTCAACTCAGGGGAGTGGCCCAGCTACCTTGGGTTCCTCACACCAGATACTGCTCATCCCTGTTAGTCACAGTTGGTGGAAGAGGGAAGGCCTCCTCGAACCCCATCCCTGTCCCACCCTTGCTTAGCCTTCCCTCCCTTTCATGCAACTCAGAGTCAGCTCTGGCCAGGGAACCTTTGCCCTATGGGAATGGACAACGTCTGGGAGCCCAGTCATGCTGTGTGACCTCAGGTTTGCTCAAGCTCTGAGTATAATCTTCCCCTTCCTCTTCTCCTTTCTTGTTATTTTTCCCTTCAGATTTTTCTAACTTGCCCCCCCCCTTTATTTTCTGTAATGACATTTTGGGTGCCCACAGTCTGTGACAGATCACAGGTCAGATGCAGGAGCCACAGCCCTGAGGGCCTCATTTGCTGAGGGCTGTAGACTGGACTGACACAGGCCCCCGAGGCTCCCCTATGACAGACAGAGCTGACCTGAGGCCTAGAAGAGTCAGCAGCAACCTTTCCTCTAATGCACTTGACTATGTGAAGTTAGGCATGTCGCCTCCCGTCTTTGGGCCTCGGTTACCTCACTTAACAAGCGGCAAAAATCATGCAGTGATGTTTCAGCAGGGTCCATGGCCATAAAAGGAGTATTCAAGTGTCCAAGAGCTCACCTTTGTCACTACCGCAAGACCCAAGGGTCCATTCTGAGGACTGTAGGACTCAGCGCTCTGACTCAGGAGTCCCTTGAAGCAACCCCAGCAAACAGTGTTCAGCATTTGTGACGTGCTTCCTACCCCTGGGGAGCCCTGCCTTGTGAGCAGGCACCAGATCCTTGAAGCCATGTTCATAATGAAGCTTTCAGTGACATTTTACTGATTCTCTGCTATCTGACCAACTCCGGGTAAACAATCTCTATCCCCCCCCCACCCCAGCTGGAGACCCATCCACTTCACAGAGGGAGAAACCAGAGCTCAGAGAGGTCTGAGAGCTTGCCGATGCTCACGCAAGCAACAGCGACCTCCACACACTTCCTGCTCTAACCACTGCACAGTCCGATGGCTGCCAAGCATGGCAAAGGTCTCCTCGCAGTGCTGTCCAGGGGCCGGCATCCCCCCTATCACCGAGGCACTTCTGAGTCTTATCTCCCCCCATGAGGTATGACACACAGCAGGGCCTCAAAGACTTTCTCAACAGACTGAAGTCAGAGTGGGGCAAGGGACCCTGGTCACCAGACTGGGAACCAAGTCTCTGAATTCAGCTCTGCGCTGGCCCCTGCCTGCTACCTTCTCTGAAGCTAAGTGACCCAGCCCAGAATGGCTCAAGGCCCTGAGCCACTCAGGTGGAGACAGTTTTTTAGAAAGAGACAGAGAAAGAATGTAGGGATGGCCACAGCACTGTGGGGAAACCCTGTCAGGACTTCGGGGGGGAGCAGAGGGAACTGCCACCATAATAATAGGGACCTGTGGTAGCAAGAGTGCCAGGCCTTCACATCAGCCATAGAGAGGCTGGTTGTGGGCCTTATGGCAGAAGTAGCAAGGGGCTGGACAGCTTCATAGCATTCCTGTTCTCTGAGGTCCTCAGGGTGGTGACAAAGGTGAAAAGAATGTACCCTCTGGAATGGGAAATCTCAGCAGAGGCGTCTCTGCCCTTCTGTGTCTGGGCTGATAGCCTTAGGCCAGCCGGGGCTCAGGAGACCTAGGTGTTGGCTGTTTTGACTAGGCCCCATTCAAACCCATGAGGAATGAATTCCTGTCCTCGTTTTGTACAGGACGGAATGGAGGCCCCCAGAGCTGAGACACCTTGAGCCCCTAGCGGTCAGGGGCAGAGTGTCCCTTCACCATGCATTATAACAACCACCATAAAGCGGGGTGACCCCAGGGTCCCCAGGGACTGTGTGGGTTTGTCCTAGCACCCTGAGTCACACTCAAATAGGGCCCCAAAGTGTCCTCTCAAGCCAAAGGGGCCAGTCATGCAAAGTGTTCCAGAAGAGGGGCTAGGGAGACCCACAGGCTTGTGACTCTTCAGGAAGCCCTCTCCCCCACAATACACACACACACACTCACACACTCAAACACACACTCAGGCTTCGTGATGATAGGGGAGCATAGCAAGCTGTCTTCAGAGGAGCCAGGTTGGGAGTTGTTTCCCAGGGAGGGTCCCTGGAATGGGGCTCTTCCTGCTTTAGTTCACAGTGGGCTAGCGACAAAGAAGGAGAGCACAGAGAGAGGGACAGGGAAGAAGAGAATAAGTGCGTGGTTGAGAGAGCGATGGGTGGGTGGGGGATTAACGGAATGAGTGACTGGGTGGGACAGGAAGGATATGGGTGTCTGTGGGTGTCCACATGCCAGTACCTGTGCCTCTGTCTGCCAAGAGTCTATAAGCGCCCTCATCCAGTACCTACTCTTTTATGTGGGGCTATGTGTGGACCTCTATGTCTGTCTGCTTGGTTATGTGTGTGTGTGCTCTTTTGTGCATGTATGTATGGGATAGATATACATTTGTATGTACGTATGTGTGTATTTGTGTGTGTGGTCTGAATGATATGTGGTATGTGGTATGTGCATATATGTGTGAAGGAGCATGTGTTCTTGGACACTGGTCTTTCCTGTGAATCATATCCGTGTGTGTGTCTCATGTTCAGTGAGTGGCCCTAGTCTGATCTGGGTGTACATCGCGGTCCAGGTGTCTGTGCCGAGGTCGCCCTGTGTCCGGCAGGGGGCGCTCCCGGCCACTTTAGTCCCCTGACCGACAGCCAGGGGTGTCCGCCCCGCCCCTCCCGGGCCCGCCCGGCTGCCCTGGGCTATAAGTTCGTGCCGCCCGCCTGGGCCGCAGCACCGCACTGGTGGTCCGCGCCTGAGTGTCCCGCCACGTCTGAGCTGTCGCCGCTAGCCTGGCCATGGCCGAGGGTGAGTGTCTGGGCCTCCGGGAGGTAGAGTCGGAGCAGGCAGGGCTGTCTCCAAGTCCCCAGAGGGGAGCAACAGGTGGGCCGGTGGGAGGGACCTTGCTGGCCCTAAGCTGTTGGCCTCAGTTTCCCCCACCCCAGGGCACAGCGGTGCCCCCGGTTGAGGTGAAAATGCTAGGAGAAGGCGTACTGGGAAGGCTGAGGTACTGTCACAGTTCCCCACCGTTTAGTTAGAGCTGCTGTGTGCCAGCTACAGAGAAGCCACGCAGGGATGCTGGCGGGCTCTTGGCTTTCCTCTGTGCCTGGAGAGGGGTGCAGCTCTCCTGGCTGATTTTGTGACCTCAAGCGGAAGGAACATTCTGGCATCTGGCGGCATACCGCTGAAGCCGGACCTGCCTGCTCTCTGAAGTCTCCTGAAGCCCTCATGGTCTCTAAGCTCAGACCTTGACCACCCGTCGAAGCTCAGTGTTGAAGCTCAGTGTTCCCTGCTGTAAGTTCGGGACAATCGTGCCAGCCTTGGTACAGCCACCAGGGCTGAGAAGAGTGCGAAGGGTCCGAGGTCCTGTTCGTTTCCTGCTTGCCTCCTTCATGTGGCATGGTCTCACATGTACATATGTACATGGGCAGCACGTGGGAACACACGGGTCAGGACTTGTACAATGGAGGATATTCCTAACACTGTGGACCAGACTCCTAGCTGACTGTTGGGTCAAGTCCATTCAGGGATGGTATCTGCCTGCACTGTGACCTCAAGGAAGGGACTTGGGCGGGGGGGATGAAGAAGGACCTGAAGCAAGTAGACAGGGAAACTCCAAAGGACCAGACCAGCTGTGTAGCCTTGATTGCTCTATTTTCTGAAACCTCAGCAGGCTGGGATATGTCATCTAAGGGACTGTTATCTCCAAGGCAGTTTCCCATCCCTATTTCCAAAAGCTGGGGGACCTGGGTCTACTTTCTTGGGTCCCCTCCAGCAGGGCCCCACTAGCCTAGAAAGCCATGAGTTCTGTGAGTCTGAACCCTGCCTGCTGTACCCTTTAGCCAGTGGGTAGGAAACTGCACCCTGTCTCTGCAACCCAGGGAATGGTCTCCAGCAGGCTTTCTAGAGAAATGGCCTCTTTCCAAGAGTGAGCATTTTGTGGCTCTCTTCTTCCTCAGTGGCAATGGCCATTGCCAGCCGTTACCGGGGCAACCTTCAGGTCCTGCTTCAAACCAGAGTGGGACCAGGGATCACAGGCGTTTCATCTGAGGTAGTTCTTGAGCCGCCCTCACTTCAGGGACATTTCCCCTCAATCTGGAATTCTTGCACAGAGGTGGCCCCGCACTTAGGCTGGATGATTTGGGCCAATCCCTGCCCTGGCCCTCAGCTGAACCATGTGCCCTTCACTGGCCGGACAACTCTGAGAGTATTGTGCCCACTCCCAACCCGAAGGACTCCAGTCCTGACTGTGAGCCTGCTCAGACCCCCAACCATCCCCCATCTGCCTGTCAACTTGTTCCTGCCCAGGCCCTCAGCTACTTCTGGAACTCAAAATAGAACTTCCACACCACACTCCTTTCTCCTGGGCTGGGTCCTCTCTTTACTTCATGGCACCGTTTGAGGTTTCGGAGGTAGGAACACTTGTCTGGGATCAGAAAGCAGCATAGCAGACTGAGAACATAGGTCCCAAACATACTCCCAAACTGTCATTTTAAAACCTTTCATCTGGGAGAACATTGGACATCCGTAAGGTAGAGAGGACAGTGGAATATATTCCTCAGCCCTCGCCCTCTCCCTCGCTAGCCAACCTTCCTCTGCCTCCCCGCCCCTCTGCTCTTCTTGGGAAGAAAATCTCTTCTCAGCTGTGAGCGTGTCAACACGTGCAGCA
Source organism: Psammomys obesus (assembly GCF_907164565.1). Classification (NCBI taxonomy): domain Eukaryota; kingdom Metazoa; phylum Chordata; class Mammalia; order Rodentia; family Muridae; genus Psammomys; species Psammomys obesus. The sequence goes on from NW_026586589.1 coordinate 5,881,310, forward strand.
AAAAATAACGACCCTCCTCAGAGACAAGTCAGCGGAATTCCTTGAGGGCTGTCACCACTTCAACTTCCAGCTGGCTCATAGGAAATGTTTTAAAATCATCTTAAAATCAGTCTTAAGAAGAGCCACACATCACAACAGAAAGCACCACCCTGTTTCTCAATAGAGGGTCCCTTCAAGCTTTCAGGTTTGTTTGTTGTTGTTTTTCTTCTTGCAATTGATATGTTAAGGAAGCCAGGTCCTTTGCTGAAGGTCTGCGTTTTTTGCTGAGTCTGAATTTTGTTGGCTGTGCCCTGGTTCTGTTCTTTAGTCTGATCCTTAGTCTATGGTATTTCCTGTACATTGAGAGTTGGGTCTGAGCCATCAGGATGGTGCAGGCTGTCTTCAGGCAGGAGGAGAGGGGAGGTAGGGAAAGGGAAAGGGGAGGTAGGGAAAGGGAAGGGAAGAGAAGGGAAAAGGAGGGGAGGGAAGGGTAGGGGGGAAGTTATTTGGTTCTGGCAACAAATGCTGAGTAATTTCAAAATGAAAAACCAAATCAAAACCAAAGACCCCTTGAGGGCTGTGACATGCGGTGGGCTGTGTGGACTAGGTGTGTTTGTGGTAAAGTACTGTGCTGTGCTTCACACTCATCACTTCATTCCGTGCTTGCCATGGCTCCCATGAGGTGGGGCCTGGAAACTGAAGCCCAGGAAATTCGAATTGCTGGTGGTCACATGACTAGGACGTGTACGAGGCCTCTTGCTTGCAACCGTGTAATTAAAAAAAAAGCACTGGAGATTGCACACGCCGTCCGTTGTACACTTTCAAGCAACACTTTTTCAGACTAAAGGCGGGAAAAAAAAAAAAAAAAAGCACTAGAGATATTTAGCCTTGCCAGACCCCTGAGACCATGGGTAGCTGTGGGTTGAAAGAGTCAGGGCTCTGCCTGATAGAGATGAGAGAGTGTCACTGGGGTCTAGAGAAGGCCACCACCAGAGACCACAGCCCGCTGAGAGAGGCCACAGGGGCTCATGCCTGTCCCGTCTCTCTGTAGAGCTGATCTTGGAGAGGTGTGACTTCGAGATACAGGCCAATGGCCGTGACCACCACACGGCCGACCTGTGCCACCAGAAACTGGTGCTACGGCGCGGTCAGCGCTTCCGGATAACACTGTACTTCGAGGGCCGTGGCTACGAGGCCAGCGTGGACAGCCTTACATTTGGTGCCGTGACTGGTGCGTAACTTTGACCACCCCACCCCCCCCCCCCGCATGGCTTGCTCCTGGTGGGCCCAGGACAGACGAATTTCCACCTCTTTGCATGGCCTTCTCCATCCTGTGGGAATTACAACTGCTGTTAACCCCATTTCACAGATGAGAAACTGAGGCTCAGAATGGGAGCGGGAGAAACCACCTCAGGCTTCCCAAGCCTGTATGCTGGGTTGCTGCTTTCCACATCTTTCTCATACCAAATAACTTCCCTGTCTCTCTTCACCAGGGCTTCCTAGAACCCACCAGCTCTGGGTGGCGGGCGGGGAAAGAGCCTAGTCAACTAGAGGTGGGGTGGACTCCTGCACGGCTGTGTGACATTGAATAATTTGCTTAGCCTCTCTGAGCCTGAGTTTCATCAGCAATTCACACTGGAGGGTTCAGTACGAAGGCCCTGAAAATGTCCTGTAGATATTGGTGGCTGTTTGCTCGCATCACTCCAAAAGCTCCAGGGGTGAGCAAAGGGAGGTTGGACCCTGTCCACCCTGTTCCCAATCTCTCTGGTTGACTGTTCTAGGAAAGTGGCCTTGCATATCAAATCAGTTGTCTGGCTTCTGGAAAGAACCACTCCCTCAGGGTCAGCAAGGGGCCATCTGGCTGGGATTCTGTCCCAAGGGTGTGAAAGATCAGCTTTCTTTGGTCTTTGTGGGTAGAAAGAGTGGTAGGTAGGAGTTGCCGACCCAGCCCAGCTGAGGCCCTTTCTATCTGAGGGCCGTTGATAAGCTTATCTTGGGGCCTGCAGGCTGCCAGGATATCCTTTCCTCCTCCCTCCTCATCCACAGATGAAGCCCTACCCAGGTACACCCCTGCCTCAGCACCTGTAGGTCCCTTTCTATCCACCAAAGGGTCCTAGCCAGTGCCTGGCCCTCAGGCCTCTGGAGAGTGGAATGTTGGTGGTGCTTGGTTATTCAGGGCTGCATCGTGCTTGGAAAGATGACATCACAAAGCAGAGCAATCCACACGCCCACCCTCATGTCCCCAGGGTAGAAGCATAATGGGCTCCCATTTTGCAGACGGGAAGGCTGAGGTAAGGCTCAGAGGGTCAAGTCTCCCACTCAGTGGGTCACAGAGTAGTTAGAGGCACAGAAGGCCTCCGTTCCTGACCCAAGTGTGAGGCGAGGCTCTCTGTCACTTAATATCGAGTCCACTTGAGTGCCTGCCTGGCCTCAGGTTGCACCGAGGTGACATAGTGACAGGTGAGCTGTCAGCCTGATCAGCCTGTAAGCTCCCATGTCCTCTCTCCTCCCTGACAGCCTCTTCCTTCTTCTTCTTCTTCTTCTTCTTCTTCTTCTTCTTCTTCTTCTTCT
>NW_026586589.1:5883869-6019739 GCF_907164565.1 Psammomys obesus
TCTTCTTCTTCTTCTTCTTCTTCTTCTTCTTCTTCTTCTTCTTCTTCACAGGTCTGGGCAGTCTAGCAAAGGAACTTGGGATCCCGAGTTCAGTGCTAGGAAGGACATTGACCTCTTGAACCCTACAGCTAATCTCTGCTCACCAGTCCCCATGGGTCACTTCCATCTGTAGGCAGTCATGGTTCCTCTGTCCACTATCCAAGACCCTCCCGGGTACCAGGAAAACCTGAGGGACAATACCAGGAAGCCAGGCCCCCACCAAGCCAGGCTTGAGTCAGTGCCCAGCCCCGGCCTGGCTGGGGACCTCCTTTCCATTAGAACTCTCTAGTTCATGCTCAGTCTGTCCCGCCACTTCAGGGAAACTGAGGCCCAGAGAAAGGAGAGTGTTAGTTGGTCAAGCCACTCAGTGAAGGGATTTGTGGCCCCGCCCCCGCTGTTTATTTTTCCCTAGGCAGACTGGGGTCCGGTGGGCTCTGCAGCAGGCTTTGGCCACAGTGGACAAACAGCCCTTGTTAAAGGAGGAAGCTCTCTTCCCTTTTGGAGGGTGGAGAGGCATGACATGAGGCCAGCCTGAGGGGGTGAAGGGAGTCGTTGTGAAGCTAATTGAGGGTGTTGCCCTGAAAGTCTCACTAACCCCAGCCCAGCCTGTCACCAAGGTCTGGGCAATGCCAAGACCCCTTGGGCCTCTAGAGTTACCTGGGTCTAAAGTGGGCATCGTGGAACCCTCGGCTTCACCAAGACGGCATTGTAGAATCACAGCCGGAAAGTTTGTAAAGCCAGCTCTGTAAGCAGTGGGAGGACCAGGGGACAGTGTGTCCTTGCCTGTCTGTCACCCAGCAAGCCCTCTCAGAAGAAAGGTGTGTGTGTACATAAGTACATGCGTGACTGTTCCCAGATAGAGAGCTAGGATATGTGTTTCCTGACCTGCCCTAGGCATGCTATGTCAACAGAGTGGCAACGGGACCTGGCCCAAGCAGGTTACCATGATGACCAGATGATTGATCATCCAAACTTCTGAGAAGGGAAAGGCAATGGTCAGGATTGTGCCGGGGCTGCAGGCACAATTATCATTGATGCGCCCCACCCACCCCTAGCCAGCCTTACTTCCTTTGCCTCAGTTTCCACAGCTGTGAAGTTGTTTTATTGCGCTAAAAGTGTCTGTCTTGTGTCGCAGCCCTCAAAGCCTGCTGTCTGGCCTGGGAACTCAACTCAGACGTCATTTGTCTCTTGGGAGGGGCTGCATCTGAGGACAGTCCCCGAAGCCATGCTTTCCACAGGCCCTCACTGAAGCTCCCGGCTGTGCCAGGAGGCAGCAGTGAGAACAATAGGCCATCGTGACTATTTATTGAGCACTTACTGTGTGCCAGGCTTGCCTTCTTAGAGCTTCTTGGCAGCCTTAGAAGGAATGACTTCATTCCACAGATAGAGAGGGGCCGAATTTCACAGATAGTAGAACTCCAGCTTAGAGAAGCAAAGTTCCTTTTTACAAAGTTACAAGCCAGTTTGCAAATTTGGGACTGGGCCTTCTGGGGCGTGTGGCCCAAGCCTGTTTCTTTGCTAAAGATAACAGAGATGCCTGGGGTCTTGGCTTGGATGGGTGGCTCTCTTGAGTTCCAGAGCTGGCTGGCTCCCTTCCAAATGGCAGCTCTGGAAGTCAGGGAGGGTTTGAATGCCTCCAACCCATCCCCTGGCACCCAGACAGGCTCTTGAGGCCAGTGCCATGCCTATTAGCTCACGGTTATATTTGGGCTTGGGTGCAGTGGTGCTGGCAGACAGGAAGGAGGGGTGGAGGCTGGGAGGGAGCCCCTTAGTGAGCAGGCTCAACATTGTCAGCAGCGGATGGCAGAGCCACGGGGAGAAGATGAGGAAATAAAAACGAACTGCCAGGCCGCCTCCCAGCTAGCCAGAATGCCCCTCTGTTTCTTCATTCTCTGCCCAAGTGGCCAGCCCTGCCCGCCTGTGAGTCAGGCCTGCCTGCGTGGGCCAGGCCACCCCTTACCTGAAAGAAGTCTGTGCAGACCATGACACAGGACCTTTGTCACCCACCAGGAAGCAGCGTCTTTCAAAATGGAACGGTGTGGAGGCACTGGGGCCTCAAGATCCCAGAAACCCAGGCTCCTCTAAGAGCCTTCCTCTCCAGGCCTCATCCCTCTACTCTCTGGAAGCTGGAGGGAAGCCCAAAGAGTCATAGGCCTGTGTAAGGTGTACAAGGCTTTAGGCTAATGATGGCCTTGATGTACTGCCCATGGGATTAGAACCCATAGCCAGGAAGGTCCCCAGCAGGCCAATCCCCTGCCCCCTCCCCAGCCTATAACCAGGATCTCAGATGCCCAGGTCCCTCCTAGAGTGTGCAGCTGTCCAGGGAGCAGTGATATGCAGGAGAGGGATTCAGACAGAACTGAGGGTCCATGGCAGTGTCTGCCTTCATTCCTGCTGGTGTTGTGGACAAGCAAGCCGAGCCTGTCCAAAGTGACATCACCTCAGATCTGAGGCGGACAACTGAGACTCTCCCAGGGGACTCTCTCTGATTATAGGCTTATCATGGCTTTTCAGGTGGGCTTGCAAGGCCTACTTCACCAATGAGGAAGCAGACTTAAGGAGACGGAGCCTCGTGGCAGAGCTGCTCCAGTGGCCGGAGGTGGAAGGAGGCCTTGACTGGAGCCTTGGGAGGCTGGACAGTGCCCTGCCTGTCCTTCACTCACAGCTGTGCTGTCTCTTCTCCGCAGGCCCAGCTCCCAGTGAGGAGGCAGGGACCAAGGCCCGCTTCCAACTGTCTGATGACGTGGAGGAGGGATCCTGGGCAGCCTCAGTGCTGGACCAACAGGACAACGTCCTCTCGCTGCAGTTCTGCACCCCTGCCAATGCTCCTGTTGGCCAGTACCGCCTCAGCCTGGAGGCGTCTACCGGCTACCAAGGCTCCAGCTTCGTGCTGGGTCACTTCATCCTGCTCTTCAATGCCTGGTGCCCAGGTCAGCTATTTTCTATCTGTGGTGCTGGGGAGAGGCAGGAACCAGTGGATGAGGTGTCAAAGAGGACTCGGTGGGGCTCCTGCTCCAGCCTCATAATCAGGATTCTTTTGTCATCCCTGTTTATAGACAAGGAAGCCAAGTAGCTCATCTGACACCAAAGGCTGTATTCCAGGTCTGGGGCCCGTGAGTTCCTGCGGCACTAGGAACCAGGTGTCTAAATCCATTCGGCTGCTGTCACAGACTCCCATGGATGGTTTATAAACATGGCTGACAGTGCTGGGGATTGGGAGATACAGTATCAAAACAGGGGTCACCTCCAGTGAGGGCCTTCTTTCTATGACCCAACACGGCCCAAAGCGACATGTGGTAAGAGAGGCCCAAACCCTTCTACAGTCACCGAAACCTCCCCAACTCACACCATTATCTTGGGGATTAAGTTACAAGGCAGAAGACTGTATTGTGGCTCAAGAGTCCGCATTAGGGGAGAGATACCCAGTTTATGGCCAGGGCCAGACACTGTGCCCACTCTGTTCAGGAGGCCCTGCTTTGTACTCATCCAGGTTGGCTGGAGGATGGGAAAGTGAGCGAGGCACAGCAGAGGCCCAGGGTCTGACTCATAGCTACCTCCTTCCACAGCTGCTCAGGGGTTGGAGATTTCAGTATCCTTGTTGCTGAGACAGGAAATTGAGACTCAGAGAAGTTAAGAGGCTTTTAGAAGCCCCTTCAGTCAGCTAAGGGACAGTGGCAAAGGAAGAAAGAGAGGTGAGCTGGGAAAAGCTGGGTACTTCCCAGGCTGGGAAGTACCTCCCAGACTCAGTTTCCCCATCTCATCAGCAAGCATGCAGCCTGTCTTGTTTCCTTTTTGCTCTGACACAGTGAGGCAAGAGGGGACTCTCAGGCCACCCAGCCTGGGAATTTAGCAGCCTTCCAGGCTAGCCCAGAGTCTGGCTTTTGCTGGTTAGGCAACCCTTTCTCTGTATCATTGCTTGTTTCCTTTTCTTCTCTATTTTGGGACATTTTATGACATACTTACAGAAAGGCTTTAAAAATTCTTCTGGTATGCCTACTTTGGCTTTTATTTCTAATTCTAATGGATGCCAGAACACCCTTTTATTTTTTGTTTTTATTTAATTAATTAATCTTATTTTGAGGCACGGTCTCATGTAATTCAGGTTGGCCTCCACCTCACTGTGTAGCTGAGGGTGACCTTGACCTTTTGCTTCCACACCCAGTTAAAAATACCCTCTTTCCCATTTTGTGGGGCCGAAAAGATGGCTCAGTGGTTAAAAGCTCTGGCTGCTCATCCAAAGGATCAGGGTTTGATTCCCTGAACAAACACAGCAGATAACAGCCATCTGTAACTTCATTTCAAGGAGATCTGGTGCCCTCTTCTGACTTCCTTGGTGGTGCACATACATACATGCGAGCAACACACACACACACAAACACACACACACACACCTTTTTATCAGAACATGGACATTACCCCGGGAACTCAGTTGTCTGCTTTCATGGGTTAATTTCCACTCTGTCCATGTGCACCTGGAGAAATTGCCCATTCATTGCACTTAGAAATTGCTATTTCCAAAATTGTCTCTACCAAACATGAAAGGCCAGGCCTGCTATCAGGCCTATAATCCTAATACTTGAAAGCAGAGCAGAAAGATTGTGAGCTCAAGGCTAGACTGGGCAACTGGGTGACCCTGTCCCAAAATAAAAAGCAAAGAGCAGGCGGGGATGGAGCTCAGTTGAGCACTTGATGAGCATGCTTGAAGTCTGGGTTCCATATCCAGCACCCAAACCAAACAAAGCCTCAGTTGGATCATAGTGTAATCGGTTAAAATCTGCTTTCTCTGGAAGTTGTCTCCAGATCTGTGCACAGCGCTCTGAACACAGCTGCCCAGTCTTTCCAACACTCCCAATGCCTTGTGCTTTGCCCAGATGGACTGCAATTGTCTGGTGCCCTGTTTACAGCCCAGATGTCACCCCCAGTGGCCTGTGGGGTGTCTCCAAGAGGACATGATGCAGGAATTGTTTAGAACAGAGGTGGCTTTGCTGAGACAAACTATGGTTTGTTTGGGTGAAGCAAGAACCCTTGCCAACCCGCAGGGTTTTAGAACTCAGGACAGAGGAAGGGAAGCTCCCGGGGATGTCCCCTTCTGCCTCAGCCTTACCCTGCCCTGAACGTTGGAGCAGGTCCCAGCCAAGCAGAACAACAAGTGAGTAAGGTGACCCACACGGCAGGGCCTGGGAGAGGCAGGAAGTTGGGCTTTGGAGGGGGCAGCTGTAGGGGAGGAAATTTTCAGGATGGATGGGAAAGGCTGGTTCTGCCTGGAAATGGGAGCCCCTGCCCTGGATCCAAGGCCATAGGATAGGAGCAGCAGGATTCTGGCTTCTTGTCCTCAGGGCTCTCAACTTTCCCAGAAGTCAGAGCCATAGTCCTGATACCACACGTGCTAACCACATTCCATGTGGTAGCCTGGAATAACGCTTTCTCTTTCCCTCTCCCTCCTCAGTGTTTACAGAGCTCAGAACTGGAACGCAGAGATGCCGGGCACTGCACAGGTCTCTCTCTGGAGGTCTAACCTTGCCTCGTAGCAGCCCTAGGACTCTTTCTCCAGCGGGGACTAGAGTCTGCCATTCTTTTAGGCACCGTGACTATTTTTATTTCTTTTAAAGAAAAAGAAAGGGCTGGGATGTGCCTAGGTTTTTAGGGTACTAACCTAGCATATGTGAAGCCCCGGGTTTGATCCCTAGCACCACGAAAACTAGGCAGGGTAGCAGACACTTGTAATCCCAGCACTCAAGAGGTAGAGGCAGGAGGATCAGAAATACAAGGTCACCTTTAACTACATAAGGGATTTGAAGTCAGCCTGGGATCCTAGAGACCCTGCCTTTAAAAGTATTTTTTTTTAAGTGAACATTTCATTGTGTGATATTAAGACATCAACCATAGTTGAATTTTCTCTGTGATGGTGGGAGAAATTCGTAGATACTAGATACCCAAGCCAGGCCAAGGGCTCACCTGAGTCATCACGAGGCACTGGGTTTCCCTTCCCAGCCTCAGTTTCCCCTCCTTTGAGGCAGACATTGTAAAGCCAGTTTGACCACCAAGCCTCAGCCTCCTTGGCTCTCTGTCCTCCCCACTTGTCACAGGGAATCCTGTGACCCACATCTTGTCTGGGACAAAGCTTCAGCACCCGTGTCCTCACTTATGTTACCATCCCCCAGCCTCCTCAGCCATGTCTCAGGGAGCCACCCTGATCCCAAAGCTGCCAGGCTCCACTCCCTGGGACTGTAGTCACCCTTCCTTCATGTCTTTCTGACTCTGGTGCCTTCTCCCCAGGGAGTCCGGGACGTTCCCAGGATGGCTTCAGGTTCTGTTCCCAGCACCTCACATCTGCCACACCTTTCAGTTTTAGGCAGTTCCAAGAGGTGCTGAGGTAGGCTCAAAGGTCCAGGTCACATCGAAAATGAACGTCAGTGCTGGGCGGTGGTGGCGCACACTTTTAATCCCTGCACTCAGGAGGCAGAGGCAGGTGGATGTGTGTGAGTTTGTCTACAGAGGGAATTTCAGGACAGCCAGGGCTACACGGAGAAACTGTGTTTTGAAAACAAAACAAAAAATTAAATTGAATTACATTAAATTAAAAAAAAATAACATCAAGATCAAGCACCAAGGGCTTTCTAATCCAGCCCTCCCCATGACTCATTTGGATGTTAGCTTTCTCAACTGCCTCAGTTTCCCTGTCTTTCTTTAACATAGAGCTCGTGGAAGATTAAGTAGATTCATGTGTGTTCTGCTCTCAGCAAAGCTCCGGGCACGTTGGGAAGGTGGATGTGTGACAGGCTTGTCTTCAAATGATGTGACCTGATGAGTAGCCTCTCTATTGAGAGAGGCTTGGACTAGAGAGTCAGCTCCCAGCTGCCATGTTGCACGGTCCCTGGCTTGCCCGCTCAAGCTGAGACCCCTTTCTTCCGTCCACAGCGGATGACGTGTACCTAGACTCAGAGGAGGAGCGAAGGGAATACGTCCTTACCCAGCAGGGCTTCATCTACCAGGGATCCGCCAAGTTCATCAAGAGTGTGCCTTGGAACTTCGGGCAGGTAGGACAGTGCCTGCCCCTCGTGGTGACTGCTGCATCACAAGCAGCCTGTGTTTGGGGAGCCTGAGATTTCAAGACGTGAGTGGGCTGCAGAGTCACCCATTCCATCCTATTAGGAATGCCCAGACGTTAGGGTGCAGGCCCAGAGAGACCTAAGGCCTAGACCAGCACAGGCAGCACCCCCGGGACTAGGGTGGGGCAAGGATCAGGGGAGCCTGTAAAGCAGTGAAGCCGGCTGGGGTTCTCAGAGGAGGGGGCAGAGAAGACCCTCGGAGAAGGCAGATCTGGGTAGGGTTGGAGCGTACCTTCTCAAGGCATTCCCAGGATGTTCTCTGGCTGTCCAGAGAACATCTTCTTGTATCAGCCACTGCTCAGAAACAAACAAGCCTAATACATAAATGGCTGGAATGAAAAACCATCACCAGTGTGAGGCTGTGGCGTCTGGGCTGGGCTGAATGCAGACTGCTGGCTATCGTTCTCTAGTTTCTGGTTCCCAGCCAGGGCCGGTTCTGTAAACCTCAGGTCTCATTTTCTCCATTATCCAGCATCCCAGAAAACCTCTTGACCTTGTAGAAAAAAAAAAAAAAAAAAAAACTTATAAAGCAGAACCATAGCACCCAGTTCCTGGTATGTCGGGGGTCTCCTGGGGTGGAGCCCATCTTGAGCCATCTCCCTGAGCCTTTGGATCAGAGTCTGAGGTTCAGACCCAGAAAGCTCTCCTTGAGGGTAGGGAAGTCCTCCTGTACGCCTCCGGGTCATGCCGACCACAGCTTCCTCATGAGGGATCATAGCAGCATAGGCAGCTGGGCTGTGGGAGTAAGGGAGCCATGTCTCCGTGACGCATAAACCCCACACAAGTCATCCTCTGCTCCCATGGCTTTGCATTCTCTTCTGAGAAACAGGGTCACATCCCTGCCTTGGGACCTCCAAGGTTCTGCTTTGCAAAGACTTAAGGGAGAGGGGGCCATCATGGAGGGCTTTTAGAAGCAGGAAGCATTTGAGCTGGGCTTTGAAAAGCAAGGAAGAGTTTGCCACACAGGAGGCAAGCACCGTGGGATGGACTCAGAGGTGGGCAAGTTTATATCCTGTCTGAGAAGGGTGGGTAAAGGCGCCCTAAGAGGTGAGATGGGGAAAATCCTGCTTGTCAATGTCTCTGAGCACCATTGGGCTGATGGCAATAGAGAGCCACAGCAAGCCCTAGAGGGCTGTGTTGTAGCAGGGAAGGTCATGCTGGGGCAGAGCTTGGTCCAGAACGGTACCACAAGACGAGGAGCAAAGGTAGGAGGGAGAATGCTTGGGTGCCGGATGGGCATGCCCCTCCCCCTCTTCATACCCATGTTTCCCAGATGTCACACTGTTCCCTCCCAGGCCTTCAGCAGCTGGCATCCTGGGGATGTCCGGAACCAGCCAGACTCCCATTCACTAGTGAGATGGAGTGGGGCTCCTGCAGCTGTCGGGGTGTAGGACAGCTTCCTGTTGAGGCTGGCAATCCATGTCCTTGTTCTGTTGTGTGCTTGGACACAGTTTGAAGATGGGATCCTGGACACCTGCTTGATGCTCTTGGATGTGAACCCCAAGTTCCTGAAGGACCGAAGCCGGGACTGCTCACGCCGCAGCAGTCCCATCTATGTGGGCCGGGTGGTGAGCGGCATGGTGAGTGGGGGGTGGCTCTGGCAGGCTACTCCCTTCTGGGATGATGAGGAGGACTTGGGGGCAGGAGAAGGTCTCGGCAAAAGGAGTTTAGAAAGTTTTACACAAACGAGGTTCCCAGTGCAACTCATTGAGCCATTCACCCAGCAAATTGACCAACAGCCACTAATGTCCTGGGCGCGAGGGTAGAGCTGGCTCTAAACCTGGTGCGGTCCCCAGAGCTGACTGGGAGGAAAAGATAGACAGTGAATGCCAACGCCTTGGGGAGAAGCTGGAGCAGAGTGAGCAAGGGGAGTGGGTAGGTTCAGAAGGAGCTGGGTGGGCGTGGCCAGAGCACACACATGGCATCCGACACAGTGCCTTATGGCCTGAGGACCAGAATTTGGTTTCTGTTCTGGAAGCGATGAGCATTTAGAGATAAATGGGGCCGGTATGGGTGTCTGTGAAACTCAAATCACACTGTGCCACTTGGGAGTGACCCTGGATTCACAGGGCAGGTTCAGCCCCGGGAATCGAATTCTTGGCTGCGGCTCTGCTAGGATTCTGTCTCCTGAGCCCTTGGCTGCACCCCCAGTTGTCCCTAACACCCCATCTGCTGCACTGTGGCACATGGCCTCTGCGGCCCTTCATTCTGGGACGGCCTGATATGATGCCTTGCTGTCTGCATGCTCCCCCTGACCCACCCATCATCTTGGCCCTGGCTTTGTTTCCCATGATGCTCTGTTGATTACAGGTCAACTGCAATGATGACCAGGGTGTGCTTCTGGGCCGCTGGGACAACAATTATGGAGATGGTGTCAGTCCCATGGCCTGGATCGGCAGCGTGGACATCCTGAGGCGCTGGAAGGAGCATGGCTGCCAGCAAGTCAAGTACGGGCAGTGCTGGGTGTTCGCGGCCGTGGCCTGCACAGGTGAGCTGCGGCTGGGCAGTCTGCGGCCAGTCCCAGGGAGACCCCATTTCAGTACTGTTTCTGCCGTTAAGACACTGTGGGTTCTGGAGAATGGGGCAACTTGTTAGCCCATTTCCTGCCTTCCTTTTCCCCATGGATCCCATACCTTGGCTCCTTTCTCTAGGACACCTTCTCCCCATGGGACCTCCTGAAGTCTCCTGGAGGGATTCGGTACCCCTGCCTCCCACCTAGGTGCCTTTTGTCTCTGGCTGTGGCTACCTTCCAGGCTGGCATGTAAAGAGACAAGGGGACCTCAGTCAACTCCACGGCTCAGAAACCCAGGGAGCAATGCTTGGCCTATTTCTCATCTGTAGGTGGACTTAGGCCAGAGAATCAAGGTCTCCAAGCCTCAGTTTCCCCATCTGAGAGATAGAGGTGACAGTGATGAACTGATCGCAGGGAGCCCTGGACAATGCCACAGGCCGAGAATGGCTTGGCTGGGATGCCCACACGTCAAGGATTCCAGGGCATCTTGGTGGCTCCCTGCATTTTCTCAGCGCTGCACACTCAGCAGCACCAACCACACTGATATTTGCCTTGGAGAGCATGTGACATGCTGGCTGCCCCATAGTGCCCTCCAGTGTGGCTCCGGGCACTAGGCAGATACATGACACTTCCCCACCCTTGCTTCTCTCTGAATCACCACATCCTAGCGAGCTGCTATTATTAGCTCCTTTTCCTCAATGGGAAATGGAAGAGAGAGGGGAGTGACTTGCTCAAGGTCACACAGCTGGATCAGGGCACAGTCTCGCCCTGAACCAGGTATGCATCGCTCAGGGGGAAGCCCCATGTCCTTAGACTGTGGTGATGACGTCTCTCAGGACACTGTCCCTGGGACAGCAAACAGGCAACACAGTCTCCTGCCTGCGCCCAGAGGCACACTGCGTGTGCAACAAGGCCTAGCCAGGGCTTACACCAGCTTCAGATGAGGCTACAGGAACCAGGCAAGAGGTAGCAGGTCACTGCTGCCCCTCCCCCTCCAAGCACGTCTGTGTCTCCTGGCCAGAAGCCAGGGCCATCTGGGGAAGCTCTTTCCCGGGCCAATGTAGGGCAAAGGCCGAATTCCCCTCCTACTTCAAAGAATCAAAGTCAGTCAAAAGGAAAAGTAAAACCTGAGTCCAGTGGCTGGCGCTCACTGTGGACTCTTCATTCTGATTCCATCTCTTGGACGTTCAATTTCTTTTTCTGAGAATCTATCCCTTCTACAGTAAGGGCTGAGCATGTCTCAGTGCTGTGCCCTGCTTGCTTAGTGGGTCCAAGGCCCTTGCAAAGAAGCAAAGAAACAGAAGAGCTGGTAGAGCACTTGCTTACCTAGAATATACAAGGCCCTGGTTTGAACCCCACCAAAGGTCGCATGCCTGCAATCTCAGAACACAGGAGACGAAGGCAGGGGGATCAAGAACAGAAGTTCAAAGTTCAATGGTTGAAGGTCACCCTCGACCACATAGCTAGGCGAAGCAGGGATACATAAGACCCTGTCTCAAAAGCAAATTAAAGCAGGGGTGGGAGGCACTCATGATTCTTGACCCCTGTCTGTGTTGAGTTTGCTGAGTTGAGCTTAGTCTACACAGAGCACCTAGCACCTTGCTCCGCCCTCTGCTGTTCCTGGGCCTTTCTGACCTCTCACATCCTCTGCCCTTTGCTGCTGGGCCTTGCAGGCTAGAGGAATGCTGGAGTGGAGTGTGGAAAGAGGTGATCAGGGATCAGGGGCCCCAGTGGAGATCTGGTTTTGATGTCCAGTGCTATGGGAGCCACTGAAGGTTTTATTTATATTTTAGAGTGATGAGAGAGGGACGTGGTGGGCACAGGGTGACCAGCCAGGTAGGCACCATTGCCAGGCAAGAGTGGCAGGCACATAACTTCACCATCTGGCCAGTGGGCCCATTGTTCCCTGGGGTGCAGATGGGCCTACAGAGGCCTGAGCTGGGCAGCTTTGTCCTGAGCCTCAGCAACAATGTGGACCCTTCTCCATCCCCCCCCCCCACTGCCCAACCCTCAGTGTTGCGGTGCCTTGGCATCCCTACCAGAGTGGTGACCAACTACTACTCGGCCCACGACCAGAACAGCAACCTGCTCATCGAGTACTTCCGCAATGAGTTCGGGGAGCTGGAGAGCAGCAAGAGCGAGATGATCTGGTGAGAGGCCGTGGGAAGGCTGGGAGGGGGCACCCGTGAAGCTTCCTGGAATAAGCCACGATTGAACTGGGCCTCAGCTGCTGACCAGGAATGGGCAGGGGAACTGGGCTGGAGAAAGCCGGGTGGAGTCAGCTGAGAGGCGGGAAGCCCACCACAGGCAGCCCTGGAAGAGATGGCAGGGGGAACAGGGAGAGGATGGGAGTCTGGAATGTGAGTTGGGATCTGGCTGGCTTCTGGGGCCACGCTCAGCTTCAGAGTGGGAGAGGACTGAGCCAATCATAGACCAGGATGGAGCGGGGAACTAAAGCCAGGGTGTTCCCTGTGGGTGAAGAGGAGGGTCTGGACCAGGCAAGGACTGAGGGCAGGAAAGGAGCTAAAACCAAGGAATTGAGAGGTTAGTCAGTGAGAGTTGGAGGTGCTGAAAGGGCTCAGAGATAGCACAAGGTCAGAGGACAAGAATGAGTCCCCACTAAGGAGGTTGCTACGGAGACAGCTCCAAGGGAGGACAGAGAGGTGGGTCTAGGATTTCCTGGTCTCCTGTAGGCCATGGTGGGTAGCATTTGTGGGAAGTGACAGAAAAACTGTCTGTCTTCCACCTCTGTCCCCAACTAGGAATTTCCACTGCTGGGTGGAGTCCTGGATGACCAGGCCGGACCTACAGCCGGGCTATGAGGGGTGGCAGGCCATTGACCCCACACCACAGGAGAAGAGCGAAGGTGGGCAGGGACATCACGATTCCTGAGGGGGAGGGAGCTGGCATGGAGAAGCTACACCATGGTGGGACTGAGATGCGAGCCAAGGCCAGTAATGAGGTGGCAGCCCCCTATTTGTGTGTTCACAGTGTACTTCTTTAGGTATGGTGCGAACAATTAAGAAAAAGCAACATCTTCACCCTCTCCCAAAATAGGACCGTCATTCACCCACTGTTTCCAGCGATTCCAAATGTGATGTTTGTATGTGTCAGACAGACAGACAGATGGCACCAAGTCAAGGTCTGAGAAAGCACATGGATGTTCTCTCAGAATATTTTTTAAATACACAGAATCCAAGGCACAGGAATACACAGATCATCAAAGTTATAGAAGGCTCTAGGGGAAAAATAATCCTTTATGGCACAGTAACGCTTGTTCCTTGGTGGAGCAAGTTCTACTGCCAGGGCCCGTGTATATGACATGACAGCTCCTGCTGTCTGGGACCACTACAGTGATGAGAAATGTCTCTGGTTCTTGCTGGTGACAGTTGTAAGTGCTCCTGTGCTTTGTCACTTTGTCATCAGAGGACAAGCTGCCAGAGCGCAGTGACTTAAAGATGTCATCTTTATACATCTAAAGCCACTGGACCTTAGGTTCTGTTGGAGGCTGGGCAGGACTGTGGAGTTGGTGATGAGCATCAGTGTTAGGCGGCCTCTTTGGAGCCTTGTCCGTAACCACTGTGACATTTCTGTGACTTCAATTTTCATTTGCTGTGACCGTGTCTCGTGAACATCTACACCCATTGCTGGCCCCCAACACTGTAGGTGTGGACGGTGTCAGGCAGTTTCACCTCCGTAAACCCAGATCGCCCGTTCAGCACTGGCTGAGCCCAAGCTGTGGCAGGCTTTGATTTCCACTCAACATACCCAGCCGTTGGGAGTGGGACCCGGCCTCCCGGTGCTCTTAAGATGCGTTGGGGTACACTTCTGTTTGATTTATCAAAGATGGTGGAGCTTTAGACGGAGACCTTTACCTCTCTGGTTCATGAACCATCATGAACCAGATGCAAATGACCCCAAGTAAAACACAGCTCGGAGAAGTGACTGACTCGGCCAGAGTCACACAGCTAACAGGAGGCTGAGCTCAGACTCGAATGCCAGTATCCTGTTCTCGAGTCTGTGTCTCGAATCCTCATCCCAGGTGCCTTCTGGGAATGGCTTCTGTGGTCAGAGTTGTCTGGTCCCAGGAGCTTCAGCGTGTGGTCCAATCAATCACGGAGGGGTCTGGTGTCACCCTCTGACGGTCCTTCCCTCTAACCCCTAACAGGGACATACTGCTGCGGCCCAGTCTCCGTGCGGGCCATCAAGGAGGGTGACCTGAGCACCAAGTACGACGCTCCCTTCGTGTTTGCCGAGGTCAATGCTGACGTGGTGGATTGGATCCGGCAGGAAGACGGGTCTTTGCACAAGTCCATCAACAGTTCCCTGGTCGTGGGGCAGAAGATCAGCACTAAGAGTGTGGGCCGTGATGACCGGGAAGACATCACCCACACTTACAAGTACCCCGAGGGTAGGTGCCTGCACTCTCCGAGCCTTTAACCTAGCCTTGCAGATAACCACCTGGTTTTACCAGCCTATCAGGCTTGTCTATATGTCAGTGTTACATTTGGCAATCTATGTACATCAGTGGCCCATGGACTACGTTCTAGTTCAAGAAACTCCTCAAGAGGAGGTGCAGACTTTGGGGCGTAGTGGTAAAGAGTGATTTGTTTAGAAAACTCATTCAACAAAAAGATTCTGTCTGAGTGGACACTGGGGTACATGCCTGTAATCCCAACTACTTGAAAAAGATAAGACAAGAGAATCATGAGTTCAAGACTAACACAGTGAGGACCTTTATCTTAAAAAAAAATATATTTTTTTTTTAATCTGGAGAGAGAAAGGGTGAAAGACAGGCTAAGGTGTATGTGTGTGTCTGTGTGGATTATGTGCACAGGAGCCTGCAGCTAGAGAACAGAGGTGACGCCAGTATCTTCCTCCATTGCTCTCCATTCTTAAAAAGACTTATTTTTTTTTTATTCATGTGCATATGCCTGCATGTGTGTGCTCTTGAGTGTGTGTGTGTGTGTGTGTGTGTGTGTGTGTGTGTGTGTGCCCAAGGAGTCCAGGAGGCCCTGGAGCTGGAGTTTGGCTTGACCGATGTGGGCACTGGGAACTGAACTAAGGTCCCTGGAAGAACAGGAAGTTCTCCTAACCCCTGAGCATCTCTCCAACCTTACCTTCTTCTTTGAGTCAGAGTCTCGCACTGAACCCAGCACTCACCAGTCATCTAAACTGGCTGGCTAGTGGACTACGGAGAGCCTCTTATGTGTAGCTCCCAGCTCTGGGGCTACAGACGTGCACTGCCATGCCTGGCTTTTCCATGGGTGCCGGGGATCTCAAGTCCTCACACTTGCACAGTAGGCACTGACTCAGCCATGGCCCCGTCCATCCTTGTCACCCTGGTTTGTCTGACTCTTTGATTCTTAGTAAAACCGGAGAGCATAGCTGCTATATAGAGAGACGTGTACCTCAGGAGGAAAACTGACAGTGACCATGTTGTGTGTTATGATATTAATGAGGAGGGGCAGGGGCAGGGTCTTCAGCTATAATACATCTATGCTAGAAAAGCTTGCAGTCCAGAGAGGCCTCGGAAGAGCATTCCTGGAAACCAGATAATAACAGGATCAGTCCCACCCAGAAGGCAGCATCTTTCTCTTGCCCTTGGCAAATCAGTCAGGGGAAGGCTTTGAGAGACCAACTGGGCGCATCCACCAGCCTACTCGATATGAAGTTCCCCAAGTGACACTGTGTGCCAGCCCTCGTGACACTTACAGAGGCATCCTAGAGACTGACGGCAATCTTTGCCTTGGCCTGGCCCCTGACTCCAAGGCTGCCTGGGAGTTAGCACTGTCCGAACATGCTCTAGCTGGAAATGATAAGACAGGAGAAAACATGCTTTCTCTGGCCGATGATAGAAAAACAGACTGAGGCAGAAGGGAGTACTTGCTGCTCTAACAAGGAACCATGGTTTGGTTCCCAGCACCAGCACCCACATGGTGGCTCACGACCATTGGTAACTCCCAACCTCACAGAATCTGACTCCCTCTTTGGGCCTCCGTGGGCACCAGATGTGCATATACTGAACATGCAGATAAGCACTGGCGCACATAAAATAAATACGTCTTCTAAAAATGAAAAACAGATATGCACCTAATAAAATAAAGGGCACGCCGGAGGTGGATGGCGCACAGAAAGAAATGGTTGTTTCCGCTGGAGGCGTCGGCAGTAGGCTGCCGAGGGAAAGGCAGTCAGCTGGAGTAGACCCCGTACAAACAGATCATTGCGCCCCTGCTTCAGGTGCGCCAGCTGCTGCTGCGGCTCCGAGTGTGGCCCGAGGAGAAATAGAATGTAACCCTGACTCTGGAGCTTCCAGGGTGAGGGGTAAACACATGAACGGAAAACCGAGGAAGGCGTGGTAGGAAAAGCTGTCTCGGGAGAGGGGTCGTTTCAGGCTGGATCCCGAGGGTCTTCAGGGGTTCAGCTGTGGAGAGTAGCGTACGCCTTCCTCCTCCTAGCACAGTGGAGAAGGGGTTCCCTCGGGGCTGCTCCGAGTCAGCAGGACTCTGAAAGCCAGCCTGCCCCGCCCCAACACTTCCCCGTCGACCCTTGTTGCAGGTCCGATCAGGGTTCTCTTCTCTGTTGTCCAGGGTCGCCCGAGGAGAGGGAAGCCTTCACCAGGGCCAACCACCTGAACAAACTGGCGGAGAAGGAGGAGACGGGGGTGGCCATGCGGATCCGCGTCGGGGAGAGCATGAGCATGGGCAATGACTTTGACGTGTTTGCCCACATCGGGAATGACACCTCCGAGAGCCGCGAGTGCCGCCTCCTGCTGTGCGCCCGGACTGTCAGCTATAACGGGGTGATGGGGCCCGAGTGCGGCACGGAGGACCTCAATCTGACCCTGGACCCCTTCTCTGGTAAGGCTCTGCCTGCCCGGGGCATCCAGTGCTTCACATGTGCACCTCACCTCCCAAACCCTCCCCTGGCATCGCCAGGGCCAAGCCCTGTTCTAAGCACTTTCTTAGTATCATAAAGTGTGTATGTACGTGTGTGTGTGTGTGTGTGTGCGCGTGTACGCACGCACGCATCTGTCTCCACCTCCTAGCACTGCCACTACAAGCCTGTTTTTTTTTGTTGTTGTTGTTGTTGTATTTTTTTTTTCACTCCTGTTCCAGGGATGGAACTTGGGTTCTTAGGCTTGTAAGGCAAGCCCTTTATTGACTGAGGGGGCCTCCCCCAGCCTCCCAGCAGGCTTAGTTCTTGTAGCTAAAAGATAAGTGGGAGCCGGTATAATGGAGCACACCTGTGAGCCCAGTTCTCTAGGTGTTGAGAGTTTGAAGCCAGCCTAGGCTACACAGTGATACCCTGTCTCAAAAAGAAAAAAGGTGTGTTTGTTGCGGGGGAGGGTGTAGCTTCCATCACTGCACCCATTTTCTCGATGAGGAGACAGAGGCCAGAGTAGTCAAGTCCCTCCCCCAGAGTTGTGTCGTTGTGTAAGAGGACTGGGCTTTGAGCCCGTCCTGTTTCATGGCATCTTCCCATGACCCCTGCTGGCTTACCCAGCCCCTGTACTCTTCTGTCACAGCTAATCCCCTTCCTCCGTGTTCTCCTAAAATTGTTCTGGCCCCAGAGGTCACACACTGAGCTAGCACAGTGCCAGGACACAGTCCAGCTCCTTAACCCTTCCCTGCCATGCCCTTTGGGGAAGACAAAGGGACTGGGACCCGGTGCTAGTACTACTCCTCCCTGCCACTGGGTGAAGAATCGCCTTGCCACCTCTGAGTTCCTCTCCACTGGGCTCGTGGGGGTCAGCACTGAGAGCCTACGTGACCTGCCTAGAGAGGGGGAAGGCCCAAGCTGTTCCCCTGCCCTCCTCCTGCCTGCTCAGAGTTTCTCCTCTCCCCCAGGCCATCCATCCAGCTCTGGCCCAGCCCAGCTTTCCTAGGCAGACAAGCTGTGTTCAGGCCGGCTCTTGACTCTTCTCTCCTGAGCCTGGCAAATCCCCTTAGCCCCGGGTCTCCGCACTAACGCCACTCATAATGCAAGATGTATTATGAAGCAAGTGGGACCCACATGGCTTTTGCCTCTGCCACCTGCACAGTGCACAGACTGGCAAGGCGGCCATGCCCAGCACATGAAGCAGCAGCACCATGTCCCCTGGTGGACAGCCTCGGGGCCTCAGAGCAGATGTGGAGTCACTGTGGTCGGGGCCCAGTGCCATGCTTCTGTTTCAGTGTGAGATCCGGGGAGACCGAGAGGCCGGTCTTTCCTTACCATCGTGGTGTCAACTCAGGGCATCTCCACCACCTTGATGGACGGCATGGGAAGGATCCAAATGACACCTCCATGTCTAAATCCCAAGAGTAAGAGGCAGGGGCTTGTCACCATGGGTACATGGGGCAGCCTGGGTAACCATATTCTAATTGCCACCGCCTGCTGCTGTTGCCCTGGACAACACAGTTGTAGTTCCCCAAACAGGCCACAGACGCCCCATTTGTACAAAGGCCAGGCCCTCTTTTAAGGCCCTCCAGCTGATACTACTCACTTGAGCCTTTCATGAGCTACCCGGAGGGAGGCAGAGCGGCATGAGATGAACCTAAATGCCAGGTGCCTTACTCCCAGCCATGGAGTCATCTCTTCCTCAAAGCACCTGCAGTGTGATTCAGGAGCTCCAGCCAGTTCCACAGTTCACCTGAGGATGCCCTGCCTGCCAGGAACCCATGAGGGACAGCACAGAGATCAGGGAAGACAGGGCAGGAGCCCTGTGTGCTGGGCTCTGGCTAGAAGGCACAGCTAGACCAACATGGCCTACTGGGGCTTCCAAAGCCAAGGTCAGCTTGAGACTGACTCTTTTCCTCCTTGGCAGCATTGCTGCTGCTTACTGCTCTTTGATGATACGATCTGGGGACTTCCATGTGCTAATGGACAGGAAGCCAGGCCCAGGACAGCTGAATGGAGTCAGATGCTCCCCCTTCCTCCATCCTGCTCTCCTCCCTCAGCACCAGTAGGTCAGGAAAGCAGTCAGTGTGGTTCAGTGACCATCCCCAGGGAATCTTCTAGAACAGGGCATAATGTCCAAGGGAGGACCAAAGCTGACTACATTCAGTTTCTCCTCCCAGCCAGCACATGGCCCAAGGCCAAGGCCTGGTTACTGATCTGTGAACAGCGGCTCTCCAGGACCTGGCCTTCTGGCAAAGCCATGTCTTCTTAGTGTCCAGTGTTTCCTCTTTCTGTTTTGCCCTCAGGGTGGGGCCGGTCATTCCAGCCTTTAGTCCTTGTGGGCACAGGACTTCGCTCCTCGGTCACGTCAGCAGGCTGGAGCAGGCCCCTCTTCGGAAGGCCACCCATGGTCTATCTTTTCTAAACCCTGTGCCACACGCTGCTTGAGCCAACAATGGGCAGGCCACTGCTCCCTCAGCTTTGTCAGTCCTCCTGCGGACCTGAGCAGCAGTGACGGGGCGGAGCAGTGCTGATTTGCCTTAGGCTCCGCAGACCTTTCCAGTCTGCTCATTATCAATTAGCTCTGGCCACTGTGTCATGAACGATCTACCAGGGTGGAGCAAGCAGGACTTCGTTGGTTTGGATTTCTATTTATGGTGGTGTTAGTTTACTACAAATAATGATGAACATCTTCCCTTAGCAAAAGATGGTGGTGATGATGGTGGTGATGGTGATGGTGGTGGTGGTGATGATGGTAGTGGTGAAGACAATGATAAGGTTAAAAATATAAAGTGAGTGATAGAAAAATAGCATGTAAAATATAAGGGTCATACTGGTATGTGACAGTCATTCCAGTAGGGATATGTAAATGCCGGCCTAAAAGGGGAGGGGACAGCCCTGCTGTCAGAGTGCTAGCTGCTCCCTAGACCTCGATGATGCAAGAAGGTTGGCTGGATGCCAGGGAGTTCAGGGAAAATCCCTGCAGAACTTTGTTTCCCAGGGAACCCAGGAGGAAAAGGGTCTTGCCCAGGGTCTCAGTGACTGAGGAGACAGGACGGGTTGTGCAAGCCAGTAGACCCCAGCTCCTGGCTCCTTTCTCCAAACCCTCCTGCTTCCCACAGACTCCTGCTGCCCTCTGGCCTCCATTTTCTTGCCAAAAAAAAAAAAAAAGAGAGAGAGAGAGATTAAGCCCACCCTCAGCCCTTCAGTGGTGTGCTATTGCTCTGGTCAGAGCTCTGCCCTGCATATGCTGCGTGACCCCAGGAAGAGAGGGAACAGAGAGGGTAGTCATGCTGCTAGGCTCACACAGCCGGTTGGTGAGCAATTCCTGGCAGAGGCATGTCTTCATCTGTAAAAATAGGTCAAGGCTGTGGGCCCAGTGGGGAGTGAGTTCTCCCTCAGAGGGAAGGTGGTGCTGGCAATATGATTCAGGCGCCTGGGTGGCATGTTCAGCTGTGTGATGATACATGGCAATACTATTTTGCTTGCCCAGGCCCCGGCTTCCTTGCCTGTAAGCTGGGTGGTGATCAAAGCACAGCCATGCATGGGTTGTCAAGAAGGCAAAATGGGAGGCATTGGGAGAGGCATGGTGTCCAGCAGTCAGCTGCCATCTTCCTCCTGCATCACCTGGTACCTCCCTGCCCCATTCAGGAAACCCTCCCCAGTCTCCTAACTGCCCAGACTACCCAGGCACTAGTAGTAAGTCTTAGAAGAAACAGAGGCATACAGCTGGGAATACATCCCAGGGAGGGTGCTTGCTTGGTGCACATGAGGCTCTGGGGTCTGTCCAGGGATGGTGGTGCATGTCTGTCACCCCAGCAGTTGGTTGGATCCAGCCTTCCCAACTCACACACCACACGTCACGCTGCCCTCCCTCTCCCTCATCACAGAGAACAGCATCCCTCTTCGCATCCTCTACGAGAAGTACAGTGAGAGCCTGACGGAGTCAAACCTCATCAAGGTGCGGGGTCTCCTCATTGAGCCAGCTGCCAACAGCTACGTGTTGGCCGAGAGAGACCTCTACCTGGAGAACCCTGAAATCAAAATCCGGGTAAGGAGCAGATGGGGCCCCAGGACAGCCCTCTCATGCATGCACCTGCTTTCCTGCAGCCTGGAACCTTTCTGGGTCCTCGTGGAAGGAGGGTACCACAAAGCTAAGAGAATGAAGGCCTTGAAGCCTCCAGGAAGGGCACCTAGAGCCTGGGGTGGGAGGCGTGGTGGTTGGGATCTGGAACCCAGGTATCCTTAAAAGGCCAGTGTGCCCTCCTTGGTAGTACTGCTTGGAGCCAAAGAAGGGTGACAAGCATGGTAGCCCAGGCTTGTGCCTGGGAGGCTCTGAAGATGCTCATTCACCCTTCTGACCCCCAGTTCATTCCTCTGTGGGACAGGCTCAGTGCTGGGACCCAGGGATGCTGTGAGAATCTAAGGTTGTCCATAGGAAGCAGCTAGGACCATGCCCTGCACAGTTGGAGGCTTGGTAAAAGCCTACTGTGCCTTCGTCACCATCCTCCTCCCAACCCTCTCCTGAAGTGCCCCTGAGCTCCAGACACAGTCGCTCTAGAGTACCTCATTGTCATGGGCCAGAGTCTGCCAAATGCTTGCACACCTTAGCTTATCCATCCTGAAGAACCAGCAGCATTCTCTTATCAGCAAACCAGGGCTCAGAGAGGGTTTGCTCTCCCCAGTCACACAGTAGAGGAGGGCAAAGTCAGCTTAGCTCCAGTCCTGTCCGCCAGCTTTGGACCCCTGGACACAGGAGGCCTTTCATGTCAGCTAGAGCCTCAGTGAAGCTTTATGAAAGAGATGTGGGAACACCCATCATCTGCATTTTGCAGATAGGAAACCCAGTCACCAAGATGTGTCCTAGCGGCTGGCAGAGCTGGGAGCGACTTCTTTTAGCAAACACTGGGAGAGGTTCCGTGGGCATCCAGCCTGGCTCCCTCACCCTAACCTTCATCTGCACCCCTTCCAGGTCCTGGGGGAGCCCAAGCAGAACCGCAAACTGGTGGCTGAGGTGTCCCTGAGGAACCCACTCTCTGAGCCCCTGTTCGACTGCGTCTTCACCGTGGAGGGGGCTGGCCTGACCAAGGAGCAGAAGTCTGTGGAGATGTAAGTGCTGGGCACGCAGGTCTCGGGGAGGAGGAAGTTGGAGCCAGGAGTCAAGGCCCTTGAACCCAGCCCACCCTGTAGTCCACTCCACTCCTCCTGTGCTTATCGGCATCCCACCCACCGTGAACCCTCCAAGCCAGGGTGCCTTCAGGTGCTTTTTCAACTCACAGGATGCTAACTGCAGGTCATTCCCACACCAGCACACACCCGACCGGGGACACATCAGTCATTCCGTGCTGCCTCCACACAGCCCTCACAGAACTCGGATGTCCACACACGTGTCCGCGTGAACATGCACACACAGGCATGGGCGTGTCCTCGTCCATTCACATCTACACAGGCCCATAGAACGACACATGCTGGTTTTTCTTTCCACTGCCGTGCAATTCACACGATCAGAACAGATCAAGTGCATGCATGCTCCCATGTGATGTGTTGTCTCTTTCCTGAGCTGAGCGTGTCCATGTTACTCCCAGCCTACTGCCAGCGCACATGGGCACATCTGCTCACCGCATATGCTCACACCTATACATACTTGTACACACGAGAACATGTTATGCATACTGTCTCACATACATCCAAACTTGTGTACATGTTCAAATGCACCCACATGTACACACACACACACACACACACACACACACACACACACACACATACACGCACACACACTACTTTCGGAGGCCCAGTCCTGCAGAGGCCATGAGCTGGGCCCATTATTAACACCGGCCTTAGCTTCCATCACCGAGGCCCTGGCCTAAGTCCTAGTGTGTCTTCATGGCTGCCATGTTCCCATGGCAGCCAGGCCTGTTTCCTCACCCTCTTTCTTTCTGCAGCTCAGACCCTGTGCCAGCAGGAGATCTGGCCAAGGTGCGGGTCGACCTGTTCCCGACTGACTTCGGCCTCCACAAGCTGGTGGTGAACTTCCAGTGTGACAAGCTGAAGTCCGTGAAGGGTTACCGGAACGTCATCATCGGGCCTGCCTAAGGGACCCCTTCGCCCAGCCCCACCTCACCTGCTGCCAACCCTCAACTCAACCTGGTCTTTATCCTGAGATAATGAGCAACTTCACCCCTCTGGGCTGACATGGCTGCCTGGAGGCTCTTTGGAAGGAATGTACTTCTGGCCCATCGTGTTCCTCTGGATCTACTTCCCCGTCTGTCCCCTTAGCTGTGAGGAATGTTCTGTGCCAACACAGTGGGAACCCTGGCCTTGGAAGACCAGAGCTAGGGGAAGAGGAGAGCCATTGCCAGCATTGTTTGAACAGTCCCTAGAGCTTTGGAAAAAGCACAAGGGATGGCGAGCCCACTGGCTCAATGAAGGAACCAGCTGCCCCGGCCATCCGTCTCCCAGCCACCTCCTCCCTGAAAGGGAGCTACTGTGTCATAAGCACCTTAAGTCCTTGCAGGGCTGTCAGCCTGTTCGGTGTCCAAGAGAAGCTTCAGGGTGGAAACTGAGGCTTCCCATGCTGTGCGGTGCCAGTGGGCAGGCCATCACTCGCAGGGCCTGTGGGTGAGCCCAGAAACAGGGCTTGTGCCATCTGGCTTGGAATCTAGCAATCCATCTGAGACAGCAGCCCTGACCGGAGAGTGTCAGAGAGGCCACGTGGGGGCCAGTCCGGAAGGACACAGTTTGGGTGAGGAGGTGAAGAAAGGGCAGGGAGGCTGGGGAGCTGGGGGCCTAGGTTTAAGCTCCAAAGGGGGCCACACTCTGTTCTCCTCTTCTGAGCTTGATCCTCCTTTACCTGAGCAGTGATTTGCAAGCCCACCTCCAGGGTCTCTTGATCCTGTGCTTCAAAAGCCTACCACCCAGGCCCAGGGTACCTCTGGGGAGGAGACAGCAGCACTAGGCCTGTGCCCAGGCTGTCCTGCATCTCACCTATGCCCAGGTTCCTCAGATGCAGTTCCAGCACTGCCCACAAGCTGCCTGCACAGCGCCTAGACTTGATTTCACAGAAGGAGCCTTAACTGTCCATGCTGGTCACTACCCACCAGGGCCACGCCTCCACAGGCCCTTCTTCCCCAGCCTGCATCCCCAGGCACAACACTTGTCTCCAGAAAAGCGTGGGGGACTAGGGTCATCATCCTGAGTTGGCCAACTACTACCTCTCCGTGGCTGGGCCTGCAAGCTGGAAGACTGCGGCGGTGGAAGGGGGAGGAGTGTCTCCGGGTGATGAGGTCAGAGGCTCTGGGATCCCCTAAAATCCCAGAGGAGAGCCTGGGGAGAATCACGCCGATGCCTTTAACACGTCCCGCTTGACACAGAGGATTTCGCCACGAGCCGTGTACCTGCCCCGTTCCTGCACAGCTTCTGCTGGTTTGTCCGAGCTTCAGGTTCCCAGCAGGCAGTAGGCATGCTTTCGAAGCCTATGTGAGCACTAAAATAAAGGTCTATTTTTCACATTCAAACATGGTCTGCCCTGTCCTTTGGGAGCTGCTGAGGGTGGTGGGTGGCACTCACAACTGTGCCCTCTCCCGGCTTCCTCACCCAAGCCTTAACCCGGCCCCACACTTTCCTGGCTCTCCAGGCTCCACACACAAACCCCTGTCCTTAGCAGAGCCAGGAACTTCCTGGGTCCCCCAGTGTCCTTACCTCTCACGTACCTCTTAGTCTCTGCCGTTCCCTGTGCCTAAAATACCCTTCCTTGTCTTTCCTTGTCTACTTGGCTTAACACCAAAGTCTTACCTTTGGTAGTGTTTTAGGATAACAAGCCACAATGTGGTGGTGTGTAACTATAATCCTAGCTCCAGGATATAATTCCAGTTCACTGGCCAAACAGCTCAGCCTGCTTGGTGAGCTAGCTCCAGGCCAATTAGAGACCCTGTCTCAAAAAGCGAGATGGACAATGCCTGAGAAATGACACCTGAGGGTTGGCATTTGGTATACACACACACACACTAAACACAATATACACAGGAGTATTATTATTTTATTATTAATTTTTATTATTAAAATACCTCTTTTATTATTACTTTTAGTGACTTATTACTATTCCTATTAGTTGCTGCAAGAAACTGCAGAGGCAGGCTGATCTGGCTAATCCTCCTTCACGTTGCCTGCTGGCGGATCCTTACCAGGGACCAGCTGGCAAAGGACTCTGGGAAACTCCCCCGGAAAACAGGTGGTTAGGCAAGGGAGAGGATGGCCTGGGTGGGAACTCCTGTCATTGAGTCTTCCCATCAGCCCCACCTGGAGAACTCTTACTTGGTTTCCAAAATCTGGCTCCATGGAGGTCCCCTCCCTGAGGCTTCCTTGGCTGTTGCCAGATGCTTCGGCCTCTGCGTGTCTTAGGTAGATGTTTATGCAGGTGGTAGCTAGGGCTGTGAACAGCCATTACTGTACCTGCCTGTGTTCTGGGGGCTCAGGGCTGGGGCAGACTCACAGCAAGAGGCTTCTGGGGAGACTCTGCCAGCTCTGGCTCGCTGCCTGGCTGCTCACTCCCAGTGTGGAGGGACCAAGCTGCCCCAGCCAGCTCCGTTGTTCATAGCTCAACTCACTCGCACCTTTCCCTTGCTTACTCCCCACCCCCAAATAAATAATTCTACTCAGTGTTTGTTCCATGAGACCAAAAAGTACAACCACAGTGCCCGGGGCAATGGCTCAGATGGAAGAGCATCTGCCACACAAGTGTGAGGACCTGAGTTTGAATCCTCACACATACATAGAAGCTGAGCACACAGCACCCAAGTTCACAGACCCAGCACTGGAAGACGAAGCTGAGCAGGTTAAGACAAGTAGATCTCGGGGCCAGCCAGTCTGGCTAAATCAGTGATTTCTGGGTTCAATGAGAGACCCTGTCTCAAAAAATAAGCTGGAGAGGCATTGAGGAAGACACCTGATGTTGACCTCTGACCTCTATGTGCATATTCACATACATGTGTGCCATATGCACATGTGAGCACACACACACACACACACACACACACACACACACAGAGTGGTCCATTGCCTATTTAGAATACAAAAGTTTAGGTAAAAGCCTAGAGAAATAGAGCTGTTTGCACAAGACAGACACATGTTGGTTCCTCTTGTGGGTCTTCAATGGCAAGGCAGAATGTCTCAAACATGTTTATGTGGCATGTTCCCATACCTTCCTCTGGGATTTTATAAGCCCTGGAGGCTGTGCCATTTCACCTATTTGTAAAAGAAACACAGGGTCAGAGAGGTTAAGCAATTTGCCCCAAGTCACACAGCTGGCAGGTTGCAAAACTGAGCCTTGGTTTGTATAGGCAGCTATGCCCAGCACAGAGCATGGTGTGGAGAAAGCCCTGTTCCTCCCAGCATTCTCCCTGCTTACCAGGAGCTGGGATTTCTGGGATGGAGGCCTTCATACATGCCTGGCAGCCCTTATGGAATAGGGGGTCGGGTTCATCTTCCCACTCTGCAGGCCTCTTTCCTTTCCAGCTGCTCTTGTTTGCCTAGGATGTCTGCCAGCTCACCCCTCAGCCTCCAGCCAAGCCTCGAATGACAGAACACTGATGGAGTCCAAGAGGGAGGTCGGGGGTGGGGCCAGGCCAGTGCCTCCTCCAGCAAGGTTACCTCGGTTCCCTGGGGGCTGGTGCAACCGGGAACCCAATCAAAAAAGCCAGCAGCTAGAAGACACATGGCTGGGACAGAGAAAACATTTGTTCAGAAAGCCAGCAAACCAAAGAAGATGGAGGTGTCCCCACAGAAGGCCACTGTGCCTGGACTGCAGGCCTGAACAGACAGAGGGGGGATCGGCCAGGGGGTGGGGGGTGGGAGGTGGGGCCAGCGTTTCTGCCCTTATCTTCAGGCCACTCTGGGTTCATCAGGTCTAAAGAAAAGTTACTGATTAGAGAAATATGTGGCTTGCGTCTTTGTGGTTCCTTTCCTGGCAAAAGTTTATTCTACAGTTAATTATTAGGCTCCAAAAGGTATGTTTTCTCTGGGGAACAAAGAAAGGAAAAAGCCTCTTTAGAAGGGAAGAAAAGACAAGCTGTGCAAGCCACTGTTGTGAACAGCCAAGCCAGGGTGTTCTTTAGCACCTCTCTGCTTCCTCCTGAGCACAGGCCTGAGCAGGTTCACAGGGACCAGGAGCCCCATGCAGCCTGCGGGCTCTGTATCAAGAAGGAAAAGGCACAGCCCATTGAGATGAGAAGCTGTGCCCACAGGACGGCAGGTCTAGCCTCGACAAGCAGGGCCAGAGTCTCAGTGAGTGTTGAGAATAGTTGCAGACACAGAATACTGCTCTGCTGGGTAAGCAGTCTTATGAGTCTGCAGCCAACAGCGAGAACCACAGGTCAGACTCACCCAAGCCGCCGAAAGCAGAGAGGAGCTGGGATCTGGCTGTCCCACCGCTCTCGGAAAAATGGCCTAAAGAGAGGAGGGCAGAGGATATGGGGAGAGCAGGGAAGGCGCAGGCTTCTTTCCGGGACCCTGGCGATGGGAAGCCCTGAGCTTCCCACACATTGTTTCCCCATCAGCCTCAGGGGCTGAGAAAGTCAGGCTCGGGAGAGCAGACTGATAAGTATGGGCGCTGCTCTATGACCCAGAAATCCCACTGAAGGTATTTAGCCAAGAGAAATGAGAGCGTGGGTGAACACAGAAAGTAGTTCAAGGCCATCCACAGGGCCGTTGTTCATAGTAGAGACAGAGTGGAAGCAACTGTCCACTAACTGAACAGACAAATTATATATATATATATATATATATATATATATATACATAGTGGAATATTAGTTGGCAACGAAAAGGAACGAGGTAAGGGTGAAAATATGCCAAGTGAAGGAAAACAGAATCAAAAGCTATCAGAAAGTAGGATACCACTTCTAGAGAGGACAAAGATAGGTGGCTGCCTGGGCCTTAAGCGATGGAGGGATGAGGACTTGGAACTAAAGGGGGTAATAGAAATGCTGCAAAGGGCAGTGATGGACGCAGCTGTCTGGACTGGAGGCCGCTGAGCTGCGTACTTTAAATGGGTAACTTGTTCGGCTTGTGAATTCTATCTCAAAAAAAGCCATCTAAATAATTAATATGAGCACGGGGAGGGAGGAGGCTGAGCTCAGAGCTGTTCTGCCCGGGCATTCCCAGAGAGGAGGCAGTGCCATTAGCTTGGTAGCGTGTTACATTTTTTATGACAGTTGTCCATGATTGCATGGACTCCTGCTTGCTGGGTAAAGTCAGGGGGCTCCTGGGGCCTGGGCAAACCCCTAATCATTCCCCCCACCTCCACTCTGGCCATCTGCAGGCCACGCTTAATCTACACGCTTCAAAAATGGCCAAAGAGCTGTCTCTAGACACTGTCCTCAGCCGATGCCCTAGGAAAAGAAGTATTGAGCATCATAATACATGTCTGAAATCCCAGCACTGAGGCTATGGCAGGAGGAGTGAGTTGGAGGCCAGCCTGTGCTGCATGGTAAGGCCTTTGTCTCTGAAAAAGAAAGTGAAGACAACCAGCATTGTCTTCACAGTGAAGAGGGTCCAGCATTGTCAGTTCTACATCAACTTCTCTAGAGTGGTTCAGAAGCAGACAGACAGGCAGACAGGGAGGCAGGCAGACAGGGAGACAGACCAAGAGAAAATGCCACTTAGGTCAGCCAAGCAGTGAATTGCCTTCATTTGCTAAGACTACTCTTCTTATGGAAGGGAACCTGAGGCATGGGTGGGAGCAGGGTTTGCTCACAGCAAAGAATAAGGACAAAAGCGGAGCCCACCCTGTTTCCACTCTTCTTGGAAGAGCTGAGCGGCCCCCCATGGCTGGCTGGCAGAGTTCTCCAGGCGAGATGCCAGTGGCCTTGGGACCTCGAGTGAGGCGGCTCCACCAAGGAATTCCAGCTGCCTGATGTCCGGTCTCTCGGCACTCTCTTGCTGTGTGACTGTGAGGAGGTGACTTGCCCTCTTTGGGCCTCTGTTATAATGGAGCACCTGGACACTGCCTGTTACCCAACGTTGGGCTGAGATTACAGAGGGGAAGGACCCTACAAACCACAGAGGGCCAAGGACTCTGAGGCCGGCAGGAACTCTGGCTGCAAGAACGGCAGAGGTGGGAGCAGAGTAGGTGGCAGGAGGAGGGTTCATTTATTTAATCAGCTCCCACAGTGGGGATTATAGAAGTGGCTTCTGAGCCCACCCAAGAAGGGGCAGCGGCTTAGAACAGCTTGGGAGCTATAGCTCGAAGGCATCCGGATGAATCAAAATCAACATGGACCAGGCGCTATACGAGGCTTTAGGGACACAAGGTCACCATGGCAAGACCGTTCTGTAGATTGTGTGAGCAAACTCCAGGGAGAAACCAGATGAGCCAAGAAACAGGCTGAGAAAAAACAGGGATGTAGTATCAACTCTAAGATCCAAGTTGAGGCTGGGAAAATGGCTAGGTGGGTAAGCACTTCACTCTGCAGGCATGAAGACCTGAGTTTGAATCTCCAGCACCTGTGTAACCCCAACATTGGAAGTAGAGGCAGGTGGATCCCAAGAGGCCACTGGCCAGGTGGTCTGAGAGCCACGCTTCCTTTAAGCGCCTTGCATACAGGAGGATCCCAGGTCCTGACATTCCCACCAAAGAGGGGCCCAAGAGCTTACTGCACAGGCCCAGGGTCTGTGACAGCATCCGTCACCGTTCCCAACTTCCCACGCTGCCGCCACCCGTCACACTGTTTTCTGTGCTTCTGAGAATAATTTCTGACAGTCATATTTTTTGTTTTGAATGAGTGAATTTATTCTGTACATAGCAAGCCAAAGTGAGAGAGAGAGAGAGAGAGAGAGAGAGAGATCGAGTGGGTGTTCAAAACATCTAGCAGAGCCAGTTGGTGGTGGCACGCACCTTTAATCCCAGCACCGGGGAGGCAGAGACAGGCAGAGCGCTGAGTTCAAATCCAGCCTGGTCCACAGAGTGAGTTCCAAGATGGCCAGAGCAGCCAGGACTACAGAGAGAAGCTCTGTCCCAGAAAACATAAACAAAACAAAACAAACAAAAATGACAACAACCCACACCACTGATGGTTACACCAGATGCTGCTTACACCATCCAGCAGAGGCCAACCTAGGGTGGGTTATCACTTAAGCTTTCCATGATGAGACAGACACAGCAGCGTCTGTAGGAAATGGTTACTTTCTAGCTGTCTTTAAGGACAGATGTTTTCACTCTCCAGCTACTTTGCTGTTTCCCTTCACTCCCTGTCAGTTAGGGAGGCCATGCCATCCCATCCCCAGACAAAGGAGTCCTAGAGGACTTTTGTTAGTTTGGTTTTTTTTTTTTTTTTTTTTTTTTTTTTTCCTGAGACAGGATTTCTCTTTGTAGCCTTGGCTGTCCTGGAACTCACTCTGTAGACCAGGCTGACCTTGAACTCAGAGATCTGCCTGCCTGTGCCTCCTAAGTGCTGGGATTAAAGGTGTGCACCACCTCAGAGGACATTTTGAGACGCTCATATTTGGGTCTGAAGTGGGGGTGGGAAAGGTGAACCTCACCTCCAGAGACAGTTTCCCAGTGAACACAAACAGCTCATGACAGTTAATCGATATAACGTGCTTATACACACAGTGTGGACTCTTGCCGGAGCGGGGGGGGGGGGGGGGGGGGGGCTCCGGGGGAGACGGGGGCCGGAGGGGGATCAGCCGGGGGGGGGGCTGGCGGGGCTACGGGGTGGGGGTGGGGGTAGCCTGTGAGCTGGGTAGGAGGCAGGAAGGAGGGTGGGAGAGTCCATTTTCTAGGAGGCAAAGGTTACCTCAGCTGGGTCACACATCTGTGGGGCCCAGCGTTGGGAGCTGCGATGTGTTCCAGGCAGGAAGCATAGGATAGAAAGTGTTTCTGGGAAACGACCTCAGAAACTTCAAAAGAAAGGAATCCGCAGCTTAGAAATCTCCAACAATTTGCTGCAGTTTCTTTTGCACAGTCTTAATAAATATTTACTTCTGTGTCTGAATCGATATTCATCATTCTCCTTTTGTATTCCCCTTAAATCCGATCTGTCAAAATAAAAGAGTAAAGCTGCAGTTGCCTTGCCAGAGGAAATAAAATTAAGAAATTAGAAAAAATATACACTTGTCCGCTTACAATGAGTCCTAACATAAGTCTGAAACTTTAGCGTTAAAATGTATTTATGGGCTGGAGAGAGGGCTCTATAGGGAAAGCGCTTTGCTACGCAAATGTGAGGACCCGGAATCCACAATCGGGGGAGAGGGGGCCGAGTAGACAGAGAGAGGGCTGAGTGTGGCCACACATGCTTATAGCTTCAGCGTGCGGGAGGCTGAGACAGGAGGATGTTCCGAGCTCCCCAGCCAGCGGTGCAGATCAAACATCAAGCTCCCAGTTCCGTTACTCCCCTGTCTCAAAAAATAAAGAGAAGTGGCCGAGGAAGGACCTTAGAAATCACTCTGGCCTCCACTTGAGCACCCCCAACCCTGAGTGCCCCCTGTAGAGGACTCACTGCCTTTTTACACAATGTACTTACTGCACAACTAGCTAGACAGCCCATGGCTGGGCCAAAGCCCACATCACAACAAAGGCTCGAGTAGCCCACGTGAGTCTGGTTTGGGATTGGGTGTTTTGGTTTGTTTGTTTGTTTGTTTGTTTGTTTGTTTGTTTTGGCACATGGTCTCCTGTAGCCCAGGCTGGTCTTGAACTCACTACTTAGCCCAAGGATGCCGATGCCCCTGGACTCTTGATCCTCTTACTTCTACCTCCTAAGTGCTAAAGTCACACTTTCTCACCACCACACCCTGCTCTTCTGTGTTTTGTTTTTAATAATTAATTTATTTTTATTTCTTGGTTTTTCAAAACAGGGTTTCTCTGTGTAGCCTTGGCTTTCCTGGAACTCACTCCATAGACCAGACTGGCCTTGAACTCTGAGATCTGCCTGCTTCTGCCTCCCGAGGGCTTGGATTAAAGGTGTGGGCTACAACTACCCTTCAGTATTAATTTTTCTTTTAACTGTGGCTTAACAAGTGGAAAAGAGAGAACATTGTCACAGCACAGCAAAGTCTAAATAGCAGTCAGTGTATCAGTAATTTGTAACACACACACAGTGTCAGTGAAGATGTGGAGCAGGCTGGGGAACGGGAGAGTTGGCACATCATCCTGGAGACATTAGGCAGAAGCTTAGAGGCATGCTCATCTTTCTGTGAGTGCCAGCAAGCCCTGCTGGACTTGGAGCAGACAGATGGGAGCCCACGCGTCCACCAAAAGCCACAAGCAAGAATTCTCAGGGTATCTTTCTCCCCAGATAGTCCAAAGCTGAAAACACTGTAGGCTTCAGCGCTCACAGCATAGATATGGAATCGGTGGCCAGTCATGTGGGTAATGCCATAGGGAGGAGAAATGACCAACATGGCACTGTGGGCCAGCAGCCTGCATCTCACCTGCCAGTGAGCACAGATGGCATGGTTTCACTCACTGGATGCTATAACGCAGGCATAGCTGATCCAAGATGATGGAAGTCGGGATGGAAGGCGGTGACCTTTAAGGGCTGGGCAACAGCGCAGAAGGGGAATTTGGGATGGAGAGCATCCGGGAGGCCGGCAGCATTCCGAGTCTGGGGCTGGTTAGCGTGGCTGGGATGTTTGTGAAAACCACACTGATAACTGTGTACTGAATTTTGCTTCTCCTCGTCCTCCTTCCGCCCCACACCCGGGAGGGGTTTGAATATAAAATGTCCCCCACAGACTCACATGTTTGAGCACATGGTTCCGGCTGGTGGTGCCGGCGGGGAAGGCTGTGGAACCTTTAGGAGGTGGAGTGTCACTGGAAGTGAGATCTGAGGCCGTAGCCCAGCCCACTGTCAACTCTGTTTCCTGAGATGCAATGTGACCAGTGTTGGGATCCGTTATCAAGCATCTCTACAGCCAGCCTCCAGGGGACCTAACAAGAGGGAGGTCAGGCATCTGTGAGGCCACCTCCAGAACTAGTGGCATGACTGCCTGTGGACCACCTGCAACCACCTGTTCTGCGCATGCTCTGAGTCACCTTACATGCAGACTTGTCCCACCTCCCTTTCCTTTCCCTTCTCTCCCCCCCTCCTCTCACCTGGCCCAGGGACAGTCTCCTCGACCCACCCCCTTCCCCTAATAAAACTTTCCATGTGGAACCTGTCACATGGCGTGATTTATGAACCGGCCGTGTAGCTCAGCCGCATTAACCTAACAACCAGCCTGCACCCTGGTCCTGTAGCCATGCCTTTCCCTCGTTGGTGGACTTGGGAGCTGTAAGCAGAAATAAAGCCTTTCCTCTTAAGTTGCTTTTGTCGAATTTTATCAGGGTAACTGAAAAGTCTTTGTTAAAACAGGCTCTCATGTATCTCAGGCTGGCCTCAGACTGCTCTGGGGTACAGGATGACCCCAAACTTCTCATCCTCCTGCCTCCAGCTCCCTAGTATGGACGCAGTGCTGGGGATGCAATTTACGGCGTTGTGCACGTGCAGGCTCTCTGTCAACCAAGCTACATCCCTACCCTTGCCTTTATGTGTGTGTTTGCATGTTGCACATGAGCATGGGGGAGGGGGTCTAAAGTTGATGTTGGGTATCTTCCTCCATCAACCTTCACTTAATTTGTTGGGGCGCGGACACCCCTTGAGCCTGGAGCTCACCAATCCCTGCTAGGCTAGCTGGCTAGCTTACTCTGGGACTCCCTTGTCCCTGCCTCCTCAGTGCTGGGATTCTAGGTGGCCACCAGGCCCATCTGGCATTTACATGAGGGGCTATGAACTCCAGTCCCTCACAGCGGCTAGGCAAGCACTCTTCCTTCTAAACCATTTCTCCACCCTTCCTTTTGAGATGGTTTCACTCAGTAGCCCAGGACTCAAATTCTCAGTAATTCTCCTGCCTCATCCTCCAACTGCTGGGATTATAGACCTGGGCCCCCACATACTGCTGATTTCTGCTGTTTCTATACACACGTCAACCCCAAAGGGGAATGCTCCCTGCAGTGTCACTGAAGCCTCCCCTCAGGCAGGGAACAGTTGTGATGTCATGACTGGTGCCCCCTGGAGGGTTGAGGGTTGACAGCAGTGGCAGCCAATCTTGTTGCTCTAGAACGCTGTGTCCAGCGAAGGGGTGTTGGGCCAGGACAGAGACCTGGGAGGGACAGCTGCCAAGTGACCCTTGAGGAGACGCAGAGAAGCCTTCCATGGTGGACACAGCAGAGGAGAGGCAGACAGGAGGCATGCTGGGAGGTTTGGAGCAAAGCCAGGAAGAAGAAACTGTATAGGGGCCATGGTGGGGACTGAGGAGGAGGGATCCTGGGCTTGATGCTTTCCTTAGCTACAGTGGTCCAGCTCTGCAGGGCTGGCTGAAAAGGAGCCCTGGCGGCCCCAGTCCCACCAGGCACCACCAGGCCCCGTGCCCCCTGAAGAATTTTCTTTGCCAACTCCCCCTCCATTCTTCCCCAAGCCTGGCCAGTCCTGCTCATGGCTGACAAGCAGCCCACACCCAACGCTTGGCAGTGCCAAAGCTTAACAGCCCTAGAAATTTGTCTCTCGTCCATCACAGAGAAGCCTCCCCCTGCTTTCTTTTTCCTCTTTCCTTGGCCCACTTCTTTGGTGGGGGGAGGGACTCTTAAGTTTGATGCTGCTGACGTCTGTTACTGAGAACCCTGGTGATCGGTGCTGGGGTGGGGAGGAGAGAGGAAATGAAGCCCCGCAAAGCGAATCTCACCAAATAATGGTCAGCACTGGGTTATTTTTTAAATACAACTTTAAAAAAAGACTTTATTTTATTTTGAAAGACTCTGGGTAGAGCCTCTTTAGACGGAGAGACCCCGCTTCCCAAGAATCAGCGAGACCAGCCTTCGGATGCAAGCCGCAAGAGGTTTATTTCGATACACGGGTACCCGGGGCGACAAAGCCTTTCAGAAGACCTGCGCGCCTCTCGGTTGGGGTAACGGGTTTTTATAGGGCTCGGGAGCAAGAAGCACGGTTACAGAAGCGAGAAGCATAGTTACGGGGATCTGATTGGGGGATTTGAACAAAGCCATAGTTAGGTTACGTATTTGAAGCAGGGAAGGCGGGAAAGCAGATGTGAGCTAAGTCACGTAGCCGGTTCAGAGAAGGCGGGAAAGACTCCCGGTTCTTATCTTGGGTGTCCCAATTGTTTCAGGCGCCCAACCGCAGATACGCTGTTGTTGGGCACCTGTCCTGCCCTGCCTCTGACCCTGCACTGCTTGTAAAATAGTGTTGCCAGCATTATGCTAGGGCTTTTTATTTTTTCAATTTTATGTGTATACACATGTGCCTAAGTGTGTATATGGGCTCCACATGCATACACGTGTCTTTGGAGGCCAGAAGAAGATGTCAGACTCCCTAGAACTGAAGCCACAGGTGATTGTGGACCACCTGATAGGGGTGTTGAGAACCGAACTCAGGTCCTCTGTGAGAGCATGAAGTGCTCTCCAGCCATCTTCCCGGCCCAGAGCTAGATTGCAACAATAATCACAATAACAGTAGCCGTGTGCGGGCTTTAAGTGGCATGGGACCCAGGCTGAGCCACTGTGCGGGCATCAGCCTTCACGATAACCCAGAGGAGGAATCAATTGTTCTGCTTTCTTTTGTTTTGTCTTGTTTGAGACAGGGTTCCTCTGTAGTACCTCAGGCTAGCCTTGAACTCAGAGATTCACCTGTCTCTGCCTCCCAAGTGCTGGGATTAAAGGTGTGTGCCACCATGCCCTGCTGGAATTGGTTGCTCTTACCAGCCTCTTCAAATACTATTGCAGTCTTACATTGCAGAAAATGCACACACACACACACACACACACACACACACACACACACACACACACAAGAAGTCAGGGGAGAAGGAAGGAGGGCTCTATATAATGGGCTTACTGAGCACATGGAAAGACACTTTTGCATCACTGGGAAGTTTTTACTCCCAAACCACAAGGAGATACATCATCACACCCACATGGAGGCTGTGACCCTAAGGCAGATAATGACAGGCGAGGGCAGGATGTGGAAAGCCTGGAACGCTCTCACAGCTCTGCGGTGACACTCTGCGGTGCAGCTGTTTGGGGAAACAATCCCATATATCACAAAAGGCTAAGAAGCACAGAGCAAACATTTGACCCTCTGGACAAAACCAGAACGTGAAGAAAACATCCACACAAAAGTTGTACATCAACACTCACAGCAGCCAAAGAGCAGACACAACCTGAACCCACATGAACTGATAAGGGGCCGAATAGGGAAGAGCTACACAGTGGAATATTATCCTTCCGTGAAAAGAAAGGAAGTAGTGATGTGTGTACAGCATGGATATGGTTTGAAAACATTTTCCTACCTGAAAAAAGATGCTCGTAACAAACCACACACTGTATGTGAAACATCCCCAAACAGACCAATAGACACAAAGTAGTTTAGTCCTAGGTGCCTGGGGTGAGGGCAGAGAGAGACTGCTAATGAGTGTCTTCTTTGGGGATGATGAAAATCCTGTAAACTTAAAGATGACTTGAAAACACTGGAGTCCACACTTTCGGGGGATGAATGTTGTGGTTCATAAATTGAATCATCTCAGTGGAGCATCTTAAAATAGAAAGATACGGGATGAGAAGATGGCTCAGCAGCCAAGGGTGCAGACTACTCTTGCAGAAGACCCAAGTTCCATTTGTAGCACCCACATCAGGGGGCTCAGAACCACTGGAAAAATCTAGCTCCAGACGGATCCGATGCCTCTGGCCTCCATGGGCCCTGCACTCATACATATCTATTCTCAGGCATACACATACACACATAATTAAAAACTAAAATCTTAAATTAAGAAGGTCCTCGCGATTTTGTTCAGGCTGTCATCTTTCCTAAGTCAATGCCACCTTCTTCTGTTTCTCTGAATGAACAGAAGTTGTTGATTTCCAAGACCCAACTCAAAGGCCCTTACAAGGGCTTTCTCAATAGACTCCAGTTAGGAGCACATGTCTGTCCTCTGAACTTCTTGCTCAGCACTCACTAGCGGAGGATTTAAAGGGCACCCCTGGGATTGATGACATTTATTAGGGTTCACATGATTTAAGGACTCACCTTGCCTCTGCTACTTTAACGTGCACTTTTGGAGACAGAAGACTATCTTTTTGCACCATCAGGACCAGCATGCAACAGACATCCATATTAATTACTGTTCTCACCTTCGCTACCTGTAGCAGTTTAAAGGGGAAGCATTTGTTTTGGCTCACGGTTTGAGAGGGTACAGTCCACCTCTGCAGAAAAGTCACAGTAGCCCTTGGTAGTGGCTGGGTCCATGGCAATGAGAGCAAGAGACTGCTCGCTCAAACCTCAGTGGATCAGGAGTAGGATGGGGAGAAGTGTGCTCAGGCTAAAACCAGGTAAGGAGATAACCCATGAGCCTCCACGAGAGGCCCACAGCCTCCTGACAAGACAGTACCATAAGCTAAGAACCAAATGTTCAAGTTCATGTGTTTGCAGGGGACATTTCACATTCAAACAATAACAACAATGGTATCTTTATTTTTATTTTTATTTTTTGTTTTTATTTATTTATTTTTTGAAGCGGGGTTTCTCTGTGTAGCCCTGACTGTCCTGGAACATGCTCTGTAGACCATGTTGGCTTCAAACTCAGAGATCCAGCCTGCCTTTGCCTCCAAGTGCTGGGATTAAAGGTGAGTGCCACCACTGCCCAGCTAGCTATCAATGGTATCTTTAAAAATGTGTGGCGGATTCGCTCTAAATGTCCATTTTCTCACATCAACCTCCCTTCAAGAGATGAGCTCCTCATGGAACATGCCAGACCTGATTCATTCACTGTGGAAATACCCTTTTTAAAAAAAAAAAAAAAAAGTAAACACAAAATGATCAAATGAGGAAAGCAGCTGATTTCCAGTGTAATTCACCAGTTGTTTTAAGGAGGTGGGCTTGCCTCCAGGGTGGGTGGAGGCAGGCAAGGATTACTAACTCCAGCAGGGGAGACCTACATCTTATAACTAATAATCATTTAAAATGCATTTGTTAGTGAAACATTTCATCGCTATGATAAATTATCTGACTAGAACAACGTTAAAGAAAGGGGCTCATGATGGTTCATGGCATCAGAGGTTTTTGGTCCATGTTGGCAAGCACTGTGGTGAGATTTCCTTGAAGCATCCAAGAAACAGAGAGAGCAGCATGCCTGGGCCATCGGGCTTTCTGCTTGTCTGCACTTTGCAACTGTCAGATGACGCCAGCCATGTTCAGGGCTGCTCTTGCCCCTTTAGCTAACCCTCTCTGAAATGCCCTCTTGGGCGCACCAACAGGTGTTCTTCGCTAACCCCAACCCCTCTTCCAGAAACAGCTTCTCCGTGTGCTCAACCAGCCCGTGACCATTTACCAGTAGGATGTACACTGCAGCCCATCACTCTCTCTCACTGAGCCTGGACCTTGGTGTTCCAGCTAGAGTGCTGGCAAACAAGTCCCCAGCGCCTCCTGTCTCTATCTGTAACCCCACAGTGCTGGGCTTACAGGTACGTGCTGCCGTGCTTGGCTTTTGCGTGAGCATGGGGGGTCTGAACTCTTCAGACTTGTTCAGCGAGAACTTTATTCTCAGAGCCACCTCCCCGACCCTGAAAACTGCTGTACAGATAGCACTCATGCAGCCTCCGTGCATGCTGCATTAGCTAAAGGAAGAGATATGGTCCAGCCTTATATCCTGGGGGGGGAAGTGGTGTCAAATGGCTTCCCTGAGGTCTACCGTTTTCTATCCTTGCTAAGGTGGATCCTGCCTGCAGCATTTGACTGGCTATATTCTTTCTTGAAATAGTTCCCTCTGTTGGCTGCCAGGGCTCAGCACTCCACTGGTTCTCCCTGGAGCTGACTGGCTGTTTCTTCCTGGTCTCTTTCACCCTGCCTCCTCTTCTTCCTCTTGATCCCCGAAGACAGGACAGGCGAAAGCTCACTATGCCCTTGGTCTGATACCACCTGCTCAACTTGTCTAGCTTGAGCTTTTGTGTGTTAACCAGCCCCAGAACTCTCCTCCAAACACTAGAATGGCACGTGTACTGTCACTTTGGTGCTTTATCGGTTTGGGGGGAGGGGTACTTTGGGATAAGATGGGAGAGCTGTGAAGACAGGAATCCTCGCCCACACCTGCCCTTATGAGATCAACTGGGGCCATGCCATGTCATGGAAAGTTCCATTTGAAACAGCTACAGAACCCCAAACCCAACCAGGCAGCATGGCGTTTTCAGACGTGTGGGCTGATCTGAGGATGTTCCAAGTCTCAGGTCTCCATGTACTGTGTGACCTGGGAGCTAAGAGCAGTTCCCAGCTTCTGGGATTTATGATGGCGGGAAGTCAGACATGAAAAGCTCTGAGCACAGAGCAATGCACGGGGTCGGTGCTGGGAATGGCGCTGCTGTTTGCAAAGCTCCGTGAAGGGGTGTGCCGGGGAGAGCTTTACTCTTTACACAGCAGCAGCTGTGACAGAGACTTCCCTGTAGTTTACACTTGTGGAGGCTTCCAGGGCCCAACGCCCACCCTCCTCCGACGACAGTGCACACACTCAAGCTAGGAAGCGGATCTGGTGTGGTGGGGGTTGGTGGAGGGACCACCACCGCCGGTGGCACACACACTCGAGCTAGGAAACAGCCCTAGTAGATGGGGGTGGGGAGGAGGGAGGAGGAATGACCTGGGGAGGGAGGGTTCCCTGTAACCCAAACCCCATTAGACAGGCATGATGGAGGATTGCTGCCACCACGTCCCGGAACCTAGAATTCACTGATTCAGCTAGACTTCTTGCCAGCAAGCATCGGGGATCCTCCTGACTCTGTCTCGGAAACACTGGGATTACATGCGTGTGCCCTCAGGTCTGGCTTTTTACACGGGTGCTGAGTTCTGAACTTGGTCCATCTCTGGATTCAGCCGGGCCACATCTACAGTCCTCACCCGTTCTAATTTCCCTCCCGGCGCTTATTGCCTGATGCTGCCCGAAGTTCACGACAGCGTCGCAACCGCATTAAGCCACCGAAGGTGAAAATGTTTCCGACCGTCCCTGTGGCGGTTTGAATGAGAATGCTCCCCATAAGCTCATATCTTTGGATGCCTGGGTCCCCGGTGGGTGGAACTGTTTTGGGGGGGGATTAGGAGGTGTGCGGAGCCCATGCCTTTTCTAGTTAGCTCTGCCTCATGCTTGTGGATCAGGACATCAGCGCTCAGCTGCTGCTCCAGCGCCATGCCTGCCTGCCTGCTGCCATGCTGCCTGCCAGGACAGTCACAGGCTCTAGCCCTCTGCAACTGTGGGCCCCAGTTTTCCTTTTCAGAAGTTGCCTTGGTCATTGCATTTTATCACAGCAATAAAAAGTAACTAAGATGATCCTCAACCCAGGGAGGCTTAGTGGGGTTCACGTCTTCCTTTGTTTGTGATGGTGTGATTGCTTTCAAGCTGTGACCCCCCCCCCCCATCACTGCCCAGGATCCCAGGAAAAAGCTCCACCTCAAATCGCGAGTCCACAAAACAACAAATTGCAAAGTCCAAAGTAGAGTCTAGAGTTTTGTTTTCACACCATCACAAGGCTGGAAAATTCCATCCTGGGCAGGAGACTGAATACATGTGTTTTCCTCCCTGAGAGTACAGACTCAGCGCCCAGCCCTTCCCCTCTTAGCCCATTGTGACATGGTAGGTACTCAAACAAGCTGTCGGTGAAGCCTTTGTGTAGAGCAAGCACACAAACTGTTGTGAACATTTAGGGGTGAACCCTGTGGAGACAGATGACTCCACATGCAAACAAGCAACCATTACCGGAAGAGTTCAGGTGGGGGCAGGACCAGCTGCCCTCCAGCGCTGGTGGATGTGGATTTTCGAACTAACTTAGGAGTTGGTCTTCCCCCAAGCAGGCCCTCAGCGCTTCTTCAGAAACCCTGGAAGGCAGCCTCAGCTTGCCTCTGGCTCCTCTCAGGATCCGCCTAATCTCCCTGATGCTGCCAGTAAAATGAGCCATGGCTTATGGTTCCGGGACGTGGTGGCAGCAATCCTCCATCATGCCTGTCTAATGGGGTTTGGGTTACA
Source organism: Psammomys obesus (assembly GCF_907164565.1). NCBI lineage: Eukaryota > Metazoa > Chordata > Mammalia > Rodentia > Muridae > Psammomys > Psammomys obesus. Next base: position 5,924,454 of record NW_026586589.1, read on the forward strand.
GGGAACCCTCCCTCCCCAGGTCATTCCTCCTCCCTCCTCCCCACCCCCATCTACTAGGGCTGTTTCCTAGCTCGAGTGTGTGTGCCACCGGCGGTGGTGGTCCCTCCACCAACCCCCACCACACCAGATCCGCTTCCTAGCTTGAGTGTGTGCACTGTCGTCGGAGGAGGGTGGGCGTTGGGCCCTGGAAGCCTCCACAAGTGTAAACTACAGGGAAGTCTCTGTCACAGCTGCTGCTGTGTAAAGAGTAAAGCTCTCCCCGGCACACCCCTTCACGGAGCTTTGCAAACAGCAGCGCCATTCCCAGCACCGACCCCGTGCATTGCTCTGTGCTCAGAGCTTTTCATGTCTGACTTCCCGCCATCATAAATCCCAGAAGCTGGGAACTGCTCTTAGCTCCCAGGTCACACAGTACATGGAGACCTGAGACTTGGAACATCCTCAGATCAGCCCACACGTCTGAAAACGCCATGCTGCCTGGTTGGGTTTGGGGTTCTGTAGCTGTTTCAAATGGAACTTTCCATGACATGGCATGGCCCAGTTGATCTCATAAGGGCAGGTGTGGGTGAGGATTCCTGTCTTCACAGCTCTCCCATCTTATCCCAAAGTACTCTCCCCCACCCCCAAACAGCTAAAGCACCAATCCTCACTAGGGAGGGGCTGAGGAGGCTGAACTACTTTGAGGCCAGACTGACAGACAGCCCTGAACTTTGCAGCCTTAAGACCCATGGCCCATCTCCTCCCTTGCAAAATGGGTTATGTGCCATCTGTGCCTGCTTCCCCAAGGTTATTAGGAGAACTGGTGGAGCTGGCCAGGGTACTCATTCCCCATCCCAGAGGCTTCCTTCTCTGATGCCCTCAGCACCAGGGGTAGCCCTGAAGTCCCTCACCTGACTCTTGACACAGCAGACCTTGGGCTGGAGCTGATGGCCTGCTGGGGACATAGGCCAGGCAGCTTCCCTGGCTCTGCTCACAGCTGGCCTGTCATTGACAGATGGAGGGAGGTGAGGCCACTAATAAATGTCAGCTTTCAGAATGCCCCTTTCCCCAACAAGAGCCCCTCCCATGGCCAGCACCCCGGGAGGGCTGGGACTGGCTGGCCGCAGTGCCAAATGCTTCTAGCCTCTGAATACCTCCTAGCTGCCTCCTTTCCAAGTACAGGCCTCAAGGCTGCCCCTTCCATCCCCAGCCAGCAGAGCCAGGCACAGCCCAAGGGGGATGAGCTGTCATGGTCTTCTATTGTGGCATAATCAGTCACCCAGGACATAGTAGCCAGAACCGTGAACTAACTCCATCTGTTTCTGAGGGTCAGATCGGAACGCGGCTTAGGTGACTGGTTCTGAGTCACCAGGGTTCTGAGAGGCTGCAATCAAGGCATTAGCTTTACTAACAGTTACCTCAAGGCTTGCCTGGGGCAAGATCAGGTTCCACTATTCCTCACTAGCTGTTGACAGGCCTCAGAAGATCACTTCCAAGCCTGTCACGTGTCATCGCAACATTGACCTCATCATGCCATGCCTCTAGTTGGTTAGATTCCAGTCAACAAGTGAACCGGTGCTCAAGAGGAGACAATGATAAAAAGGTATGAAAACAGCCAGGGGTGGTGGTGCACGCCTGTAATCTCAGCACTCTGGGAGGTAGAGGCAGGTGGATGTCTGTGAGTTCAAGGCCGGCCTGGACTATGAAGCGAGTCTACGACAACCAAGGCTACACAGAGAAACACTGTCTCAAAACAAAAACAAAACAAAACCAAAAACTCTGGGAGGCAGAGGCGGGCAGATCACTGTGAGTTCGAGGCCAGCCTGGTTCAGGACAGTCAAGGCTACACAGGGAAACCCTGTCTCAAAAAAACAAAAAAGTGGGGTTCATGGGGCCACCTCAGAGGCTGCCTACCCCATGGGGAGCTGTTGCTGGCGCCCATGGACTCACAGAGATTGGAGACAGATTCATCTTTATGGCACTCTCCAGGGAGACAGGCATTGGACCCCAACTTCTGCCAGGCCCGCTCTCCCCAAACCTTACAGGCCATGCCTTGTATGGCTTTCTCCCACCGAGTGAGACAAGAGCACCTTTCTGTTAACTCTGCACCCTCCTGAGCCAGGCTTGCTCTTCTAGGGTGGCTTTTCTTGTCCTGACTAATCCCTAACTGCCCTTTGGACCTGAGCTTGATTTTCTTCCTCAAAAGAGCTGTCCCTGCCTGCCACAGCCAGGTTTGAGTTACCTGTGAACACTTATCTGTCTCGTCATGGTAAGCTCCGTGAGCCCCCTTTCTGCTTTAGGGGACTGGTCATCCCGTCTGCCTCAAGACAAACATGGACTTCAGGTTTTGCTTTGATTTTTTGAAACAGGATTTCATGTAGCCTAGGCTGGCCTCAAAGTTGTCTTGTATCCGAAGATGACCTTCAACTTCTGATCCTTCTGCCACTACCTCCTGAGTGCTGGGGTTCTAGGCGTGCACCAGCAGTTTCCGTGTATGGATGCTGGGCAACACTCTGCTAACTTCGCTACATCTCAACTGCAGCTGCGTTTACTTTTGCTCACTGTACCCAGCATGCCTGTGGACTAGTGGCTGATTAAGAAACATGGGCATCAAAAACAAGTGCAGCAGCACTTGCCTGTAATGCCAGCACGAGAGAAGCTGGAACAAAGAGATGCCAAGGTTCAGGCCAAGCGGGTTCCATAGGGAGACCCAGTCTCAGACGGAGAGACAAACAGACAAACCAAGCAGCCTGGGGAGATGGCTCAGTTGCTAAGACTCTTGTATTGCAAGCGTGATGACTTGAATCTAACCCTAGGCTGATGTGTCACTTGTAATCCCAGTGCCAGGGAGGCAGAAACAGGCAGATCCCTGGGGCTTGATGGCCTACCAGCTCAGCCCTCTGGGAAGGCTCCGCCAATGAGAGACCCTGTTTCAAAAAAAACCCTAGTGGCTCCTACCTGAGGAATGACATCTGAGGCTGCCCTTCACATGCATGCACATGAAGCCATGCACACGACCACACACACACTAACACACTCTTTTACATACATGAACAGTTGAAGTCTTTCTGACGATAGAGAACGAAGTGCAAACCATAAGCCCATTGGAATGACACAACTCTGGGGTGAAGAGGGGATTCGGAAACCAGCTGTCTCTTCATGTTCAGGAGAGGAAAGTGAGACCCAGAGACAGCATGGAGCTACCAGTGCTGTAGACAGTAAGACGCTTGACAAGAAGCCAGGCCACTGGTGTGATGGGCTGCTGCCCTGCCGATTTCCAAGTCACAAGCCCCGCCTGCGTCCATCACTACCGAGCCTTCCCTAATAGCCTGACAAATGCCAGCAGATCACTCCGTCAGCCTTAAGCCACTGACACAGCCTCCTCGTGGTAGATTCTGTCTGCAGTGTTGGCACTACCTAAAGATATGTAACCAGTCAGGAAACAGTTGCTTTGCCCCAAATCAGGAACTACCTCCACATTTATAAACTCTACCCCTTTGAGCTCCCTCCAAGAAGGTTCTAGACCTTTAGAGCTGGTTGGGACCTGGAACATTCTAGGTCAACTCTGAAGGGGGATATGAGCCCCGAAAGCAGGGCTGAGCTCCAAGCACGGCCCCTGTGCACTAAGGTAGGATGGAACTCAGCTCTGCTCCAAGATCAGCAGGCTGTTCCTCTGCCACTGAGCCCCAGGTGAGGGGATCACTTCTAACAAGAGTGGCAAGCTAGTATTCTGAAACTGAGTGTCTTTACACGGAAACCCAGGAGTCCAGCCTCCCTTAGGGAAATCAGACCAGCGTGCTCAGTTCAGACACTTGGCTGGACTGAGCCTGGCTGGGTGTCCAGCAGCCACATGCCACACTCTTCTCCAGCTTGCTTGCTTCCTTCTTTCATCTGTTTATCATCATGAAGGAAATGGTTGTGTTTCTTTTTTTTAATGACCATACAAAATAACGGGTTTTGTTAGAACATCTTCACACAGGCACATCCCCTCCTTGGCTCATTTTCATCCCCATTGACCCATTCTTGCTCAATCCCCATTTTTCTTCTTTCTCAGCAACAGGTCTTCCTCTGCTTTCATGTTTTCATGCCATTCACATGCCTGCAAGCACACACAAGCACACACACACATGCACATCTAGATTCTGTGCATTAAAGAAAACACTTTGTCTTTTTTGGATTGGGTACATTTGGCCTACGATCACACCAGCTCGTCTTGTTCCACAGTCCACAGTCTTGTTCTTCTTTATGACAGAATAAACTCCATTGTGAGCCAGTACTGCATTCTCTTTATCCATTCTTATTACCTCCCCAGCTCTAGGGCACAGCCCCTCTTCCACCCCAGCTGAGACTCGTTTTTCTCCCTCTGAACCTTCGCCCAGTTGAGTTTGCATTGGCTTGAGTGGATGCCTCTAGCAACACAGAGGCCATTACTGGTTTGTCCCCTTGTTCAGATAGTTGGTGGGGGAAGGGCAAGGGAGCACCTGGTGTCAGCCATGGCTTATCGGAAACAGGTCGTGGCAGAAGGCTGTTCCATCCAGGCCTCATAAACTGTGATTGCCTCATTGTCGGCATCTCTTGATCATGTAGTCTGAGGCAGATAAAAAAGCCAGCACTGGGGATGACTTAGGCCATGACAATGAAGTCCAGATGCAGCTGTGCCTTGGGTACACCAGGGCCCTGTCTGGATGACCCTTCTGAAGTTCTGCAGGCAACCTCGGCAGATATCAAAAGTGTCTGAGGACCTCCTCTGATTTCTTGACAAATGACCAACTTTCCCATATGGTGCCGATCTGGGCTGACTCCCAACCCTGTCAGAAATGGGCAGATCCCGAGCTCGGTCAGGGTGCCGAGGACTTCATGGGGCGGCAGGCTGGGAAATCTGTGAGGACAGCCTTTATCAAGTTCTTGATGAGCGTCCCGTCTTCAAGTAGAAGCGGTTTGGTTCTTACCATGCTTATCAGTCACCCTCACCTCAAAACCAACAGAAATGTTAGGGGTCTGGACTCTTGGATCTGGGAGCGGCCTTGCTTGTTGTAATCTATTTGATTCTCTCTTAACAAGAGGCTCCATCAGAGGCCCTGACTGAGGAGGGTCTGCCTCCCAGACCCTCTCAGCTCTTCCCCCTAGAACTTCTAGCTCTTGGTCCCAGTTTTATCCTCCGAGTAACAGCGTCTGCCTTACGTGACCCAGGCACACGAACAGCCTCTGAGCACACCGTTCTTGTTTTCTCTTCCTCTGCAGGCTCTGACCTTCTAGGTCATCCAGCGCTTCCTTGGAGGTCTGTTCACTCTATGACTGGCCCGAGTCCCTTTCCAGCATCTTGTCACAACAGCTGTGACCTTAAAAGCACGGAGCTCTTGCAGCGGCCTCTCCAGAGGAGAAGGGCTGCATCCAGCCAAAGCTCATTTCGGGTTGCTTTCCCTCCCCCAGCATTCTGCATCAGCAAGCAATTCGTTTCCTCCAGAAATAATGTAGCTCAGCTTATGTGAGCAGTATGAATTCCGGCCCCCGCCACACACCCCTACGTGATAGGACTGATCATCATTTTTATTATTTGGACAACGAGAGCCACACAGAGGCCATTTAAATGATGAGGTTGAGATTTGAGCCCCCCCCCCCCCCCCGGTGTCTAGCGTGAAGTGACTCCCAGCGAATTGCCTCTCTGCCTGGTGCGCTGTGCTCACCTCCAGAGCGAGCTTCCAGGGAGATCTGAAAGAACAGTATCAGCTCTGCAGTCACCCAGCTGGGGCTTCCACTGGAGTCCAAGTTCCAGGCTCTTTGCCTCAAGCCCGAAGCATTCTGAGTGGACTCGTGTGATTTCAGTGAAGTGGAAACAAATCCCTCAGGGAGGCGATACCACTGAGATCCTTTCCAGGGAAATGAAACACCTCTGGACCTGGCTCTGAGCCCAGTGCATACCTACAGGCTGTGTTACACAGTAGGTCTCTAGGCCAGAGGACAGAGACGTACCCACCGTAAGTACTTAAGAGTCTGAAACTGCACGTGTTGGAAACACATGAACCTCACTAATTAATATCCAGATAATTCAGGGCCATCAGTCTCTGCTGGCGTAAAGAGCCAGAGCTCGGTAAAGCCTGCCCTGTAAAGGACCCCTGCAGAGGGGGCTGAGCTGTGCTCAATTCACTGCCCAGAACTGGTCCTACCCAGAGCGTCCTGGGGGAGCAGAGCCGACTACTCTTGTGTAAAATACTGTTGTATCCAGTACCTGCAGCCACACAGAGGCTGACATCCTTAGATCACCGCCCTTCACCGCAGACACAGTGCCAAGTGCCATCATCCACGCTGGGACGTGGCGCCCGGGCTCATGCGCTTGACGGGGCATTTTAGAGTGTGTGGGTGTGTGGGATACACAGTGTCCGTCTCCACCATCCAGCTGGGCCATGGGCCGAAACAGCTGCCGCCAAATGCAAGTGCACAGGTGGGCCTGTGCTCTTGGAGAAACGTGCTCCCCGAAGCAGGGGAGAGAAGCTGGGTGGTCCCTCCGCTGTGCTGTGGAGAAGGAATCACTGAACGAGTCAGGTCTCACAGTGGCTGGGCCTCCTCAGAAGATTATGCAAGCACCACAGCAGCACCCATAACTGCCTCGAAGTTTAAAAAGTCATCAAACACACTTACACACACCACCCATGAATGCATACACATAGCACACACCAGAGCACCAAAAAGAGGATTTCAGCCGAGTCCTCCTGTCATCAAACCGTGCCTGCATCTTTTTTTTTTTTTTCCTATCATTTTGAAAGTGTCCTGGCCCCTGACCCTGCTCTGAGGAGTGGGCAGAGCACAGCCCTCTCATGTGAGAGGCGGGGACTCTGGAGGCCCAGGCACGGGCAACACACATAACCCAGGCCCTGGAATTGATTGATAACTGTCGAAGGGCTGCCTCTGTGGCCTTGTGTCTGTGTGCAGTATAACACACACACACACACACACACACACACACACACACACACCCCTTCAAAGAGATAAGGCACCCTACACCTCCCTATCATACACACACATACAAGCACATAAATGCACACATACACTTCTACACACACACACACACACACACACACACACACACATACACACACACACACACATACACACACGCACACACCTGCATGCATGCATATACATCTACACACAAAAATATAGCTATATATACACCCCTACACACATACATATATGTTCACACACACACACACTCTGTCACTCAGCAACCGCTCTTCCCTCACAACGCTAACAGGAATACAATGATCTCTTTTGGAACAGTGGTCATCTGTGCCGTGCAGACATTACACTGGATAAGCTGGGTTCCATTGGGCCGCTCACCTCCGGTTGGCTGTTAACAGTGGAGCAATAAAACAATAAATCTGGAGGCAAGACACAGCTGCAAGAACTCAGAGGAAGGTTTCTTTCCTCCGGGCCTCGGTTTCCTCCTTGTGTAAAACAAAAGGCTGCGTGTTTCCCAGGTCTAGTCCAGGTATCTGTGGAGCTCGACAGGTAGCAGGATGAGGAACGGGAGGAGGAGGAGGCTTAAGGACAATCTCCACCTCCCAGTTAGACCGTCAGAGATGGGCTGGTCAGAGGCGCTGAGCTGCTCCTTATGTTTTTGGAGACCTGTCTGGAGTTGTCAGATCCTGTCTTTTACTACGCCTGATCAATTGGCCTAGAAGCAGCATTCCTCCCTGAGGAAGAGGCAAAGGCCGCCCTTTCTCACAGACGGCAGATCTGATCCTAGCTGATTTTCTCTAACGGTTTTCCAGCGGTTTGCATGGAGCAAGAATATTTTCTTAAAGCCACGCAATAGCCTCCTTGTCCCGCATAAAGCAGGTGGCGTGCCCTATCCTATTGTAGAACTATTTCATCTAAATAATCTGCCTTGGGTGAATTTGGTTTTAACAGGTACCTTTCCTGATATGCCATTAGGCACTATAGGTAGCCGTTTCATTCCCTGTACCAGGGAGTTTCCTTTTGACTTGACATTTCAGCCTGTTTCAGGACAAAGAGGCAACATGCTTTGTTCTGTAACTACTTCCTATGGAAACTAGGATGTCGTTGTCAGGGCTCAGGAAGGCTGGAATGCTAGTCAAAGGCCAAGAGAGGATTTAGGCACTTGGGCATTTATCTGGTTCACTGACCCAGCTGACAAGACAGGGACCAGTCACATTGGCTGGACTGGTTCTTATCAGCTCTCAGCAGGTCCAGGGCTCACAGCCATTGGAGGAGTTTGCAGTCCATGGCTGATTGTGTCCACCAGCTGGGCGAAATTCTGCTGAGACAGATACAGACTAGAGAGAGAAGTTAAAGTTTAGGAATGTAAAGGGAAACTAATATATTTAAAAGTCTCAGGGCCATCGTCCTCGTAGCTGGGGGAGGGGGACCCCCAAGAACAGAGGACAGAGATCCCACCCTCAGGAATAGGCAGATGGGAAAGGTTAGCCTGTACTTATTTGGAGTCTGGTTGACCTGTGAGAGGCAGATCCAAGTCTTATGACTCCCTTAATTCCTTGAAGTTTATGTGAATTTGTTGTTTACAAGAAGAGATGAAGATTTTAAGTAGATTAGCATTAGCACTGATTGTAAGCTCTACTGAAATTCACATTGTAGGAAAAGCAGCCAACAGGTTTTTTATGCCTTCGAGTCACAGCAGAAGCTTTGAGTTTAAAAGCATGAACTTTTTTCTTCTGTCCAGAGGGCTGGGCACATCGACTGGACAGAGATGTTCTTAGCACAATGAGAAGAACGTTTATATCTATACTTTGAAACAACCAACAGAAAAGATAAAATCTTGACTTTGTGACAGATTATAGCAGTCAGTGCTTTGTTAGGCTATCAGAACTGATGAATATTAAAGCTCTGAACCCTCAAAACAGAAGGAGAAATCTCAAACACCTTTCATTACCTTAGATCACTTTCTTATACCTTTACAGTTTTCATTTACATACCTTAAAACGCGAGTTTTCACATCCTTAGACTTAAGCTTTCACATTTTCCATCTAACCATTCACCAGAGACAAGAGTAGTTATTGCTGAGAGCAGTCACTGCAAAATAAGTTCCTTTAAATCCTTTTGTCTTGTTTTGCTCTCCTTCCTCTGTCCTGGTCAGGTGGCCCACCTGACATAGGACAGAGATTCTGGAGGAAACCTATAAATAAATATGCTTGGGTCTAGAGGATGGGAAGCCATAACCGACTCCAGAGCCAGCTTTCCAATAAGGCCAAACAGAATAAAATTTAATCTTATCCACAAAATCTGAGGACCCACATCATTAAAAGACATTTGAATCCCTGCTAGACAGAATGCAGTGACCAGAAAGCAGCCATGGCAAGCAGCATTAGCAATGGTGGCTGGTGGCTGGCGGCTGGCGGCAAAAGAGAAAGCAAAAACAAAAACCAGTAAACACAGAACACAGAAAGCTCACACGTTCAGAGAAGACCAGTGGTGGCCACTATCATTCATTCGTTCAGCTGAGCCTGACCTATTTTTGTCTCAGCTCCCATGTTTGCCACAAAACTAATGGACACACTGGAAAACACAGACCCATCTGCATACACAGACACACAGACAGACAAAACTTTCCAAACAACCAGAACCAGGGGGGTGGGCAGGTGGATGGATGACGTCTTGCTTTTTCTCCCACTTTGGCTAGGAGGTCTCTTCCGAGCAAGGGGACAGAACAGGTTGGTTAACACCAGAAAGGAGTGGGTCAGGGGAAGACCTGAAGAGCTATCTGAGTGGTGGGGTTTGATGAAGTTGTTGAGACTCCTACCATGATAACAGGAGAATGAGAAGGGGAGTTAGGCCCCCAAAACTCCATCAGGACAGAGGAGGTGGCCCCATGTCCGAAAGGAAGGAGATTAGTCATCCTGATACCATGATGACTACTGGTGGCCACCTGTTGGAGTTGGGGGTGTTTGGGCCAAGGGAGCCTGTGCCCTCTCAGTCATCCATGGCCAGGCCTAAGAGGTCAGCTAGAGGGCAGTCTGGGCCTGATGTCCCCACACTGCAAAGGACACGGGGGCCGTCAACAGGATGGCACTTTGGACATAGTCAAAGTGGTTTAAGAGGGCCTGGGCAGGCTCAGGCCCAATGACACCCCTTCTCCAACCACTTGAAGCAGGGACCCAGAGGTTCTCAGGCTTTGGGAGGCAAAGGAGCCTGGGTAGTTGCTATGGCCAGCTGAAAGGCCTTAGCCAACATCAGGCGTTTTTGGTTTGGGGCTTTTTTCTCTCTCCCACGGTACACACTGAAGGCCACTGCTAAGACTTCTGTCTTTGGAGTCCAGGGTCCTCTCTCTAGGCATTAAGTTTGGCTCTCGTGTCGGAAACTGTGAGAAGAAATAGGGCAATAAGGAGTTGTTGCCCGTCTACGGTCTTGGGATCCAGACTGGAATATTGGAGGAGGGCCTTTGTAAGGAATTCCAGAAATCTATGTGGTTTTTGTACTTGTCCTGAATGACCACTTAGATTTTTTCATAAATTACCACTTTTAGGGCAGCCTTACAGAGCCTGGCCAGGTGGAAAGCTATGAATTGATCTCTAACTAAAATGTTTCACCTCCATATTGTAGTTCCGTTCAGGATCTCATCCAGGGATGACCTCAGCTCCGATTGAGTGGGCAGTGTTAATGTGGTGGACTTTGCATGTGCCCTTGTCTATTCCCAGACCTGTTACTGCCCCTCATGAAAGTTGTTGGTGAGACTCATTTTAACAGCATAGAAAATGAGGTTGTAAGATTGGGTAGATATTGGAATTCTTTAATAAAGGTAGAAGAATTGGTGATAGAGGACCCTAACCCCCTTTCTCTCTGAGTTTACTTATTGAGAAGAGGACATGTACCTGGACCAAGCCATCCAGTGACTTCCTGCAAATGGAGAACCACAGCCAGCTTAGGTTGTGTAGGGGATCGAGAGGACAACCCATGGTGGGGTAGCAACCAGTTTTGGGAGGATTGAGGGCTGACGGTGGGCTAAAAGTACGTGCCAGGGAGATTTGATTAGGGTGGCCCATAGAGGAAGTGGGAGAGGGGAGACCAGAAGGGCCAGAGAAGACGGAGCTGTGGGTTGAGGCTGGTGGGGGAAGCTGGAGAGAGGGCCAGCTGAATCAAAAGTGTTGATGGAATCATCTGATTTGGGCTTAATGGCTGGGAAGAACTGGGCAGGGGAACAGGAAGATAGAGAGAGGGCCTGGAGAGAAGAGAAAGCGTGGAACATGGGGAACCTCTTCCCATTTCCCTGATTGCTCGAGGTGCTTGTAAAGGTCTCAGATAACACTAGGATCTAGGGTGCCACGAGACTGCCATTCAGATTGGTTCTAAAAGGGGTATCGAAGCCAAGTTTGATTGCAAAAGCAAATAAGCTTAGGGCTCTTGAGATGGGGCGCCGGGTGGAGCGGTAAGAGGTTTTCTAGGAGGCATCCCTTGGATCGGGGGTGGGGAGGGGCGGTAGAAATCAAGGTTGTAGCAGCCTGTAGTTTTCGGCATCCCCAGGGTTCAGGATCTGAATGATGAGCAGGACTTTCGACAAGGTCCAAAGGCTTGCCAGAAGGCAACAGAGAAACAAGATCAGGAGCAAGGGCTCATCAACAGGAAAGGGACAGGGCAATGGCATCGTAAAAGCCAGGAGAGCACAGAGAAGCTGTAGGGTTACAGGCAGCTTCAAGGAGGAGGGGAAAATAGAAAAGGGGCAGGAAAGGGTTGAAACAGCCCCATCAGGCCTAAGGAAGCTACAGGGCTAGAGCTATGGCTGGAGAGGGGGCTAAGGGCAGGGGTTGTTGTTGCTGAAGAGGGCCGGTAATAGCCTTAAATACCATGGCTGGGGCTACCTCCACTTCTAATACTAGAGGGGAGTCGGACACCCAACAGTCACTTCCTTAGGCTCAGGGAAGCATTTACACCTGATAGGGAAACTTACCGAATTACTACCAGTGGGTGTGATGGCTGAGCGATAGGTGAGTTCATCGCAGTGGACCGGAGATGAGGGATAGGGTCCCAGGGTGGCTCAGACCCAGAGTGTCGGAGCACAGGTATCAGGAGAGTCTATCCAAATCATGGCACCAAAAAAAGTGTTTTTCTGGCGCAAGCGGATCTTGGTAACTGGGAACCAAGGCATACCACAAAGTTTACCAGGCAACGAACCTCACACAAGAGATTCACTGGGGAAAATACAGAATGGCTGTGACCAGAGAGACAGACAGTAAAGGGCTGAGCAGAGAGGTGGGCTTTTATAGGGTCTTTGGAGCATGTGCAGCTGATTATTGGAAAAGTACAGGACAGTCGGGAGTATAGCGTGGCTGTGAACTCTGAAACACTGTTTGGCCATTAAGTCGTTGGGGTTCAAGGCCTGTGCACCATGAGTTCCCCACATGCCCAGTCTCAAAGGGAGTGGCAGACTGTTCCTTTGAGGGTTCGAATCTGGTTATTAACAACTGCTTAGTGTGTGCGAAGACTGGCAACTGCAGTGCCCTCCCGCAGGGTGTTCACAGCCTGATACTGCTCCCTATGGTGACTGCCCACCAAGACTAGCTACCCACGCCCTGCCCTCCACTCCCTGCCCCTTATCCCCTATCTCCATCCCCCAATGCTGTACCGAATAAACACGTTAAGCTTCCAGGCGGTGACACTTGATCCCAGCTTCCTGTAAGTATGTTTGTGTGTCTGTCCTTTATTCTCTAGTTGACTCTGGTCAGGATTCCAGGACCCGAGCTGCTCGGGTGGCAGCACACCTCCTCAAACTTTATTTTCAGTATCACACTGGGGACCAGGGTTTTAACAGATGAGATGCACGGGAACACAGACACGTATTCCATACTCCTCATTCCATCAGTCATTGAGAACAGGTATTGACATCTCTATCACAATCATATAGTTGTCTATTTTCTTCTCAATTTCATTAGCTTTTGCATTATGCATTTTCAAGCTGTTATTAAATGCACAAATGCTTAGGATTACATCTTTTTATTACCTTAGCTTTTATTTTTTACCATTACAAAATGAACTGTTCTATCAATAAGAATATTCTTTTCGTTGATGTCATTTTCCAATGTTATTACCTAGATTTGCTCAGATAAAAATGATATGTATTTATCATCTTTATTCCTTTAAAAAAAGGGGGTGGGGTGCTGGAGAAATAGCTCAGAGTTTAAGAGGACTGGCTGCTCTCCTAGGGGTCCTGAGTTTAATTCTCAGCAACCACACGGTGGCTCACAACCATCTATAATGAGATCTGGTGCCCTCTTCTGGTGTTCAGGCATACATGCAGGCAGAGTTCTGTATACATAATGAATAAATCTTTAAAAAAACAAACAAAAGGCAATCTTATATACCTCAGGCTGCCCATAAACTCAGTACAAAAACAAAACAAATAAACAAAACTCTCAAGCCGGACGAAGTGGCACACGCCTATAATCCCAGCACTTGGGAGGCAGAGGCAGGTGGATCTTTGTGAGTTTGAGGTCAGCCTGGTCTACAAAGTAAGTCCAGGATAGCCAAGGTTACACAAGAAGCCTTGTCTCAAACAACAACAACAAATCCTAGCTGAGAATAACACCGAACTTTTGATTCTCCTGCCTTTATTGTCCCAGTGCTCCATCCATGCTAAGCAGCATTCTACCAACTGATCTACATTCCCAGACCCCATTCTTTACTTTTAAACTACTTGTCTATTTACAGTTAGTTTGTTTAAATTTTTTGTTTAAAGCATATAGTTGGGTCTTGCTTTTGTCCTCCGAGATGTTCAAACTCCTTGCATTTTCTATAATTACTAGAATGACTGAGTTTAGGTTAAACCATAGAAGTTAATTCTTCAAGGATTAGGTTTTTTTTTCATTATTTTTATTTAAAATGCCATTTACTTACTGAAGATGGGTAGAGATATTATTTTTAAAAGTGTGTCTGAAGTTAGTTCATGGATATTCTTGAGTTTCACAATTACACCAAGAAGCTAAGTGCTATGAAAATCTTTAAGTGTTGAGTTGGAGAAGAAGATCCTTAAGGCTAATCTGGGCTGATTAAGTCATCACGTGGCCAAATAAACTTTTAAATTCCCATTTTAAAGTGTTCAAGACTTCAACACCAGATGTGGTAGTGCACACGTCTATAACCCTAGAACTCAGGAGGCAAAGACAAGGGAATTAGAGGCCAGCCTGGGCTATATAGTAAGACCTTGTCTCTACAGTCCAACAGTGGGGGTACAGTTCTAAGAAAAACAAGTTCAAGATTTTGAGAAGAAAGCCAAAACATTCAAGGGGAAAAATAGTTTCTTCCACAAATATTGCTAGGACCAGGAAACAAACCCAAAAATTGACCTACGGGATTACATAAAACTTAAAAACAATCAACAAAAGACAGCTTAAAGAATGGGAGAAAATATTTGCAAACTATCCAGCAAAGGGTTAGTGTCCAGAACAAACAGAAATCCAACAGCAAAACAGTAATAATCCAATTAAAATTTGACAAGTGCTCTACATAGACATTTCTCAAGGAAAAAAAAAAAAGACACCAGAGTAGTTAATAAGTATATGAGAAAATATTCAGCATTATGTGTCATCAGAATAATGTAGATCAAACCCATGAGATGACACTTTACACAGTTAGAATGGCTCTTCCAGAAAAGGAATATGGGGAAAGGAGAGTGCTCACACACAGTTGTTGGGAATACAAAAGTTAGTCCATCCGTAATGGGAAGCAACATGGAGGGTTCTCAAGATAGGGCTGGTAAGACAGCCCAGCAGGTAAGGGTGCTTGCCACACAGGCCTAGAAGGCAAAGTTCAAGTCCCAGAACCCACAGAGAACCAACTCCACAGAATCGTCTTCTGACCCCCACAAGCAATCTATGGCACATGACCCTACCCCTCACAACACACACACATACATAAAGTAAGAAACACAATTATTTAAAAGATACTAAAGAACCGGAGAGATGTCTTAGCAGTTAAGAGCACTGGCTACTCTTCCAATTGGTCCTTCCATCCTGGGTCCACTTTCCAGCATCCACATGGCAGCTCAGAACTGTCATGAATGTCACACACACACACACGCACACACACATATGATGTATCCACATTAAAAAAAAAAACAAAAAAACTATTGCATGTTCTCATTCACATGCGTAAGGTAAAAAACTGACCTCATAGATACAGAGAACAGAATAGTGGCAGGAGGGCTGGAGGACAGCAGATGGGTCTGGGGTCTCAGTCAGAACACAGAATAACAGCTCGTGTTCCCTGACACAGACAGTATGGTGACTTGTGGTGCACATTTAATCAGGAGAGGGTTTTTAAGGTTTCTAAAATACACACATACAAAACAAATATCTGAGGTAATGGACAGACTCACATTGCTAGGAGTCCTGTCGCACATCCTTAATCCCAGCACTCAGGAGGCAGAGTACCCCCACACACAAGGTGGCCCACACCATCTGTAACTCCAATTCTAGATGTGATGCCCTTTTCTGACCCCAGAGGGCACCAGGCACACGTGCAGGCAAAACCGTAAATAAATACATTCGTACGTAAAATATAAACATCTTTAAAAAATTGTATCAACTTGATTAGGCCACAGAGCTTGGATACTTAGACATAATTCTTGATAGTTCTGTGAAGGTATCTTTGAGTTAACATTAGACTTGGAAGTCAGAGTTTGAGCAAGTTAGAGCAGGTCACCTTCCATAATAGGTCCACGGTGGCCTTAGCAGAAGGCTGAAGGTCTCCATGCACAAGAAGGAACCATCTATTAAAAAAACAAAAGCAACACCTCCATCCCCTCTGTCCTCTCTCTCTCTCACACACACACGCATACATATTTGATTTATGACCATATACTCTTTATAAAGATATTAAATCTTAGGAGAACACAGAAGTAGTTTTCATGCCCCTGGATTGGCTATTACATATAACAGGGAGAATATGGAGAAACAGGAACACTGTCAAATGCTCACACAGATGGAAGCGGTCAGGCGCTGTGGAAAGCTACTCATGATGACTAATCTTGTCACCCTGACTGGCTGGAAAGTAGCCTACGTTCTAGATTCTGACCGAGAGCTTTTCAAGAGACTGATGGCTTGTGTGAGAGCAAGCGAAGGTGAGCACCCAGCTTGAATGTAGATGGTGGCAGGAAACAAAGCCAGATGGAACCAGGAGGGCACCCACCACATTCGGACAACACTCTGTCTGAGCGTGTGCTGCTACTCTGGCCACCATCACCCATAGACAACTGACCCCTTTCTTCAGCTTTGGATGTGCTCCAAACCAGTGACTCCGGGGAGCCTCCGGTTCTTCAGCCTCTAACTGGGTCACTGTATCAACTCGGTCCCTCTTTTATTGAGGCTTCCAGCTTACTGGAGTGAGCAGATCCTAGGTCTTCTGGTTTTCTCGCATGCATGTTGCCAAGGACCAGCCAGCCTCTAGCTGTGTAAGCCAAATTTTACAACTCAATCTATTTCTACAGGTTCTAATCCTCAGAGTACTTAACTGACACATTCCACAAGAAGTTTAAGTAATTGCCCCGTGACCTGGCCATTGCACTCATAGGCACATACCTGAAAGAATTGAGAACAGGTGTGCAAACCAAAACATGAGTTCACAGCAGCTTACTCAACAAAGCCAAGAGGTTAAAAACAAAACAACAACAAAAAAATCCAAATTAACCAACAAGCACAATGTGGCATGTTCATACAACAATGCCATTCCATTCTAGAAAGGAATGAAATCTGATGCCTGCTACAAACGCAGGTAAAACAACCAGGAAGTACCGTTCCAAGTGAAAAGAGGCTAGACACGAAAGGTTGCACTTGTATAATTTTATTTATTTTAAATATCTAGATTAAGGGATTCATAGAAACAGAAAGCAGGTTGTTTGCCAGGGGCCGGGAGGGAGGGATAGAGGGAGTGGCCGCTTCATGGCTATCTGGTTTCCTAAAGAGGGTTGAGAATGTTCTGGAACTGGATAGTGGTATGGTACTGGCTGCACAACATCACAAATGCAGCAAATAGCACAGAAAATGGGCCAAGTGACTAATCATGTTTTGTGTATCTTACCACGATTAAAAGAAGTATTCACATTTACACAGAGAAGGGTAGTTTTTGAGCTGACAGCTTAATTCTGTGGAGATGAAACTGAGTAACAGAAAGAGAAGAGTGAACGGAGAATCCTAAAAGTAAACCACCAATAGGATAAGCAGAAGGTTGGTGAGCTCCAGTAACTGCAGCGCTGTGATCCAGTGTGTGGGCAAACGCCTCCCACCAAAGGAAAACTAGGCCTCCACATTTGACTTCAGAGTATTAACGAAGGAGCTAGCTGCTCCAACTCAGCTGTTCATACGCGCAGGGCTCAGCTGCCGTGCAAGCGGCAAGGCTGGCCCAGGTGTGCTGCACGTAAGCCACTAGCATAGGGCAGAGAGACCTCCTTTAACCCCTCCAGGACCTGAGCAGTGCCAGGGAAGGGAGAGACAGCCCTTTCTGAGGGGTTGTGACATGACCTGGCTTGGCCAAGGCTCCACAACTTCCTCTGGGGTGTGCTCACCTTCTTCTCCCAGTCCCCCAAGCTCACCCCATCCCAGGGTCTCTCAGAATGATGTCCCCTTTTTGGCTTTTAGCTCACACGTGGTCCTTCCCCAGCATGTCCTGCCAGAACATTCCAGAATGTGGCCGCTGCTCTCACCCATTTTGGAGGGCTCACCAGGCTGGGGCACATCTCCTCTTTGATCCTTCATCTTTGCACCTAGCCAGCTGCTGGCACCGCATCCTTTAGTTTTTGCAAGGTAGGGGTCATCATAGTCTCCTGAACTGCCTCCGTACAGAGACAACTCTGAGCCCACGCAGGCCTCTTATCCCAGTCTTGGGGGAATACTGCCGACAACATTGCTTCCTGGTGGGAGACTCCTCACACTGACCAGTGGTGCTCTTTGAAAGAATACTCACCCCTAGGCAAGGGGCTCAGAATATGGCATTACT
The DNA here is from genome assembly GCF_907164565.1 of Psammomys obesus. Taxonomy (NCBI): domain Eukaryota; kingdom Metazoa; phylum Chordata; class Mammalia; order Rodentia; family Muridae; genus Psammomys; species Psammomys obesus. The sequence goes on from NW_026586589.1 coordinate 5,942,388, forward strand.
AGAAATACCACCTATGGTGTGCAGCCTTCCAACACACCTTACTTTTAACCTCTCGTGATGTATGTGTGTGAATACCTACATATATTATTTAACAGTCCCAGGCATCACCGAGCCCCTAATTCATCTCAGACTGGCACTAGCCCTACTGGGTTGTAACTGCCTCACCTATTTCATCACTAAGAACACACACAGCCAGCCAGCACTTAGAACCTACAGAGGGCATTATGCAGGGACCGAGCTCACGGGTAAGAGTCTCAGTAGGCAGAAAGGTTCTGGAAGCCCAGGCACTGGAACTTCAGACCTTGAAAGGACCTTAGCAGTCACATGGCTAACCTACTTGTTTCCTGTGAAGAGCAGCCAGGCCCCTAAGTGACTGACTGACCTGCCCAAGGTCATCACAGGAGACACAAGACAGCACTTTCCAAAATCATCTCTTAGTTAAAAAAAAAAGATGAATTGATTCATAATGCTAATTTTAATATTTATCAAACCACTGGTGAAAATAAATTTTTAATGCAAAATAACTACTTTTGTCTAAAAAAAATTGAACAAACTGGGCTTTCAACACTGCATAAAGCTGTATGAATCCCAACCTACTGTGCAAAGGAATAATGGATTCTTAATTGAATCTGTGCCTGAGAGTGGAAGAATGATTTTTAAATGGAAAACCTCACAGAGGTGGTAAAAAATAAGTTTAGTCAGATAAATTATTCCAGAAGAGCAAAACCAGGCCAGAAAAAGAAAGGGTTTTTCTAAAAGACCCCAAATAAATCCAGTATAGCTGACAGCTGGCAAGCCACGATGCTCACCCACCATCCTGGCCTCATCCGTGTTGTCTGGTCCTTATCCCTGCACACCCAAATCTCCACAGTGTCGTTGACGCCTATCTTGCGGGTTCAGGAGCCTACTCACTTATCTCTTACTGGCATCCCAGGATATGCTACCCAGAGTTCTCAGAGGCTATGTAGGCTGGCAGAGAGCCTGGGAATAACCTAGCACCATACATCTCAGAGATAAGAAAACTGAGGCCCAGAGAGAGAGGCACTTGATCCAGAAAGGTCACATGGAATTAAAGGCTCTAATCGCACAAGGGATGCATTTTGGCAAATGCATCAACTCATGCTCCATCTCCAGCTGTGAGGACCTCAGAGCCACGTCATAATCTCAAGTGCTAACTGAAGTCAAAAGGGAACTATGGACATACTATTTATAGGTAGGAGTGAAGGAATAACCAGGTAATGCCAGCTAGGATAGAGGAGAGCTTGTCTACTGAGATTCACACTTTACCCTGGGTGGCAGTTGTGGGAGGAGCTGGAGACATGGCTCAGCAGCAGAGTATTTGGGGCTCTTGCAGGAGACCCAGGTTTGATGCCCAGCACACAACCATCTCTAGCTCCAGTTCCAAGGAACCTAATGCTGTCTTTTGGCCTCTACAGGCACCAGGCATACACATGGGGTACACACATACATGCAGGAAAAGCTCACACACATTAAAAAAAAAAAATCTAAGGGGGGAAAAAGGACACAGGTAATGTGTCTCAACTTTCCTGACCACAAGTCTGGACCACCATTACTAAAAAGGAAGTCCCTTGCATCATGAGACAGATGACCCACACCTGGGAGGTGGCGCCACTGTAACTTAGTGGGAAGATCCCAGCCATTTCCAAACACATCAGCTGCTTCAGAGGACTCCATCTCTAGGACCTTCTCTATTACTCTGAGTTTTAGCCAGTAATACTAAGTCATCCGGTCTTCCACTGGATGTCAACACCAAACAGAAATCCATGAAAATGGTTTTAAAAGACGGTGTTTTATTTTGCATTTTTCCAAGAGCAGCTTCAGCATACTGCAAATCAAACCATTCCCATGAGGCCTGGCGGTGTGCATGAAAATACTGCAGCCACAGGCTTGCCAAGCTGTCATCGGTGTGTTTAGGGGGAGTCACTAGCCGTTCCCTGCCAGTCCTCACTCCTGCACAAGGATGAAGTGCAGTCAGCCCTCACTGCAGCAGTGCGGACTGCTAACTGGCCAATCAAGCTCCGAGAAAGAACCGAGAGTGAGTTCACCCTGTTAGTTGATGTCTGTGCCACTAACACTCCAAGGTGGGGAGATTCTGTGCTGACAGGGCATTCTCCATAGATGATCACTAACCACCACACAAGGGAGGGAGAAGAAACATCACATGTTATTCAACAACACCATCTTTATTCAAAAATATATATCTATGAGACATTTCAGAATATACTGCTGCCACCAACAGCAGCCTATACTTCTAAATAAAGTCCTAAATTAATATACAAATTTAAGCTTTAAAAATATCCTTTAAGAAAAACAAAACAAAAACAAAGACTGAAGACTTTCTGAGAAATATGACCCTAAAGGAAAAATCCTTGAGGCCTATGGATGCCCTAAATAAACACAAAACCAAAAGTCACCCACCCCACCCGCCAGATCAACTCTCAGGGACCAGAAGTTTCATTTAAATTAAACAAGGAAAGTAAGCACACGGTCAGGAGACTGGGGGCACACAACAAGGAGGATTAAAAAACAGAAGCATTTCATTAAAAGGAAACTAACTTCCTCACAGGAAGTCTGCTAGTAACTGGTGTTAAGAGGCCAACACATCCATTTACATAATCGCTACAGGTTCACGTCCTGAATTATGCACTGATGGCTGATCAGACTCCAAAGGATAAAACATAGCAGTGCGTTAAATCCATTATGTTGTCATCTTCCCCCCTCGTGATCAAGGCAGAGCTGCTTCAGTCTTTTGGTCTGGGGCTGGCAAACAACTGCTTCTGTGGGAAAGCAGTGCGTGAGGGAGGTGTTTAGAAACGGTGTGCCCATGTGACATTAGAGTGGCACACCATGTTTGTGTGTGAGGGGGTTCAAGGCAGAGACTGGGCTGTCACTGAAGTAAGTGCTGTCCTGTGGCCTCTGGAGAAAACAATGCTGACAGAACAGGTAGAATGAACAAGCAAATAGCAGCCTGCATTCAACGTGAATGCCACGGCTCCCACGAGACCTGGCTCTGCACAGTGGAACTGAGTACCATCATTCCCACCTCATACAGATGGGGTGGCTTCTCAGAATGAGGCCTGCCTACTTGGTGACACACAGGTTTGCCTTAACATGTAAAACAGTGTGTGCTTTGTCGGTAATCCTGAGAACGGCAACTCAAAGTAATGAAACTTCTCAAATCCCCTTCACTGAATTCCTTCTTACGGCTTTTGGACTTCAGCTCCGGATACAATTCCTATAATGCTAATAGGGCAAAATGATTGCCCTATCCTTTCCAATGTCAAAAATGAGCCTGCCAGATTAGAATGATTTCCAGGTCCAGGCCCAATCCTCACTAGACGTAAGAGAAAAATCTTAACTACATCATTCAGTCATAACGTCAGCTGGCATGATAATGGAATTAAAACCCAAATTAGCCTCCCTCTGTTCCCTTCCTCTGCTGGAGGGGAGAATACTCCTCTCCTTGCATGGGAGCATAGACGAACATATCGGCATCAAGTGCCTGGCATGCTCAGTGTCCTATCTGTAGAGATGTTCAAGTTTAGTCACCACACCATGGATGCATGCCCATTGAGCGACATTAGTATATACTCTCGTCCCCGATAGAAGGGTGAGAGCAACATGCACAACAGCCTAGATTCTACCTGTGCAGCATTCATTGGCCTGGGCATGCTATCTCAACAGCTACCTTCACAGCACCAGCGGGCCACAGGGTCATGCTTTAGGAAGGAACTCTGATCCTGGGGACCCTTGAGAAGTGTGGCATGGGAAGGCTGTGGGGAGAAACCAGGCAAATGACTTGGGATCCCTGTCACTCTGCACCTGCACTGTGACTATGACCTAGATCAACTTTGAATCTTATTACTAGATTCTCTAAAATGCTTGCAAAACAAACACACCTAACCTTGACAACACTTCTCTAGTATAAGTAGTGGTTGGGAAGGGTCAGCAATTTGGCAAACTCTTTGTGGCAAAGCTGTGCTGCTGACCTTGTGGGCAGATGGTGGCCAGGTGAGCCAACGCCTGCAGCCTGGATTCCTCACTGGGAACCTGTTCCGAACCTGGCCAAGACCAGCTCAGACTTCCATGACATGTGCTGTCACTTGAAGCAAGATTCTCACAAAAGCTTCCAGAAGTACACATGATTTTCATGGCTTATGGGTGTAAGATAGAGCTAAGAATGGAAAAGCAACAGGGGCATGAGAACATGAGTGGAAGGGAGAGTCTGTATTCTTAGCAAATACGAATTGAAACTGAGTCCATTTGCACGGTTCTGAACTGTGCTCAGGAGGGAGTGGGAGGAGAACGAGGAGTCAGACCCCCACCCCCCACCCCGGCTTCATGACTGAGGCAGATGCTGGCTGAAGAGATGGAGCTGGGGCCAGAAGGCTGTCTCCAACAGTGACTTGCTTCTTTTCTCTGGCACGCAAGGGAACCTGGGGCATGATACCTGTCCTAGTCAGTTGAGAAGAGGTCACCAGCAGAGGGCAAAGGTGCCAGGCCCCCTGTGACATTAGGCAGCAGTGAGAGGTCTGGCAAGCTCTGAATGTGGGACTTGAGTTCCTTGCGGACCTGGGTTACTCGAGCAAGCTTCTGTTTATACTCCTAGAAAGACAAAGGAGACACTGGGTTACACTGCTGGGCTGGCCCATGGGCCAGTCGGCTAGTCCCACCCACTTGCTTTGCATTCCCCAACCAGACTGCTCCTCAGGCTAATCAAGGCTCAGCCACCACGCACCCAAAGGTTCAGCTTTATCAAAGACCATCAGCTTGCCATGTTGAAAGCCTGAAGGACATCAAGCCCAGCATATAAGGAGAGGAAGTCAAAAGCAGTGACATATTTGTGTTCTTTTACCTAGTCTTCAATGGTTGTATAACAATGCAGGTGCTTACATGCTTCTGAATTTTTTGAGAGCTTCATCTAGATCAACAGTTCTCAACCTGCGGGTTGCGACCTCTTCGGCAAACCTCTATCTCCAAAAATTTTTACAACTCACAACAATATCAAAATTATTTATGAAGGAGCAACAAAAATAATTTTATGGTTGGAGTCACCACACCATGAGACACTGTATTAAAGGGCTGCAGCGTTAGGAAGGTTGAGGACCACTGCTCTAGACAAAGCTGGACAAATCATTGGAAAAGCACACTTTTTTGTTAGAAGCTTACAGACCACCGACGAGCAATCACTCACAAACAAGCTCTCCATATCTCAAAGTACCCAACTGCCACCACCTGGTTCCAAGACCCCTCCACTGCCAGTCCTTGAAGAGACTGTCTGGGAGCCTCTGTTAGTTTCTCTAGGGATGCTGCCAGCCTTTCCTCCAGTCTGCTCTCCCCATACCCTCCCACTGAGAAGGTACAATGCACCCCACTATCACCATGAGTCAGAGCCCAAAGCACTGGAGGGGTCTCCTGCTTCCCTTGGAACTAGCAAAGCCTGCTTCTGCCCCTCTGCCTACTGGCTGATCTCTACCTGCCTCAAAAAAATCCACTCAGTGCCCAGAGAGCAGGGGTCCCACCCCCACCTTTGCCCTACAGGCCTCCCTTGCTAGGTGAGCAACAGAGCTCCCAATTCTATTTCACCTCAAGTCACATTGGACTTTCACATTCCTCTAGCTTACGACTCCCAATGATAGAAATATGGCAGTTTTTTTCTGTCCTTAGCTCACAATACTTCTAATAAATCTGTATGAGAAAATAGTGGGCTATGTGAGGTCTGAGCTTAGAGACTCCTAGAGGCTTATTACCGCCAAGGCATTCTGTAGGATAAGGGGGTTCCTGAGGCTGGGCCTATGCTGTGCAGACTTTCATACAGGAAGGCATCCAAAGCGCTGGGAAGACTCAGAGGCCCAAGGTTAGTGATGCTTCTGCCTACACAATCCTGTTTGAGACATGTTTCCTCTTTCTTGCCGGAAGTGCAGGAACAGCCTTCACCATGAAAACTGACCTTCCTATTTTTTTTTTTTTTTTTTTTTTTTTTTTGTTCTTCCAGACAGGGTTTCTCTGTGCAGCCCTGGCTGTCCTGGAACTCTGTAGACCATGGTGACCTTGAACTCACAGAGATCTGTCTGCCTCTGCCTCCTGAGATTTAATCATCTCTGGGATTGAAGGCGTACAACACCACACCACAACCTTTCTTTAATTCTCAGTTCTTTTGGGGGTTAGGGGCATCTGAGATAGAACCTCACTACGTAGCCCTAGCTGTTCTGGAACTTATTATGTAGATCAGGCTGGCCTTGAGCTCACAGAGATCCACCTGCCTCTGTCTCTCAAGTGCTGGGATTAAAAGTGTGCACCCAGCAATAACTCAGTTCTTCAATGCCAAATACCTTGGTACACTAGGGAGATGAGCTTGAGGACACATGCAAACTACTACTGAGGACTCTCTTCTGTCAAACCAGAAGGGTCTGGATACATAGGCCTCACTCCACACCCATCACACCCTGCAGCACCCAGCACAGTAGCTGGATAAATCAGCAACACAGAGAACACACACAGGTATAGACATCTTCCTCATACTTAGACTTCAGGCAGTGACAGCCACCTTCAAGCTGGGCTCTACAAAACCAAGGTCCCCTGCCTCTGCTTGCACCAATACTTAAGTGACATTTGCCTAAGGCATCAGGCCAATGGCCTCTTTGTGGACATGATGCATTACTAATCACAACATTCGGAAGGCTAAGGCAGGATCACAAATTCAAGGCCAACCTGGGCTACACAGAGAGATCCTGCCTCAAAAGTGGAACAAATGAAAGACCTAGCAGGTCAAAGGGTTTAAATAATCAATGGGGCAAACAGGTATAGCCTCAGAGTACCTAAATGCAAGTCAAGACTGCCTTAGAAAGGCCTCACAGGGCAGCTGAATGACCCAGCTTAGTGACGAACAGGTGAGTGGGTCAAGCTGGAGCTAGTCCTCTTATGGGTCACTAAGCAGACTCCATCTTTTCCCTTCTTGAAGAGTTAGGCTTTCCAAATAAAGTCAACTATAAATGCTGTCACAGACTAACAAAACATTCAAGAACAAGCCCAAGAAAAACCATACCGAGTGCAACTTCAGTTCACACTTCTCATTCTGTTTTGATGCTCCCCAAGGCAGGGCAGCATGCTCCCCCATGAGCTGCCTTCCCAGTTTTCTCTGGTTCTGAGCAGGGACAATAAGAGCTCAGGAAAAATCTAAGAATCACATGCCTTTCCTCTTGGCAGTGTGGTTCTTAAGCTATTGCTGAAAGGCTCCCTTGGAAAACAATGTTCTTCGCAACTCCTGCCCCCTTCCACAATGCCACCCGTGGAGATTGGAATAAAAATGGCCCCCACAAGCTCATATATTTGAATGAGTGGTTACCAGCGAGTGGCACTACTGGAGAAAGATTAGGAGGCATGACCTTGTTGTAGGTGTCCCCTTTGGGGTGGACGTTGTCACTGGGGGTGGACTGGGGATTTCTAAAGTCCATGCTGGGACCAGTTCTATCTCTGCCTGCAGATTAGGATGTAGCTCTCAGCTACTGCTCCAGTGTCATGTGTGCCACCATGTTCCCTGACACGATGGTAATGGCTAATCCTCTGAAACTGTAAGCAAACCTCCAGTAAAATGCTTTCTCTTTTAAGAGCTGCCTTGACAGGGCAGTGGTGGCACAAGCCTTTTATCCCAGCAGGTGGGAGGCAGAGGCAGGCAGATCTCTGTGAGTTTGAGGCCAGCCTGGTCCACAGAGCTAGTTCCAGCACAGCCAGAGCTGCACACACACAGACACACACACAGACACAGACACACACACCTCAAACAAACAGTTGCCTTAATCATCGTGTCTCTTCACAGCAATAGAACAGTGAGTGACCAGAATACAACCCAAGCTTCCTGTGAGGAGGCCCACTGGGAGCATGCTGACTCCCAAAGGGTGCAGCTTTCCTGTCTCTTTAGCACACCAAAAACCACTTGAACAGGTAAAGGACAGAAGCTTGTGCGTGATCACCCTGACCCAAGTGCAGAATCAACCACTCACACTTCCCTGCTTGGCCCATGCACTTGGAAGATTAGGGGCCACCCCATGGACACCCCAGAATGCGGCTGCTTCAGTACTTTGCAGGCTGTGGTCTCTCCTGCAGCCACAACTCACAAGGCCTTTGCTGCTTCCCTTCACAAGTACCTCCCCTGAGAAGCCAAGGCAAACCCAACAGCCCCACCCCCTTCCTTCCTACTTGGGCATGCTTCAGCCAGCCTACATACAGAACATCAGTGCAGAGACCTGAAAGCTGCCACCACTGGAGTCAAGATCCAGGGCACTGTGATGAGCTTCCAGAGTTTCTGTGGCTGCCAAGTAATGTTTCAAATGAGATAGCTTAAGGTGTGTTCTGAGATAATGCCTAGGATTTATACTACTGACAAAGCTTTGGAGTCTTGCCTCACAGCCACAAACTACAAGAGAAAGAGCATTAACAGCACTGGCTAACGCTGTGAACTCATGGTACAAGGAATGAAGTGCTGAGGAAACAGGGCCTTGTACATTCTTTGCCTTTTATGGCCAGGGCAGTAAGCCAGACCTGACATGCTGAAGATGAGCTCTGGGATAAGCGGGTTAAAAATGACAGGGGCTGACAGCACAGTGACCTTTCTACAGGAATTTCATTTTCAAAACAAACAAAATTAGCACTTGCCTTGCATGCACAAGGCCTCAGTTCCAATGCCAGCACAAGGAAGTGGAAAAAGAAAAGAGGAAGTAAACTTTTACCTGAGTATGTTTTAACCTAACTCAAGCCCTCCCATGCCGCCAAAGCTTTATCCTCCATTATGGCTCAAAGGACCGGCACTTAAAATCACAGCCTCAGTAAGCAACTCTATTCAACCATCCATCTGGCTGAAAGAACAGCACTTATGTCTTCATATTGGAATTAAGAACGCTGCCTTAAATTTTCTGGAAAGATCCACATGGAACAAAAGACATCACTAGCCTGTACCTCTCTCCCAGCCAGCTCCAGCTACTACATTTCAAAATGATACATTCTGGGGGCCAGAGTGGGGCTGGAGCTGCTGAATAAGATGGTAGGGAAGATACAAGAAGAGAAGAAACTGTGGCTGCATTCCCCAAGCTTGGGGCCTGGTCAGTTTCATTACCAAAACCACTGATAAAAGAGCACACAGAACCTTCCAAAAGGACAAATGGCAAAATGACCACAGAGGAGTGTCCTCTGGACATCCATCCATTCACAGGGCACCTGTCTCGTGGCGGTGGGCTCCTTAAACATTAGAACATACACAAAGCTTCTCTGGGTGCTTCTTTTTCCTCTGGGGATCCTCAAAGTGTTTCTACTGCCACAACAAAAACCCCAGTCTTGGGGCTGGAGAGAGGGCTTGGAGGTTAAGAGCACGGCTGCTCTTCTAGAGGATCTGGGTTCAATTCCTAGCACCAACATAGTGGCTCACAACCAGCTGTAACTCCAATTCCAGGGAATCCTACACACTCTTCTGGCCTCTGTAGCCACCAGGCATGTACATGACGCACAGACACACATACAGACAAAACATGCATACCCATAAAAAAGAAAATAGTTATTAAAAATCCCAAGTCTGATAGGGATTTACACAAACAAGGGGAAAACCAAAGTTATGTGCCTATACATACACTAACAACATTGTAAAGGATAGAAACAAAATTAATTTTAAGACAAAGCACTTCTTGATAATTTCAATGTGGCAAAAAAAGAAAGACATTTACAATTTAAAGTCACCATTGGCCTGTAATTCTAGCTACTTGGGAAGCTGAAATAAGAGGAAATAAGTCCAAGGCCAGTTTGACCTGCAAAATGATTTCAAAGATAGGTGAACTGCAGAGGAAGTCAAGGCTAGCCTGGGTAACTTACTAAAACCTTGCCTCAAAATTAAAATAAAAAGAGGGCTGGAGACACAGCTCAGTGGTAAACTGCCTCATATTCAAGGTCTTACATTTAACCTCCAGTTCCCCAGAAGTAAAAAAAAACAAAGAAAACACATACATTAATTATTTAGTAAAAATATATAAAGCACATTGAAAAGACTCCTGGGTCCTTCAAAATACAGGCACCTGTGCAATGGGACCCTTCATAATATATAATACCAGTAAAATAAAAATATTAAAACATTTTTTTAAAGACACGGTTTTATGTAGCTCAGACTAGCCCTTGCTGTGCATCTACAGATGACCCTGAACTGATGCTCCCGCCTACATCTTCCAACTCTTGAAATTGCAGGTCCGTAACAGGAATGGAAACCATTCCTGTACTGCGGGTGGTTAAGACAAAACTAGCATGAGTTAACAGATCTGAGGTAAAAGAACACCCAGCCTTCCTAGTCTCTATCATTTTACGAGTAATATTTAATCTTTTTTATTTATATGTTAAGAGAGAGATGTAGATTTGAAGATAAAGAATTATTAGTGAAATACAAAATCCTCTTCTCACAAGCCATTCAACTGTCCTTAAAGTCAAGCGAATTTATCAGATGGGGCCTTAAGCATACAGAAGGTCCTTTGACTAGAGGCATCCTTTCTTCTCTCAATGCCTACGTCCAAAATTAGGGAAAACCAAAAACCAGAAAATTTCAACTAAATGGCACCACGTTCCAAACCATCCATCTATGGACTGCAGAGAGGAAGGAATTGGTCTACAAGTTAGCCAAGACCTCATGTGGACACCCTCAGGGTAGTCAGTGGAAGTTCCCTGCCAAAGAGAAGACCCTGAACCATACTTAGACTCTCATCCAGCTACGACCTGCCCTGACTGTTGAGCTGAAGAGGGTTTGAGAATAGTAATGCAGAAAGGATTTAGATATACAGGGAAATAACTGAATCCACAAGAGATGCAGAGCTCTGAAGGGAAAGTAGGGGCTGAGGCAACATACACAGAGAGGGCACTTGGCTTTACAGCGTGGGATCTGAAGGCACGCTACCCAAAGAGACAGTGAGGTACTCACAGATGATGAGTAGGGTCCGACCGGTGAGGGGAAATGGTACAAAGTAAGGGAGAAGCAGGGGGAGGAAACAACCCACTAAAGCCAGAGATGAGAGGCAAGCATGGGCAATACCAGAGCACAGGCTGGTGGCAAGGAAGGGAGGCAAGCCATGGCTGATGGGGAAGAGGGAAAGGCAAGCCATAAGTGATGAGGGAGGAGGCAAGCCATGGCAGGTGTGTGTGTGGGAATAATGATTTGGACCATTTCAGGGGCAATAAGAGCCACTTAAATGTGTAGGCAGGGTAATGGTATACTCAGAGCTGCATTTTGAAAACATGACAGGGTTGCTGTGTAAAGACTGAATTGTTGGGCAAAAGCAAGTAATCAGCAAGTAAGGCTACAGTGGGGAGGTGATGGCAGAGGTGGAGACAGGCAGCAGAGTGGGGCAGACTCAAGAAAAACTGAGCCACTGAACATGGCTGGGAGTTCAATCTGAGAAACCAAGAAGTACAACAGGATGTTGGGGCATGAGGAGGCTAAGTGCCACATCTGAGATGTGGGATACTGGGAAAAGTGCTGGGTGAGTAGAGAATACTGGGGAGGGAGCCTCTATGTAGCCTAGCATGGCTTCACACTCACCAACCCCCTGCCTCAGCCTCCTGAGTGCTAAGACTACAGGTGTTTTGTTTTGCTGGGTGGCAATGCCACTGTGTGACTCAGTGAGGAGGAGGAGCAGCTCGGCCTCCCCGTGTTGTTTGAACTGTCTTGAGCTGCGTAAGGCAAGGGCATGCAGGCGGGTACTAAAGCAAACGAGGTGGAAGTCACTTGGGGGAAAGGTCTACAATAAGAGAAAGGCTACAGGATGGAGATGGAGAAGAGAATGGGAAAGTAGACTAGAGCCAGAGGGTGACTCAAAACCAGGGAAAGAAAACACCAGGTACTGAGAAGACACAGTATTAAATGCTCCAGAGAGGGTCAGAATGCAGAGTCATGAGACACACGGACAGACAACTGCCTCAGAAGTAAAACTGTTCCTTTACAAAAGACAAACTCACATCAAAGGGCTGGAGAGGTGGCTCAGCAGATGGGAGTAATTGCCGCTTCTTCCAGGACATGAGTTTAGTCCCCAGCACCCACAGCAGGTGGCTCACAACCACCCACAACTCCAGCTCCTGAGATCTGATGCCCTGCCCTCTTTTGGCTTCCAAGGACTCCTGTATATATGTAGTGCACACAAACATGCATGCACGCACGCACGCGCACACACACACGTGTATATGTGTATGCATAAACACACACATAGGTGAATAATAAATAAAATTTAACAAAAAACAAATCAGATCAAAGCTAAAAGGCTGAAGTAGCCAACATGGTAAAAGCCAGGGAAGGTATGGAAGAGGTCATGCCGCTCCCTTCCAAGGGATCGATCGCAGTGGGCAAATCTGTCTCTATGGAAACAACTCCCAGCCAGGCTATGCCCCATAGAAGTGAACCTGAACAAAGCAACCTCCAGGGACGGTGTAGAGAACTGGGCCTGTCCGCTCATAACCACGACGCTGGTCTGAAGGGTATTCAGAGGCCTTCCTTGCTGGGTGACTTGGCTGTGTTGAAATTTATAAAGTTACAATCCTCCTGTCTCAGCTTTCTGAATGCAGGCATTACAGCCTTGTATACCTGCCATTACAGGAAAAAAAACCAAAAACCAAAAAACAAAACAAAAAAACAGAGATGTAACTTCTAAGGAAGGCTACAAAGCAAACAACCATCCTCCAATTTTCCCTTTTCCAAAGCACCAGCTTGAAGTGAGAGTAGAGGCCCAGCTTAACAGCAGGGCATTCACAGAGACTAAAATAGCACACACTCAATGAGGCAAACAGTTAGCTGCCACAGCTCAAATGTCTGTCATCTGAACCCTGCTTTTAAAATTATGCTCACTCAAGTCAGTGTTGTAAGTATCTGCATTTTCCCACAGCTGTCACAGATGTAAGCAAGCTCACGTAAAGGCCGAAGACAGCCCACTGTCTAATTAACTCTTCACTACTTGCTCCTTCACAAAACCAAGGTGACCCTTAACTGCGGTGGGGGAGGAGGGGAAAGGCTCACAGGACGACCAGATGTATCTGTAAATTTCAGAAGAGAACAAGAGCCCCTAAGAAAGGAGTGCAGAGTAGGGAGAAGACCCTGAAACAAATACCCTTCGGTGTACACACACCTGCACGTCTACACAGAAACACTTCTAGAAATGTAGAGGAAAATCATCCAAACACCAAGGGTTGGCAGAGAAGTTACAGGAAATGGAGAGGTAGAATGAGAAGAGAAACGCTCACAAGGAACACAGGCATCCGAACTGCTCACAGCTTCTGTTAGCAAGAAAAAATAATTACGCAAAGTGAAAACAACAAGATTAAAAACCGCTACACATCACCCATTATTTCACAAATTAATGAGAATGGTGTCTCCCACATACAGTCCAGTCTAGCACTGGCCTGCAACTTATGATCCTCCTGCCTCAACCTCCTCATTGTTGGAGTTACACGTGTGTTCCACCATGCTTGGCTCTCCATTTTAACTTTAATGGAAAGAAAAATAAAGGAAATAGATCCAAATTAAAACCAATACTTTGTAGGTTATAAACTAATAGGATTTGTTTCCTTATATGTATTATCTGGGTTTCCTGATTTCTTACTTTTACAATCAAGAAAAAGAGTAAGGGGCAGGCTGGGGGGAGGGGCAGAGCTGGTTTGCACCCGCACACTGTAGGTGCGACCTACAACGGCAGAATGTCAGGAGGGCTGCTCAGAAGGAGGTTCAATGCTGCCAACAGTGGATTGGGGTGCAGCTTAATGGCACAGCACTGTTCCAACCCAAGCACCACATGCAGGTGCACTCATACACACACTCACAACTTGCTAGACAGCTGCTCTAGATGCAATTCTGGCCTGCTATGGAAAGGATCCAGGTACCAGCCCCCATGATCACCTGGCAGGCATAAGCAGAACCCCTTGCTTCAGTAACTGTTCTATCTGCCCTTAGAACTGATAATGCTGGTCTAGTGAGGACAGAGCTGTGTCTGCAAGGGCAGATATGTGGGGCCAGCTTGAGACTATCTCAGGCCACTCAGACATCCTGACAAGCTCCACGTGAGCCAGCTCTAGCCATGTTCACTAGGGTCAGGAGATCCCACACTGACACCGTGACCTCGAGCTCCTAAGATAAACCTAGAAATTAATTCTTTTATGAAAAACAAGGATAGATTGCCTGTACATACTGTAGGAACAGTGAGAGAAGATATTGGCTTTCATCATATGGGAAATAGGAAGAATGCATTCCAAAGCCGACAAAGGGGAGCTCTCTATCTCCACCTACTGTCTGTCCCACTGTAGAAACAAATGCTTTTAAACCGTCTGCACCATGGAGATGCTGTCAAAATCAACAGGCCTTCAGTGTGGTTTAGAAGCCCCTTGGTTGGAGCCAAAGAATTTCTCGAGTTGTTAAAACCTGCCATGCACAAAAATATACAGTCACACAGCAAGGCGGGACTCTAAATCATTCTGCCCTCCCAGTTGTGTTGTCTGAAGTCAAATTCTTGATTCATTAGAGGCCAGAAAGAGGTGCCAAGTGTGGAGAAAAGCAACAGCCCCAAGTTCATTGAGTCATTTCTCCCTGGCCACCAGAGCATGTGCATAGGCACACAGAGGGCAGCAAGGAACAGAGTAGATTCTCACTCACTCACAGGTCATTCTGGTATACTTGTCTGCAATCACTGCTACCTCCATGCATAAGATACTGCACCATGACAAGATGCTTTGGAGACTGTTTTAAATCATTCAACTCTGGCCACTCAAACCATATGGCCACTAAAATTCCTTTAGCTCAATAATCCTATTACATGGACATCCAAGCATTTATGTCACACTACTTTGTAATGTGGGGACCTCAGTAGCTTTGCTGAGGGCACATATGCATGCCTTCTAGAGATGAGGAGTATCACTGGCTACTGAAAAGTACGTTTCCACCCCAATCTATGACCAAGGAGACTTATGGTGCCTAGACAGGGCTTTCACAATGCCAAACACATCAGTAAGTGACACTATGCTATGTCTATTAAAATTCTGCTTCAGAGAATAACGCTTAGTGCAGGGCCATCTAGCTCTTATTCACAGACTAAGAAACAAGAACTCACCACCAATAAGTATTAAATGCACCTACTAATAAAATTCAAATGGCTTTTTTTCCCCTTGCAGAAATTGAGAAGGTGATAGCAAATTCTTAGATGCATATGGAATTTTAAGGGGTCTTGCACAAAACATGGGGGAAAAAAAGTGTGAAGACTTGTGCTTTTCACGTTCAAACTTCCTAAAGAGCTGCATGATAAAATGAGGCATTCTCATGGGGCACACAACTGTGAACACATACATCAATGGCCAATCATTTCTGACAAGGGCGTCACACTCAGCTGGAGGCAAAAACCAGTCACTGCAACAAATACTGCTTGGCAAGTGGACCGGAGTTGGTTCCCTTCCTCACAACATATACAAAACGAACTCAGAATTGATGACAACTTAAATGTAAGAGCTCAGACACTAAAGCTAAAAAATTCAGTGAGAAATCTTCATGTCTTGGAATTGGTTAATGATTTCTTAGATGCAATACCCCAAACAAGAGTAACAAAAGGAAAAATTAGAGTAAAATTGGAACTCATTAAAATAAAAACTTTCACAGTAGGAGAAAATGTGTGTAAATCTTATCTAGTAAGAATTTAGCTACTGAAATACATAAAAAATGCATAAAACTCAAAATGCAAACAACTCAACTTGAAAGTGGACAAAGGGACTTGAATAGTCATGCTTCCAACAAGGACAGCAAACTGGTCCCGGAACAGGCAAAGATGCTCATCGCCACTGCTACTTTGAGAATCACAAATCAATCAGCACAGGTATGAGTTCAAAGTTGCTATGCTGTTAGAAAAAGTGGTACATATTGGCAAGGATGCAACTAAACTGAAGCCTGTACATTGGTAGTGGCAGCAGCGAATAGGGCAGCTGTCGTGGGAAATAGTCTGGCATGTGGGTGTCAAAAGGTTAAACAGAATCACCATTTGACCTAGCAACCTCAACCCTAGACACACACCCAAGAGAAATGAAAACACGTCTACAAAAACTTGTACATGACTATCTACAGCAGCATTATTCATTATTCACAGTAACTAAAAAGTAGAAGCAATTCAAATGCACGTCAATAATAGTGAATAGACAAATTCTAGCAGATCCATATAATAGATACTATTACTATAACTATCAATATTTGCACTAACATTCATTCTCAGTAGGAATGAAGTACTGATCATTGTACTTTGTGGATAAACCTCAAACTATTACCTAATTGAAAGAAGAGACATTAAAATCTCCAGGGGAGGCACCATCCAGACAAAAAGCATATTAGTGGTTCCCAGGAGCAGAGGGCGAGGGCCCAGGGACTGACTGCCTAATAGGGATGGGGTTTCCCTCTGCAGTGATGAAATGTTAGAGCCTTACAGAGGATAACTGCTCCATACTATGAAGTACTAATTGTCACTGAAATGTACGCTCTCTCAAATGGCTAACTTTATGTTGTATAATTTCACCTCAATCTACAAACAAGTCTGTAGCTGGGAATTCATCTAGAGCTCTTTCCTGTTTTGCGGTCTTTGGGCAGCATGGAGAGCCCCTTTCAGTCTAGTTGACAGACACACAGCATGATTTAATGCACGAAGCTGCTGTGCTAGGGAGGTGAGACTGCAGGCACCTGACCCTATGTTTTGTCTTCCTTTAAAGCTTGCACAAGTAGCTTCTCTCCTCCACCCCCGCTCCCTTCTGATGGCTCTGATGAACATATGCACACCACGTTTCATCCAATATGACAGGACAGGAACTCTGACCAACCTGCCCAGACTAAGGCTTGTGAGCTTTAAGCAGCTGCTTGGCCTAAGAGTCACCTCTGTCAGCAGGAAACAAAGTCCCCTTGTTCTGACAGTGATGTCTGAAAGCTGAAAGCTGAAAGCTGTTGTGGCACCTTTGGCTTTACCTTTCTGAGTCAACATTGCTTTCAGCCCCACAGTGTAGCTTGACCTCTGAGCTGTTAGTAACCCTGGTCCTCCCCACAGCTCTCTCTTCCACTTCTCAGTCTCTGTGTTCACAACATGAAGCATTACAGATTTTCATCAGCTTTCCCTTTAACCTTGCTTAGAGTCTAAAAGACAGTGATGTAGTAGTGCCAGCCAGGACCTCAGAAGCATAAAAACGGTTTAAAAAGGCATCCTTTTGCCAGGCGAGGTGGGGCACGCCTTTAACCAGCACTCTGGGAGGCAGAGGCAGTAGGATTTCTATGAGTCTAGGACAATCAAGGCTACACAGAGAAACCCTGTCTCAAAACAGCAACGAAAAGTATCCTCTCTAAATGAAGCCTAATTCTACTAAAGGGAAAAAGCAGGGCACACAAAGTGCTTGGATTTTCTACCACAGTCACCTTTACTAATACCTCCCTTCAGATAGTAAATAACCAGATATTAAAACAAATCTCTTAAACCACTTAACGGAACCTAGAAGTAACTGTCTTTGAAGGAAAAGGTAGGTGACTTCTCCTGAGAATTCTGTGTTAAAGAGCATGGTGTCCAACAGATTCCAAGGGGCTGGCTGGAGGCATCTGGTGTTCAGAAAGCATGTGCATTTGACACTTTACATACATCCTTAATAAACATCTGCTCAAATTAATGTTATTAATAATGAGTTTTGTCTTGGTCTGTGTCAATGCAGACATGATGAGCTAGAAGAGTCTCCTTCATCTAAGCTTTTCAACACTACTCATTAGGTCCTTGCTTGCTACAGGTCTCTCCCTGGAGGGCAAGTCATCAAGGAAAGGAAGCAGACAAACCTCTTGACCCTGAGAAGCACCTCCCGCTGAGGAGACACATCTTACCCATCTTTGCACGTGTGTCCATCAGTCAATAGGTACAGACTGGTGACTCCCTGAAGTCAAGACCCCAGTTCCCCACAGGGTCTCCAGTGCCTATGTCCACACACTTTATTTCTCTTCACATATCTGTCAAGGTATATCTGGCTGATCCCCTTTTATAAACATACATTTCTCTCCTTCAATTGCCATTTCTTTTTACAAAAAGGCGTTACTCCCAGCAGAGATTATCATAAACCACAAGCTGAACTGTTACTTGTCTTAAGTCCATTAGTTGTTTGGCTGTATGTTTACCTATGCTGTTGACACAGACTATGATTTCCTTGAAACGCAATTTCCTTCTGTGAGGCAGAATGAGTCCTCCCCACTAGACTGACCCAGCACCTCCACTTAAAGGTTCAGAAGCTACTAGAAACCCAACATAAGTTCTCAATGAAAAAAAGAGATTTTGCTGTCTAAAGGAAAATACAAAGCTAAAAAAATAAATAAATAAAATACAGAAAAACTTAACTGTTAACAACAAATGAGAACTGTGGAGAAAAACTTCCAAGAAAACCACTGTTTGTCTACGAGGTTTCCAATCACATGTAAGTGGCCCCCTGATATGGCAGTGTTAAGGACCGACTGTTACAAAAGGAAGGTAGAGAGGTACGCAGCACTCGGGGTTCCCTCAGGCTGCACCCTGGGTGTGACCATTCAGGATGGAATGGAAGAAGATCTGTCTATCATAAGGGGTAGAAGGAAATCTTAGATTCAGAAGAGCAGACTGTTCATGTTTTCAGCAAGCACAGATAAAGAGCTAATGCCATCCCTCAGCCTCTTACATTTTACCTAGTCATTTGCTTTTTAAAATGCAGCCAACTTCGTTTTATTTCACAATGAATGGTCCTGCCCAACTGGCTGCTTGATATGGTGTGGGACAGGAACCCTGTGTTCTGACTCCCTTGCAGTGCTAGAATCTTCCTATTCCATGCTCAGGTGCTGGGTTCCAATGCCATGCCATTTGGTGCTCTAGCAACAATGGGAGCTGCAAAGCTACAGAATGACTGACCTATGACCTTCTATGCCTCATAACTTCTCGGGATACCCACAGGAGGCTACCTATTCTGTAGAAGATGATCCCTTCCTTTGAAGCAGATAGCTAATTGCAGCTGGGGAAGAGGTAGAACAAAGAGTTAACTGGCTCTACCAACAGTCTCCTTCTCAAAGACCGTCCTCTATGGTGGCGTGCCATGTTCCACCCAACAACAGCTGCTCACGATAATCAATGTCTGACAGATCAGAGAAAGCCCTTAATGTGTCGCCAAGGGGCAGCTCAACAGATGGCACGATGACTTACAACCAGAATCATTAATTACAATCTCTTATTAGTCCCAGGGTACAGTGCTGAAATGCTTCCTCTGTGAAAGATGAGAGCTGCAGATAAATGGCTGTCTGCTACTGCTGATGAAGTTCCCGGTAGGACCTCTGGTCAGTGCTGAATCTACAGGAAAGCCACAACGGCTGCTCAGCTGTCCCTTGTCTTCCACACTCCAGCTGCTAGGCACGAAGTCCCCAGCACTTCTAGCCATTACAGCCCCCATAATCATTGTATGTAAGGATATGGTATTCCCTTTTCAACAACCACTGGAGCTAGCCCAGTATTCCCTCCCTCTGGGCCACAGAACTTTCCCCATTGGAAGAAGGGTAGCCTTCCACTCCCTTATCTACTGAAGAGGCTTTTTGAGGTGTATTTATGATCATTATGACTTATTCTCCAATTCAGTGCCCCCTTCCCTTCCTACTCCTTTTCATGTATCTTTTAAACAGAGAGAACAAACCAAGAGGAAGCTAATAAACAAACAAGTGGGACAGGCGAACCCCAAATATCCCTGGCTCTGCTCCCAGGGACAAAGAGTTAAGAAGTCAGACAAGCAGGGGATGGTTCTAAACCCTCCTTGCTGGAGACACTAAGGAACATGCCCTACACTCAGGAAAAAATGGGTTGCTGCCCACAGTTTGAGGCAGGCTACATAAGCACAACTGAACTTTTAGAATATGTATAGGTAGAACTTATAGGCAGGCAACCTACAGGCCTTAGCATGCGTCTATAAACGTCAAAACAACTCAGATTCCCAAAAATAGCCAATTAAGTACCCTCTGGTTTTGCTGACCTTTCTGTACCTCAATTTATAATTTCTTAACTGTAACACTAAACTGAAGCAGCTTTAAGATCCTAAAAGTGGTGACTAAGAGGTCCCTGTTTTCAAAATATGAGTTTTTCTTTCCTGGACATGTAAGAACATGACTTCAACTTCTAACTAGGCTCCAGTAATTGCAATTATCAGATGGATGGTCCTATTTCCCTTGTTTTCAAAAGATAAAGGTCAGTCCAAGAATAATATGAGCTATGGAAGGGTGATTATTCAAGCAGTCTGGGTCTGCCCTGCAATGTACTCACCTCTAGCTTTTTCTCTTTTTCTGACAAAACCTCTTTCTGGTTCTGGGTGTACTCCACCAGCATCCGAGCCAGCTGGCGCCGGTCTTCCAGCTCCGCTGCCAGGCGCCCGTTATATTCCGCTAGTAACAGACATGCTTCATCTACTGTTTTTGAAAGACGTTCAGCTGCCTCTTTGTCTGAGTACAAATAAGAGCAGAAAACAGGGACAACATACAAATCACATAGGTATGATTGCGAACATTCCTGAGAGAAGATTCACAGAGCCCAAGAATAAACCAGAACCTGTGAACCAACAATGCTGCCTAGCCAAGAATGCAAAGGCACCAACTCTGTTAACACAACACATTTTAGAATTGCCTGAAGTGAGGCAAGTGGACGGGGCAGGAAAGCTGGCAGGCTGGAAAGAGCTTCCAGCAAAAGCTCTCCAAACAAAAGCAGCAGAAAGGTACTTGGGGTCATCTGTGAAATGGTTTTCCTGGCCTCTTAGAAGATGAAGTGTGTTTGCCTAAATTACTGCATTAAAAATAGTTCCCACTGTTCTGAAGAAACAGAGGAAGCACTCAAGTCTTAGGTGTGCAGAGCCTGAGAGAAAGCAGCAGTTGTGAGAGGCTCTGAATGTGGTCTCAGAAGCCGATTGGCAGGACCCTTTTCACCAGAGAAAGAGCATAGCACCTGGGAACAACTTGTCTCACACACTTGTAAAATAGAGGACTTTTGAAAAGTATCTAAACATGATCCTCAGTGGAAACAGTTTGTAAAATAAGCAACAGCGAAGTGTATGGTGGCTCACACTCAGCCTGGGTTACACAGCAAGATCCTGAAAAAAAAAAAAAAAGGAAGGAAAAACATTTTTGTTACTATGTGTTGTATTTCTAAAGTATTGGTCATCATGGACCAGACTGATTTCATGTCCAAATAATGGCTTGTCACCATGCTATGGGGAGGGAAAATGAACAAACCCTGAAGTATAAAAAAAAGGTATTCTTAGCTGCACAGGTGCCACACGCCTTTAATCCTAGCACTCAGGGAGGCAGAAGCAGGCAGATCTCTGAGAGTTCCAGGCCAGCTAGGTCTAAAAAGCAAGTCCAGGACAGCCAAGGATACACAGAGAAACCCTGTCTTGAAAACCAAAACAAAGCAAAATAAACAAAACAAAAAAGAAAAGAATCGGTAAACAAGCCTGGTGTAGCAAATGCTGGAAGGCAAAGGAGAATTTAGATCCACAGAGAACTGCTGCAGCTGTGTGGGGGCAGGAGTCTGCACATGTGCACCTTGCTCTAAAAGGCCTTCTCGGGGCTGAAGAGATAGCTGAGTGGTTAAGCACACTTACTGCTGTTGTAGAGAACAGGGGTTTGATCCCCAGCACCCACATCAGGCAGCTCATAATCACTGTAACTCCAGTTCCGGAGGCTCCAACCCAATCTGGACACCTCCATATATGTATGTGGCACATATATGTTCATGCAGATACATCCATACACATAAATACAAATTAAGTATTAAAAATAAATAAAATAGGTCTTTTGGATGAAAATAGCAGGTTGATGCTTTGAAGCAAAGGGCACCTGAGCTCCCAGACAATTTGGTGACACAAATCTGAGAGCCCTCAGCATTTTCCAGGCAAAAGGACTTAGGAATTTCTAGCATAGAACAACCATATGATCCTTACTTGCCTCTAGAAACACCAGGAAATGAGCTGCTGAGGGCCCACCCCTCTGCTGGAACTGATGCCAAAGAGCAGGCTTTGGCATCAGGGTTAGAGAACAACACATACTTAGGAAGGGATAAGCAAAACAAAGTGTTATGGATAAGGGCCTGTGTGATGGAGGGCAAGGACCGATGCAGTACTCTAGACTGTCGGTGTTGCCTGTGAATAAGCTTGAGTGTGGTTGCCTTGAGCTTGCTCAGTCCTTGACTACTGATATAACAGCCAGAGTTAGCCGGGCAGTGGTGCACGCCTTTAATCCCAGCACTCCGGAAAAAAGGCAGTGGATCTGTGCGAGTCTGAGGCCAGCCTGGTCTACAGAGTTCCAGAACAGCCAGGGCTGAATCGGAGAAACCCCGTCTCAAAAAAACCAACCAAATAAAGAAACAAACAAATAAGATGTCAAAGTTATTGTGGCAAAAAGATGGCAAGGAAACAATATACCAATAATTTTTAAAAATTTTAAAAGTCAATTCTCACCCTCAAGAACTTGCATAAGAAAACCAGATCTATTTATACATGTAATTGCAACCCAGAAACACAGCTTTTTATCATTCAAGAATTACACAAAGCCACACTGGGCTGGAAATCAGATCAGTGTCTTGCTCAGCCATCATCAGCAAAGCTTCCTCCTGTAGAGCTTATAGAGACCCACAAATGGACAATATGCTGAGAGCGAGAGACTTTGGCACACCCTGGTCTAAATGGGATGTCTTCATCAAATCCCTCCCATCAGGGCTCAGGGAACTCTAAGCTCATAACAGCCAGTGGGGATAGAGAACACCAAGGAAAAAGTGTTATCCAAACACAACAGGACTGATGCACATATGAATTCACGGAGACTGTGGGTGGTATTATGGACTGGACCTACACAGGTCCAAGCCAGATGGGGTCCCAGTGCTGAGAGGAAGCGGACAAGAGCTCCCATGCCTATCTATCTCCAAGTGTCAAACACTTGCCAAGAATCTCAATGGATACACAAACCAAACTACACTTAAGAGCAGGCCCCAGGCCCAGCAGAAGCCAACACAAAACAAATTCAACGGTACTTTAGGAGATGCTTTGTCTTGTAACGCTTTGTTTGGGCAACTTTTATCTATCTTACCAGTCTTTGCTTATATATTATGGTTTCCGATTTTTTTTGTTTTTATAGGTTTTATGTGTGTCTGTGTGAATATGTGTTTCTGATGCTTTTTCCTGCTTTCGTTTATTATTATTATTATTATTATTATTATTATTATTACTATTACTATTATTATTGAGTCAGTGTTTCTTTGTATAGCCTTGGCTATCCTGGAGCTAGCGCTGTAGACCAGGCCAACCTTAAACTCACAGAGCTCCACCTGCCTCTGCATCCCAAATCCTGAGGATAAAAGAAGTACTGGGATTAAAGGTTTGTGCCACCACTGCTCAGTCTGTTTTGTTTTTTTTTTAGTAGATTCTGGTTTATTCTTTTATTTGTCTGTTTGGTTTCAAAATAGAGAAAGAAGGTGTGGAGTTGATTGGTAGAAAGATGGGAAGGATATGAGAGGAGAAGAGGGAGAGGAAACTGTGATCAGAATATACTATATGAAAAAAATTTTTAATTAAAAAGGAGGGGCTACAAAAAACAGAACATAAACAAAAACCTGCAGTCCAAATGCAGGCGCAGATCTTGCCTGGGGCCAACAATGGCTGTGCTCGGGCTTGCTCTCCTCATAACTTTGTGAGTCACTTAAGGCCAGTCCTCCACCAGGGCTCAAGAATCCTCCATTCCTGGCCAACTCGCTCCAATAATCAGTTTCTGACAGTCCCCTAAGCTTGCCCTGTCTCCTTCATTGCTCCTTTTTAAGAACCACCAGCACAGAAGGGATCCCCTAGCTCTGTCTCCCTACCAGCTAGCACTCCTCAACTACTCACTTCCCTGCTCCCCTTAACAGCAAACTCAAGAGGCATGTACAATCCCTGTATCCAGGCCCTCTCTCCTAGGTCAAGAAGTTCACCCCAATGGGCTTTCCAAATTCTCAGTGCACGACCTTCCGATCACCTAGAAAATACCTGAGCTCTTCTTTCGTGCCTTGGTTGTCAGACAGCAGGCGACAACAGACAAGAAATAGCCTCTGCCTTCAAGCCTGTATTCTCAGGAGGAAGGGAAGTTGTAGGTAGTACTGGGTTAGTCATCAGCTGAAGATCAGTGCTATACAGGAGAAAGTGGGGCTCTGGCGTGAAAGGTCAGCATTTTCAACAAGGGGTGAAACAGGCTTCACAGAGGTGGTAGAATACAGACCCAAAGGAAGGGAGGATCAAAGATTCCCACATCAGAAAGCTTTCCCTGACCAACTTTATCTCCTTCTGTGATTCACTGCCCACCAACTCTGCCTCCTCCTTAACATTTAATCCCTGAAAGGCTATGGGCATGACACCAGGAACACCTGCTATACACTGAGCCTCAAAGCTCTGCCAACTGAAGGAAGTCATTGCCTCAATAGCTTTCACATCTTCCAGGTGAACATGGAAGCCAGAGAAGCAGCCAGCTGAAGGGGATGGAGGGGCAATGGCTTTTGCAAGAAGACTGTGATTTTAGCCAAGATATCTAAGTTTGCAAAGTCTCAATCTCCTCTTACACATGAGAACACAATTCTTTAAAGACTCATGAGGCACGGAGTGCCAGGCACAGAACATGCGCTTTAACAGATGAGCTCATACTTCACTCCTTTCCTCAACTCCTCTGTTTAACTGGAGTGACTGTGATGAGCCCAACCACACACCTGGAATTCTTGGCACTAAATCAACCTTCAAGCTTGTCAGTGTGCAGTGGATTAAACATCACAGCTATATACCATACATTCTTTTTTTGTTCTCTTACCTAAAAGTCCTGAGTTCATAGCCTATCCTTCCTTGCCGACACTGCTCCACATAAACACAGTTTGCACCACGTTGTCAAATGATCTTATTCAGAAAGTGGCAGGCTATGGCTCCCCAGCATTTCTACTGTAACTAATCAAATCACTACTCAAATTCTGTTTCAAAAGCTTCTTTTTGTTGTGGTTTATTTTTACCTATTTAATGTTGTGTGTGTGTGTGTGTGTGTGTGTGTGTGAGTGTTTGCCTGCATGTATATAAATATACCAGCTGTGTGTCTGGTACCAAAAGAGGTCAGAGTGCAGCATCAGATCCCCTGGAACTGATGTTACAAGCAGTTGAGCCACCATGTGGGTGCAGGGAACCAAATCCACGTCCTAGGAAAGGAGAGTAAGAGCTCTTAACCACTGAGCCATCTCTCCAGCCCCAAGATTTATTTGTATTATTTTTATTTATATGTATAAGTGTATTTGAGTATGCCATATGTGTGTGAGTTTACACGGAGGCCGAAAGAGTACATCAGATGCCCTGAGCTGTAGTTAAAGGTACTGTTGGCTGCCCAATGCATGTGTGTGAAATAGAACCCAGGTCCCCTGCAGGAGGAGCAGGAACCGCTCTTAATGTGGAGCTAGCTGCCCAGCCCTCAGAGAATTTCCTTGTTTAGCATGAGAATGGCTTCATATGCCAAGATGGCAGAGTACCCAACATTACATAGAAAGTCTCTACCCACAGATATTAGTATGACTCTAGATAGCTCCTTCTTTCCTATCTACCTTCTCACCTGTAATTTTTTCTAGCAGCGACACATCCTGCACTTCCTGGGGCAGAGAAGCAATCTTCTGTCGAACAGTAGCATCCCCTGATGCTGCATTTTCCAGATCCTGCAAAGCTTTGATTAACTCCTCAGTCTATAAAAGGCAAAGACATATAATATTATCCATTATGACATAAGCGGTTAAAGAAAATTAGAGGCAAATTATAAAAATTGTCACTCTTAGAATTAAAAACAAGTCAAAAGTCACACAAACTGTTGTTAGTTCTAGAATTTAGTGGATGGAAATGATAAGAAATCTAAATGACATAAAATCTATTGTTCTAAGCCTACAAACACAAAAATATACCTCTACAGAGCTCTATTTTAAAAAAATTAAAGAGCATATTTTTGACAACTTAAGAATATGGATTCCAGGGCTGGAGAGATGGCTCAGTGGTTAAGGGCACTGTCTGTTCTTCCAAAGACCTGGGCTCAATTCCTAGCACCCATACGGCAGCTCACAACTGTCTGTAATACCAATTCCAAGGGATCTGACGCCTTCAAACTAATGTCCATAAAATAAAATAAATTATTAAAAAAAAAAAAAAAAAGAATATGGATTCTAGTTCTGCTGCCTTAGACTTCCTTAGTGCTAATATTACAGGTGTGATCTGGCCATAGCAGGAAGATCTCAAGTTTAAAGTCAGCTAGCATTACACAGTGAGAATCATCTCAAAACATTAAAAATAGGACAAAAGGACATGAACTCTGAATTATGATTTTTATTCAAATTAAGATACTTGGCAAGTTACTTAAATGCTACTTAATCTAGGTCTTGTGTGTGTGTGTGTGTGTGTGTGTGTGTGTGTGTGTGTGTCTCATTTTCTTTGACAATACACAGATGAACCAAACCAAACTTGTTTCATAAGGAGCTCTGTAAGGGGAATGCCTCCTTAAAGACTAACTCCCTGTTGCCATACTTAAAACAGTGGCTATAGTGTAGTAAACTTACTATCGGCGGTTACAAGACTGTTCTTAGATAGTAATAAGCTGTTTGCTTATAAATAAGAATGCTATTAGCAACAGGCACAGCTAAGTGCTGCAGAACATTCTTATTATGTCACATACTCTTCTTCTAGAGAATATTTTTAACTTTTAGGAGACAAAAACCAAGTCCAAATACTTTCTAAAACAAAAACCCACTATGAAGTCAAGCTGTGAAAGCAGGGTGAAGTCCGATGTCTGGGAAGCTTGGGGTATGCTATTGCATCTGCTGCCCTTTGACAAGCCACACTCCTGGAAACAAGCGCCACCTTGTGGCCATGATCTTCAGCTAGAGGTCACCTGGAGGCACTCTGTGCCAGGGGTCACATACCAAGAGGGGGCCTGCTGAAGGATCTTGAGGAGAGTAGCTTCCAGGGTAGTCATCATCTTCTTCCTCTTGTATCTGCTGAAAAGTCCGTTTTAGAGACTTCTTCTCTTCCATTGCTGGGGAAAACAAAGAGAGAAATGTGAGCTGCATGTCCTGCATAAGCACCAGTGCTCTGTACAATGGCCACAAGTAAAATTGGGGGTTTGGAGGGTGGGGTGGGTGTTCATTTTCAGAGATGGCTTCATGCTAACTTTCTGGCCAACTATTTAACTTGGTAGCTTCTTACATTACTGAAGAGACAAAAAAATTCCCAGTCCATCATCTCAGATCAACTCTTTGAGTCCAAGAAAACACTCCTGGAAGTGAGATGTCCCAAGTTATCATAGTTAGGACCTTCCTTTCTTCAAAAGAAGTAAACAGTAAAATGGTAAGAAGCTTGAGGCCAAACAATAAGGTAAACCAACATGTACGAGGGTGACACGGAACACATGCATATGAAGCAGCTTTATGCTTCCCAAGGATCATTTTTGAAAATAAATAGAAAGGACAAATTCATCAATAAAACTGTCAAAGCTTTCAAGTACAAATATTCTTTAAATTCTTTCTTTAAAACCGGAATAAACCTAACTCTACTGTAAAATTAAAAAAAAAAAACAAAACTATTACTGAGAAATGTGATTGATGCTACTGGAAGAAATTATTTAAGTTTCCATTCTAGAATTAACTACTTTTGAGGCTGGCAAGTTGCATTCTTTATTATCTGTCCCCAGTGCTTTTACATGATTATGATAGATGTGTTAATTCTGAAATAATTTCTATTGTATCACACTGGGCAACACAAAACAAGCACTAACAACTGGGGGAAATAAATCTAAATGATAAATCTGCATTTAACAGAAATATTGGACACCGAGTATGTGCAGAGAATTGCGATGGTTTCTTTACCTTCATCTTTCCAACAACTCTAATAGAGAAAGCATTCCATTACAAGTAGAAAAGACACAGGCAGGTTAAACAACTCCTTGGCCCAAAACCCAAGCCTGTACTCTTTCCACTCTATGCAAGCAACTAAGCACAAGTACCCTTACCAGGCCTCATCTCGGAACTTGTTATATGCACAGAGGAACTCACCAGGAAGATGTGCCTCTTCTGGAACTAAGCATGTAGCTCCTGTTTTCTATCCTACACATCAATTAAGTTTAGACAGAAAGGCCAGTCAACAGCATGAACTGCATTTTTTTCTTCTGGTTTTGTTTGTTGGACACAAAGGAGAAAACAGCCACCTTTACAACAGAGGCTGTCCTTGTTTTGCATGTGTGACTGCTCCCTGGGGTGCACTATTGTCTCTCACTCCTCTGTGCTCTTTTCCAAAGCACATAGCACAGCCTAACACATGTGTGTAGCAATGCCTGGACAGTCAAGCTTTCTTTAAGGCAAGAGCTTTCCTGCTTACCCAGGCACTATCTACCAAACGAACTGTAAAACAGGGTACAGGAAAAAAATGCTGGATATTTTTCCCAAACTGTAGAAAGAAACTTCCAAAGGCACGATGCTGTCACAATAAACCCAAATCAGAAAACAGCTTGCTTTTCTGATTACTTTTTAAGCTTTCAGTAAAACAACATTAGCCTGAAGCCTCACACACTTTCTTAGAAAGCTTCTTGCAATTTATTGTAAAGTATATATAATTTTAGACTTGAAGAGACTGTGGAGAGTACAAATAAAGGGCTGAAGGCATGTTATTGTGGGAGGTCCAACAGCAGAAGTGTATGCACAGTCCCAGAGAACATGGAGGGGATGGCTACATGGCCCACAGCAAGGAAGACTGGGAGCCAGAGTGCCATTTCTGGAGACTGCATTATCACGATGAAGGAGTGGAAGGACATGCTCTGAAGAAGTACAGCAGGGGCAGAGAGAAGGGGCTAGCAAAGCATCCAGAGGGGACACTCAGAAACTCAGGTTGGCTAAAGAGCCACAAGCATCATGAGAGGAAGAAGAATCTTTGAAGTAGGCTAGCTCAAATCAGAAAGGCTCCTCAAGTTGGCTAGTACGTGGACTTGCTCCTTAGCAGTATAAATGAAGTCAGAACAGACTGATAGCTTGGAAGCAGGTCATGCCAGCTAGGTGTAACGCCCAGCTAAGCAGAGACTGAACAACCACACGTTTGAATCTTATTCTTTAAAGAAAGTAACACGAAGGGGGAGGGAATGAGGGAGCGGGATACAGCTGGGACACAGAGTTAACAAATTGTAACTAAAAAGAAAAATTAAAATTAAAAAAAAAAAAAAAGAAAGTAACACGAGCTCTTAAGAACTTAAAAAAATCACATACATATTCCCCAAGAATACCCCGGTCTCAGTAAAGATCAAATCAATATGGACAATAATCTGACAATCATAAAAGCATACAAAACTAGGTTCAGTATTAATAACGCTGATTTCTAAAAGGGCAAAGGACTTATCCAAGGTCCTGTGTGGTCAGTGTCAGGGCTAGGACGTGGCACTTTTCAGTCAACCGCAATTCTAAAAGACTTGGTTATTCCTTTCCCTGTGTAAGGACAGTCCCTGAAGGAGCAAGGAGGACCATGAAGAACACCCAGAGAGGGAGGGAGGGAGGGGAAGGGGAGGAAGGAGGGAGAGGGGGCACGGCAGCATGAGCACAGGAAGCAGGCCTGCCCTCTGCGAGCACTTCGTAAATCCTCACCATCGCTCAGGGCATCTCGCTCTGGAGCCCTAACGTGGCTGGATCCCAGCAGCCACAGCAGCCCCCACTGCAGCTTTTCATGTGGGACTGGGAGTAGCAAAGAGCAAGAGCTGTAAACATGTGGTGATGTTTCTACCTTTGGGGGGAGGGCTCTTGGAGTCCTCCATAGACAGCTTCAGCTGCTGTATGAACTCGCCGCCATACACACTTCGTTCTTGCCAGATGTTCAGCAATCTTTCTAAAGGTTTTTTACAGCCTTCATCTGCCTCTCTGCCCAGAAAAGACGAAAAGATATACATATAAGCTTAAGTTTTTTGTTTTTAATCAGGACAGGTCTACTTTAAAAAAAATTAAAAACTGCCAAAATAATTTACATACTTAAAACAAGAATGTGGTACACCCTGTGCTACTTGGATGCTCAATCTTAACAGAAACTACGTTCCTCCCATGGTGAGTGGGGAAGAGGCATCCGGTCACCCAAGGAATCTTTTCCACTTTGAAAGGTGGAAGGAATGGGGTAAAGCCTATATGACTTGTTTTAACAGACAGAAAATTAAATAAAACAAACAAAACTGACTGTATCAATTATAATAACTTGTCTTTTCAGAAGTCATCAATTTATAAATAGAGTCCTAGACATATACTGGAAATTAAAATTAGCCAACCTTTAAGATTTAAAAACACAAATACTTAAATTACCTACATTAACACACCAACACCTCTACAGGTATAAAAAGAAATGTGAACATATATGTGCCAAGTGTCTCAACCGTGTAATAACTTCGTATTGACTTTAACATTAGGCTTAGTCTGAGTTCCATGTTCAGACTCATGTATCTAACGGATAATCCTGGAACACACTGGAAATAATGCAGTCCTTCATAATTTATACCTGAAAGAAAAAGTTAGGTAAATTGTTCCTGGTCTGCTGCTCTTGGAACAGGATATAGCTGACACAGTGTGAACCTCTACCTACTGTAACATAGGAGATGGCAGCAGACAAGCAGGACCAGCCATTCTCAAGAGCGCTAGCTCCTAGGCACCTGTGTGCTCCCATATACTGTCTGTTTAGTGAGAGTGCATAAAAGCCAACATCTTAACGCTGAGCACCTTAAGAAGTGACACCCTGGGGCTCACAAGTAAACAGGCTTGCCTCCAAGCCTGACAACCTGATATCCACCTAGTGGACCACACAGCAAAAGAAGAAAACCAATTACTGCAAGTTTTTCTCTCTCTATTAAGTAGGCCACACTTCTTTCCAAATAAATAAATTAATTAAAATGCATCTGTTAAAAAAAGGGAGTTCTTGGGTTGGAGCTGTAGCGCAGCTGATGAAATGCTTGCCTAGCTCTGGGTTCAACCCCAATACTGGATAAGCTGAGCAAGATGGTGATGTCTGGGATCCCAGCACTGGGGAGGTGAACACAAGAGGATCACAAGTTCAGAGTCAGCCATCCTTAGGTACAATGAGTTTGAGGCCAGACTCAGATATATGAGACTATGCCCAAAAGGGAGGGGAAAAGACCTCCATATCTTAGGGTCAAAGAGAAATGTCTTTACTAGGACCATCAAGAATACCAAAGCCAGCCAGGATGGGAACTCTGCCCACCCTCGGCGCTGACTGCACTTCCGAAAAGCTTATGCTAATGCTTAGCCTGGCTTGCCCAGCTGTCCTGCTTATAAACTACTAGTAGCAAGTCCACTAAACTGAGATCAAAGTACTAAGATAGGAAATATAAGGTAACCTTTTACAATTTTTTTTCAATTTAGAGTTAAGCTCTAGGAAAACAGGGAAATGCTACATCTTAAAGAGCTCAGCAATAAGCAAGCACTCTGGTACTTTATCCTAAGATATTCTTACTCTACCTTCAAAATATGTGCAGAAGCCAAATGTGGTGGCACATACCAGGGGAGGCAGAGACAAGCAGGTCTGTGAGTTCCAGAGTGAGTCTAAGAACAGCCAAGGTTACACAGAGAAACCCTGTCTTGAAAAACAAACAAAGTACAGAAGTGAGTTACTCTCAGGCCTTCCTCTGCTAACAGCCTGGCCCGAGCAATGGCCAATTCTACCCATGCTTCTCTCCTGGCTCCCAGCCTTGTCCTCCTCCAGCCTATGCTCCAATTTGAATAATATAGTTCTAGCTGTCTTTAGAAGGAATCTCTTGTTTCTTTCCATTCTCAGAACAGACGAGGTCCTTACACAGCTCTCAAGGCTTTTTCTGACCTCAGCTGCCCACCCTGCTCATAAGGCCTAGGGCCTGAAGTTAGCTTTGTCTCAGGTGGCCCTCTCTCTCCAGTCCCCACAGTGACTCACTTCTTCCTCCACCTCCTCTTTGTCCCACAGAACCAACCTCTCATTGCTTACAGAACACCTGTGTATTCTTTCTGAGTGCAATTTCTAGACAGGAGGCTTGTCTCCCCACACACACACACACAAATTGGCTGAATCAACCTTCTTAAAAATTTTAATAAAAAAATTTTATACAAATATACTTGACTTCCAAGTTTTCTGCATCAAAGTCATTCAAGCCACAAATTAACTAACCAGTTTTGAAATAAGGTACTCCAGTGAAGTAGAAGCCACTTTAGCACCCAGAATTAGATGTGGGTAGACTAAGAAAGCAATTTGACAAATGAAGGGCACTACCTTTTCAGGTTACACAAATTTCAATCTACATTGAGAATTCTTGAGGCTGGGAATGTAGATCATTTGGCAGCTGCTTGCCTGGCACGTACAAAGCCCTGAGTTCAATCCCTTGCATTGCATGAACTGGGCATGGTGGTGCATGCCTGTAATATCAATACTCTAGGGGTGAAGGCAAGAGGATCAATTCAAAGTCATCCCTGGCCATCCAAATTCTGAGGCCAGCCTGGGCTACATGAAAACCTTTCTCTAAAACAAAACAAAAACAAATAAATGGTGTATATATGAGAAATATCTAATAAAAAAGTATTTTAGAAATATTTCCTAACAGACTGGGTGTGGTAGTGCACACCTTGAATCCCATCATTTGGGGGGCAGAAACAGATCTCTGTGAGTTCAAGGTCAGCCTGGTCTACAAAAAGAGTTCAGGACAGCCAAGGCTCTATGTAACAGAGAAACTCTGTCTGGGGGAGGGGTGGGAGAAGTGGGGAGAGGTAGGAACAGATGCAAAAAAAAAAATTTGCTTTCAAGATAAGGGGGGGAAAAAGAAACAATCACCCACACAATAAGTATATACACTGAATGTTGAATTAAAATAAGTATATTTTAATTCTAACTATAAATTCAACCACTCCTCATTTTTCTAATACAGATGTCCAAAACTGACCAAGCCATAGTATGTGACACACACACATACAGTACTGCTTCTTTAAGCGTCATTACTCTTATTCCATACATAACAAATCTATGGTAGACTCAGCAGAAGTTGAATTCTTTCTTCTGTATCTAGCTCCACCTGCAGCACCTCATGCAAAGCTGGAACAGAAAATTCCTTCATAATTGTTCAGTGAATTGATGAGCTGGAGAGGTGGATCAGCAGTAAGCACAGTTAGTCACATGAACTGTAAGAGCTCCAAGACAAATCTGGTGCTTCTGGCTTCCATAAAGTACCTGAACTCATATGCACATACACAAACTAAGAGTAAACCTCAAGAAAAAAATAATGCAAATGCTATGTTCTAGAAAAACCTGCTCTCAACTGGCGGCTGCTAATCAGTACCCCAACTGCAACTGTGTGTGCAGCTGTGGGGCTGCTGTGGAGAAAGGAGGACTGGAAGGTGCTAACACCATCAACGAGCTCAGAGCTGACTAGGCCATTAGGAGATGCACTTTAGAGAGACCACTCCCCCTCCTCCTCTTTCCTGACCACTGTGAAGGCTCCATCACACTCCCTGCTGTGATGCTCTGCCTCCCTATAGCCAAAAGAAGTGGAGCTGGCAGCATGAACTGAAACTGTTGGAACCATGAGCCCAGATGGATCCCTGATTTCTTATGTGTGTCTCTGGCATTCTTCCACAGTTACAGAAAGCTAAGTAAGACAGCAGAGCACCTGGAGACTGGAATTCCAGGATGCAGCTTCACTCCCTAATCATCTGGGTGGCTTGTGTCTCACCTGTGTAAACAACATGGTTCTAAGTTTACTTTCCAGGGAGAATGGCCGTGGTGCCTTCCACCAATCTCATGGAAAGCTCTGGGGTGCTGAGTCTCTTCCCTTTAGAATGAACTCCATACCTGCTGTCCCAATTGCCCAAGCACCTTTCCCCTTTGCTACTCTGTATCCCCGGGTGTAGTAACTCACAACAGCCATGAGTCCTCCCAGGAAGTTACCCACCTGGGGGAAGTATGGAGACCCACAAACAAGGAATTATGTATTTGGCAATAACTGGTGATTTACCTCTCAAGAAATAAAGTCTAGGATCTGGAAAGATGGCTCAGTGGGTAAAGGTGCATGCCACCAAGCCTGACAACCTGAGTCAGTCCCTGGGCCCCCATGGTGGAAGGAAGGAAATGACTTCTAAAAAATGTCCTCTGACCTCCAGGTTTGCTCTAGCACATGTACATAACATGTACACATGAGTATATACACACACAACACACATGTTGAATGATGGATGTGTAACTACCTCCAAACTTTAAAGAAAACAAGGTACTTGGAAGCATGACATGTTCATAATTTGGTTAATTAAACTGCTACGCAAACCAAATCTATCCTAGGAACATGGTGTTTCATCTGAATTCAAAGTTTTTGCTTGAGGATGGAGTAGAGAAGCATCATAAAAATAAAGCTAATCAGTATGAGGATTGATGGGTCAGCTATCTTTCGTTCACCATCTGGCCACAGCAAAAGCACTGCAAGAGCCACATTAAATTGCTTTTTTTGATGAGGTACACCAGTATTAAAGTAGCAATTGTACCTTCTGTTCCAGTGAGGGGAAAGGAGAGAAGCCTAGAAACCTGGTCTGAACTGGACCTTAAACAAACTGAAATACAGACAGGAGTTGGGAAAATCCAGCAAAACGTGCTCAGGTATTTTACCAATGCCTTCTGTTTCCATTTCTTAGTTTGTTTTCTTTGTGACAAGGTCTCACTACATAGCTTGGCTGGCCCGAGTGCTGGAATTACAGGAGCATATTACCACGCCTGGCTTCGGTATAGTTTTAACATGTGCCCACATGCTAGGCAAGCCCTCTGCACCCCCCTTTCTAGTCATCCTTTTCTAACTTAGAACAGTCAATATTACTGTAATTTTAAAATAAAAGTGTTAATTTACTAACCCTATAAGGTAGGGACAGTACTAACCCTTAAACCAGACCTTTTCCCCAATTTGTCACTATTATTCTAATTGAATCAACAAATATTTACTAAATCCTGGCTCAGCACCAGGACAGAGCCCAGTGCTGCTAGGTCTTGGGACACCCTGGGAAAGACTATGTGACTCCATTCCCTACACTGGAGGCTGCTTGCTAGGCACTGCAAGGTACGCAGCCTGAGTGCTAGGAAGAGAACAGCCCTTCCCTACCTGCAGTGTGTACATGAAACAAAGGTGAGCAAAACCCAGAGCAGGTCTCACAGAACCTCTCACCCTACTGGCATTCACAAGAACAAAGAAATAACAAGTTTCCCTGACTTTTAACTAGGTAGGAAACTTGGGCTCAAAAACTTAACTTACACACCCAAGGCCACTCACATGGTGTTTGAGACAGAGCAGTATCTAAGGCACCTAACTAAACCTTATCAAAACAACAAATCCCTGACTCGAGTTTCAGATAGTTGCTCCAACAGTCTACTCTCAGCTTAGAAATACTCTCAACACTTAGTAATCTCAACACTTAGTACTCTCAACACTCACATGATGTTTGAGACAGAGCAGTATCTAAGGCACCTATCTAAACCTTATCAAAACAACAAATCCCTGACTCGAGTTTCAGATAGCTGCTCCAACAGTCTACTCTCAGCTTAGCAGCTGTTTGAAGACTCAGTAATTTTCTTCAAGTTATCAATACATTCCACAACTTCAGTGTCCAAGTTCATCAGAAGCCAGCACCACAGACAGAGCAGAAACCCCTAGCTTCAGGAAGTTCATTGTGGTTTTTAACATTTTGAACTCCTGGGGCTGGAGAGATGGCTCAGAGGTTAAGAGCACTAACTGCTCTTCCAGAGGTCCTGAGTTCAATTCCCAGCAACTACATGGTGGTTCACAACCATCTGTAATGAGATCTGGTGTCCTCTTCTGGTGTGCAGGTATACATGAAGCTAGAACACTGTATACATGACAAATAAATCTTTAAAAAGAAACATTTTGAACTCCTAATTTTATTCTTTTACACTTTTCAAATCTTTCAAGAAATACTGACTTCAATTTCCATTTAAGATCTTTCATTCACACCTTCTTAGACCCTAGTCAAAGGTTTTAACCTACTGGTCTCATTTTCTCGATTCCTGGTTTCTTTTGCAAAGATCTCTGTTTTTGTGCATACTTACAAATATAACACTCTAAACAAACAAACAATCAAACAAACATTCACCAAAAGTCTCCTCCTGGGAAGCTAACTCATACCTACAGCAAGGTGTGAAAACAAGCACAAGTGATGCGAAAGTGTTAGCCAGTGTTCAGCTTTCTACCGAGCTGCCTGGGCTCCACAGCGCAGCACTCTGAAATCTGAGTAACACATTTACTACAATCCGGCTCAAGCAGCTACTTTTCCACATTTATAATGGCTATTTTTTTGTAGTGACCATAATGACTGCTATTTTTAGCAAACTAGAAATTGAGGAGTAATAAAGAAGTCTCAGTAACCAATTTTTGCTATTGAAGAGGCATTATTAAAAGGCTCCTTCATAGTTCTAGCTCTGGTTTTTTATCATAAGCTAATGAGACAACTTAGCATGGAAAACATATTCAAGAAAGAAATCAGGTAGGTGAACTCAGGGGAGAAAGATATGTTTCTGGTACCAGAACAAATCTCTTTAGTGTTTCAAAATGCTTACATGCTGAGGTGATAGTTAAGGGCCCAGAAAAACATAAAACCATAATTTGGCCTTCACAACACTCTGTAAAGTACAAACTTGTCAATTTACAAAGGATATCACAAAAACAACAGGACAAAAAGGTAGAAAATGTAAAAACCCCCCAAATAGAAAACATACCTGGCAACATGAGAAAAAGCATCCACAAGGACAGATTCAAATTCTCTCGTGAACTCAGGTCCTTTCCTTTTACTGTTTTGGATGACATCATTTGCTAAGTACAGAAAAGTAAGCTTTCTATTTGATTTGGCTGGAAAAAAAAGAAAGAAGGACAATTTAACATAGCAAAGAAATTCTGATTAATGCTTGTTAGGATATTCCTAAAGAATATTACAGATAAGACAGCTTAGCAGGTAAGGCACTTGGCACACAAACATGAGGACTGGAATTTGGATCCCCAGAACTCTAAAATGCAAGGTGGAGGTGGTTTCTCTGGGGCAAGCTGGCAGCTAGCTCACCTAATCACTAATTAGGTTTAAGTGAGAGGTCCTACCCTGTTGCAGAATTTTTGATCACACTGTGAACCCCAAGATTGTGTACAGGAAAAACCTGTTTCTAGTTGTGGTGTGGCTTAACCCTAGCACACACCTTTAATCCAGAACTTCCTGTTCATTGTAAACAGGTGGTTTTGGTGTAGCTCAACCTTAGCTCGAACCTTTAATCTAAGAGTTTTCTGTACTTAGGATTAAAAGAAATAAATCCTAGGTCAAGAGGCGGAGCAAGCAACCAGTTGATAGAAAGTGAATATGGGGAAAAAAAATCCATAAAGAGCGAGAGGAAGTTGGGAGGAATGATAGCACTGCACAGGAAGTAGAAAGGAAGGACTTTCACTTTGAGGTATATTTAAGATGGTGTGGAGAAGGAGAAGGGGCTTTTTTCCTTCATGAGCTGTGTAGGAAGGGCCTTTTCCTTCTGGGATATGAGCTGAGTAGGAAAGGCTTTTTCCTTCTGGGACATTAGTGGAGTAGGAAGGCCAGCTGGGTGCTCTCTTCGTCTCTCTGAGCTAGCAGGTTTTCAGCCCAGTATCTGGCTCTTGAGTCTTCATTGGTAAATCGAACAATTGGGATTTTTCTTTCATTTTAACAATGCTACCCTGCTATATGAAGTGGACAGTGACTAAGCATCAACCCCCTGCCTCCACACACATATACACCTTCATACAACAAGTAAAGGTGGTGCACACAGACACACACACACATACACACTACCTGCACAAAAAAATACGAAGGTGACTGCTACCTTACAGAGTCATCTGAGTAAAACGGGGTCATCAAGTAAGCCTCTGAATAAAGCAATGGAATAAAATAAAGAAAAACCTTGAAGTCTCTAACTCACACATCTGGGAATACAATCTTGGGGGTAAAAAAAATTAAAAACATAAGCTTCATTTCACTTTAACCAGGGTAATTAACTAGTAACAAAAACAAAGATAGTTTAAGGAAAATTCTTAAAGATAAGCTGTCAAGCTTAATGCTAAATCAAGGTGTTCATTCATTACACTGTTGAGGACATCTAACTTGAACCAATCTTCAGGACCCAACGTTCTAGAGTGCACTGAGTTAGGTTTCAACTTCGAAGGATAATCTTGCAACTCAACTGACACTCTTTCTCTGAGAAGCTAATAACCAGTCAGACAACGACAGTGACTCTACAGCCCAGATGGTTCTCTAGATACACCGATGAACGTTTATCTCAAATGCTGGCATGCAGAAATGCTGTACTATTGTTGAAAATTTATACACATCTCAAATCTAAATATGCAAAATTACAGCTCCCACAAAAACCATAATTCTTCTTTGTTACACATACAAAATGTACTATTTTCTGTTACTCTACATGGTATCATATATTAAACCATAAAAGCTTCATGCAATACACCTGAGTTACAGTTGCTTGGGGGGAACATTACTGAATTTTCTGGCTTCTGTGCACATAAGTTTTCAACACTAAAGTTATATCACCACCATTTTTGGTCTCAGCTTTCTTTTAAAAGAAATAAATATAAATCTAATAAGATGTTTCAAAACACTAAGTTTTCTTTGACTCTAGCAGTATTTATGTCAATTTTTAAACAACTGTGTACCTAGTCCTTGCTCTACTGCTCTCAAAAAAAAAACTTTAAAAAAAAAAACACTTTTGAAAAGCACAACAGGCAGAAGATCTGACATGTTAAAACTCAGCTACAAAATAAGCCAAATTGAAAACAGGGTTTTTAAAAAGCACATTTTTATTTTGTTTTGTTTTGAGAAAGGGTCTCAATATGCCTGCCTCACATTATAGTTTAAACTATACCCTGAAATGCTCACAAAATTAGACAGGGAGATATTGAACTGCACACATTAGCAATCTAGTAATAAGCTAATTTAGATAAATAACTGAGGAGATTGTGACAAACCTATAGCTGTCATAATGACTATTCAAAAGCAAAACAAAGCCAGGCATAGTATTGCACACCTTTAATCCCAATACTGGGACGGCAGAGGCAGGTATATCTCTATGAGTTTGAAGCCAGCCTGGTCTTCCTAGAGCTAGCAAGTTCCAAGGCAGTCAGAGCTACATATTGAGACTGTCTCAAAAAAGAAAAGGAAAAGGAAAAGGAAAAGGAAAAGGAAAAGGAAAAGGAAAAGGGAGGGAGGGAGGGAGGAGAGGGGAGGGGAGAGGGAAAAAGGGAAAGGAAAAAAGGAAAGGGGAAGGGAAAGGGAAGAGAAAGGGAGAAAGGGAAAAAGGGAAAAAGGGAAAAAGGGAAAGGAAAGAAAAGAAAGAAAAAAGAAAGAAAAGAAAAAGATGAAAGTATCAGTAGTTGATAACAGTGTCTTATTGTTGTTATGAATGTGGGATTATAGCAAACCACTAGAAAAGTGGCTCAGCAGTTAGGAACACTCCTATAGTTGTACATCCTTCTCAGGGCATGATAAGGGCAGTCCTCACCCCCATTAAAGGAACTTTTCTTTGCAATAGACAGAGACCATCACAGAAGACCACACCAATCAAAATGCAGTTGTGGAGCCCAGTCTCAATGACTATATCTACAAAACAATCCTTGCACCTGAGGTTCAGGGATGTCGAGAGGAGGTGGAAAGCTTTTAAGAGTTGGAGGCAGCAGGGCAGGGTGGCACACCCCTGTAATCCCAGCACTCAGGAAGGCAGAGGCAGGTGGATCTCTGTGAGTTTGAGGCCAGCCTGGTCTACAAAGTGAGTCCAGGACAGCCAAGGCTACACAGAGAAATCCTGTCTTGAAAAACAACAAACAAACAAAAACCCCAAAACAAACAAACAAACAACAAAAAGAGTTGGAGGCTACATTGGTAAGGCTGTACTAGTAAAGTCTCACCAGCATGACTGCCTAAACTTATGAGCAGAACAAGGACAAAAGAGATATGCTAACATGGCCAGAGCAAAGACCATGACGCCTCGACTCTACACAAAGACCTACAGGCAGCTAAGGAATTCTGAGAATGGGAGAAACAGTCTTCCCCAGTGACAAACATACCTACTGTTTATCCAATACCAAATGGTCAGTCCTGAAAACATACATATGAGTAACATTATAGAGGATGAGCAGGTTACATATAGAAATATATATGTATATACATATAGGTATGTAACAACAATTAAAAAAAAAAAGAGGCTACATATTTGAAAGAGAACAAGAAGGGGTATGTATGTGAGAAGGTTTGAAGGGAGGAAAAGAGGGAATTATATGATTATATTATAGTCTCAAAACAGAGGAACTCATTTTTAAAATAATGCAATTAAAATGTCATATAAGTTAAACAAATAAAATCAAGAGTGAAAATAGAAAAGAAGAATATAACACTCTACTTATAGACACATTAAAAGTTCTTGTTCTGATAAGCATCTAATCCTGTAACCCAAAACTCAGTATATATGCTATGGTCACTCAGATCAGGATTAGTACTGCTTTTCTTCTTATAATTTTTAAGAAATAATAACAAACTATTATTT
This sequence comes from Psammomys obesus, assembly GCF_907164565.1. Classification (NCBI taxonomy): domain Eukaryota; kingdom Metazoa; phylum Chordata; class Mammalia; order Rodentia; family Muridae; genus Psammomys; species Psammomys obesus. Next base: position 5,983,071 of record NW_026586589.1, read on the forward strand.
TGATGAAAAAAAAATCACTCCTACAGCTGGGCATGACATGCCTTTGATCACAGCAATCTGGAGGCAGAGGAAGGCAGATCTCTGTGAATTCCCAGCCAGCCACGGCTACAGAGTGAGACCTTATCTCAAAAAAGAGCCAACTCAATGCTCTTCCAGAGGGCCAAAGTTTGGTTGCCAGTGCCCACATGGCAGATCACACCACCTATCACTTGCAATTCCAGGGGATCCAATGCCTTCTTCTGGCCTACATCACATTGGGTATCCTAAAAGAGCAATACAAGTATCCTGTGTTTAGAGGCACTGTCATAAGGCTAACACACAGCACACACATCTCACTGTACAGGAATATTAATTCAGAACATGGCTGCTCTGGCAAGAAATCATAGTCAAAGACCTTCTAGGTCTGTGTGATCAGGCTGGAATACAAAAATGCATTAATCCAAGAGACAGAGGCAAACAGATCTCTGAGCTCAAGGCCAGTTTCAAATACTGCAAGTTTCAGGTAAAGAAGCGCTCCAGTCCAGGTGTGGTGGTACACGCCTTTAATCCCAAACAATTAAGGTAAAGTTAATTTTGTAGAAGGAAGCACCAATGTTTGAAAGTGATGTCTAATTGAATGGCAGAAAGGTGACAGTGAAATCAGAGAAAGACTTGACAGAATAGTATATGCCCAACTCTCATGAGTAGAGAGATAAAAGGGAAGCTATTTAGGGGGCAATGAACAAGAGGAGAGGCAGTTTTATCTGGACAGTAATAGATAGGATGCAGAGAGAGAACTCAGGTGAAGACCAAATGAGGCAGAGAATGAGGAGTTAGGTGATTAGAGCAAACTGCTTGAGTTAGTTTGAGGCCAAGAAGTACAATTCATAGGCTGAGAGAAAAGTCAGATTGAAAGAGGAGTTTGAACCAGAACAGCTAAGTTGAACTAACCAGCCCAGAGTTCAGAAAGAACTAGAAAGGGTAGGCTTATTCAGCAGTAAGTCTCAGAGGCTGAAAACATTCTAGGCCTAGGTTAGATTGTATGGCGGCTAGAAGCTGCCAGGACTAGGCACAGGTTAGCAGACAGAGGCAGTAAGCCTCGGAGACAACTGAAGCAGGAGACAAAAAGCTCCTTTTATATCTCCCTACTTCAACTCTGAGTAACAGTATGACAAAGTGCACCTTCCACCTCCTTCCAAAGCCCATTCCAAACCAGTAGGACAAGTTGCTGAGTAAAGTTTAAAGGGCTGGTTAATCAAAAAAGTTTTCATGTATATTGAAAGGCTGCAAAGTGTTCTGGAAAAAAGGAACTATTTACCTACACTGTGGCTACAGTAAAAAACAAACAAACAAACCAACACTGTTCAAAATAATTCATCTCAGGCAGGCCTCTGGGAGGCCTCTGGGAGTTTGAAGCTACTCTTGTCAACGTAGCAAGTTCCAGGCCAGCTAGGGCTACACAGTGAGACCCTGTCTCAAATAAATAAATAAAGCAAGCATCTAATAGCACTGTAACACCAAACCAGTCCATAAAGGAGAGAAGTTCTACTTACAATCTAAAAGGACCAAGTATTAATCCTAGAAAATGGAAAGAAAACAACATTTAAAAACAGAAGCAATTCCTAAATAATGGGAAATAACTTTTGTAAATCCCATAAGAACTTTGATGACAACTCAAAAACAGTGGTAATATCATAGACAGGGAAAAGAATTTCTTTATAGGCACAAATGGCCACTTTTAGAAACTCAGGGTGGGCTAGTCAGTTTCAGTGTCAGAGCACAAAACTTGTTTCTACTTTTGTATGGGGACATTTTCAGTTCACAAAGGAAGCTGGATGCTTGGGGGAGAACTCTAGTTCGGCAAGGTCCAATCTGATAGCCACCTGCTGTGATGGGCAGGCAACACTTGATGAAGCTGATAAAACTGAGGAATCAAATCTTCGATTATGTTTATTCAAAACTGTAGTTCCTTTCCCACCATTTTAAATGCCCAAAAGCCACATGTAACTACAATACTGAGATTGCTACAGTTAGCTGAACCAGTGCTGTTTAGATCCTTTATTCAAATTTAGAGGTGCTGCTAAACTAATTTTAACTGCATAATTGACACAAGTCTAAGAGGGCTCTGATCAAGACAAACCTAGCGAAAAAGACACAACTAACAATGAAGTAAAGGTAATGGTGTGATGGGGACAGACTACTCAGCAGAGGACAGTACCACATATTAAGATCCCTGAGGCACTAGGTACTTGAAAAAGCCCAAGTCTAGGTATCAGTCCTCCCCGGGTCCGTGTCTTAGCTATACCCCTGAACAAACCACTGACCTTGTTGCATCTTTATCTTCTATAAAATGGGGATAAGAATGCCAGCCTATTTGCTACATAAGGCTGTAGGGGAAGTTTTGGTGTCTTTAAAATTTCAGTTATGGTATGTAAACATGTTTTTGTTTTGATCCCAGGTGTGGGGTGTGGGGCTGATTCAGATGGCCCACAGCAGCAGACTATTTGCCTCATTCGGGCTCTGAGAGGGGCTCTTTGCCAGCTGCAGATAGTTTAATTCTGAGGACTCTGGAGAGAGAATAAATGCCAGAGCCTAGAGAGGGAAGGGGGCTCAGAGAAAGAAGGAAGATGCTGGTGCTTCCTACTGCTGCTCTTGGTTGCTGTTGATGCCATCTGACAAGAAGTAGTTAGAGATATCCTGAAATGAAGATTGGACTTGTCCAAGGAATCCGACGATCCTAACCAGCAGGAAGAAGCAAAAGAGAACTACATCCCCTCTCCCCACTGACCTTCTCTCTCTCCTACCTGGTACTGGAATATTGGAAGGGATTGGGGAGGAGAAGGGAGGAAGAGGTATAAGAAACCCCAATAAAACAGAGTTAAAATATACACACCTACCTAAGGTCCTATCAGATAAGACTAGAAATTTAGGAGCTTCAGCAATGAAAGTACTCTCTAAGTTGCTATTTTTCAGGAACTCAAATAGGGTAAAGTGAGGAACTGAGAAGGAAGGCTTCACAAAAGCAAGTCTGAGATGGGCTGACAATTTCAAGATAATGGAGAGATTCTGCCAAAGGGAATTCAGCGGAGGACCCTGACAGTTTTCTCCTGTCTCCACAGATGCCGTAGATATTTGACTGGCAAAGCAGACTGGGAACTCCACGCTCTTACCTAACTGCCCTAGAGGGCTGAAGGGATTCCTGTCTCAGTATAGCAAATTAGAACTGGGAGGCTCTGCAAGAGACCTAGAGTCCAGCCTCCAGTTTGGTGCCTGGCCGTGCAGCCTCCCCAGTTCAAAAACTCTGGATCCCATACCATTCTCCACTTCCGTTTTCTCATCTACAACAAATCGTAATGCCTCAGCACAGACACTCTGCAATTACTTCCCAATAAGCTTCGCTTCTTCAGCCTTCTGCTAAGGAAGCCAGCACAATGTGAGTTAGCACTGTACGGGCCGGTTGCTCTAAACCAAGATGTAACCTGAAGGCAAAGACCAAGCCGCACACTGGCTGACCAACACCTACCACTTCTACTGAAGGCCTGCACTGTGCCCACAGCACACTGAAATATTTACTGGATTATCCTGGCTTCTTAACACAATCTGCTTCATTGAACCCCTGGGTTTTCCCCATCTGTAAAGTTCCTATTTCAAAACGCCCTGGGAATTTAAAGAACAAAGCAACAAAAAGAACCGATCAGCATAGTGGCACATGCCATTGATCTCAGCATTTGGGAGTCAGAAGCAGGTGGGTCTCTGAGGCCAGCCTGGTCTACATAGGGAGTTCCAGGCCAGTGAAGGCTAAATAGTAAGGCCCTGTCCTAAAAACAAAACCTACATAGATAGTGGTAGATGATAAAGCCACACTAATACAAACTACCACCATCTCCATTTTTCCATATAAGGAAACATAAAGGATGCAGAGGTTAAGCTGTTGGGTTAGTGACAAGACAGGCTTAACTTCCAGATAGTTGCCACAAACAACTGGCTATTAAGTATCCAAAACAGGGCCTGGCAAGTAACAGTGAAAGCCAGATTCTGAGAGTCTGAATTTAGTGGCAGGTGCAGATGGCTAGCCAATTCGCTGGGCTCTTCTGAAGTCTATGGATAGTAACTAACCTAGAGTAAATAAAGGCTTTGTAAGTATGGGTAACTTTGTGTCCGTTTTACAGATGATAATGCAAAGGCACAGTAATATGAAGAAACCTGCCTAGTATCACTTAGCTTCAAAGTGTTTGCACCAGGTCTCAACCTAGGCAGTCTGACCAGGGACTGCTGGATAACACAGGGTCAGGTACACAATGCTTCCAGCTCCAAGCACAGCCAAGATTTAAAACAAACTGTCGCCAAGTGTGACGGGGAGCCTGAGGAGGAAAACAGCTTTATAATAACTTCAAATCTGGGCATTTGCGTGCTTGGAACCCCAGACGAATATCTCATACCTCACTGGGCCTCAGTTTCCCTCTCCAAGAAATGGAATAAGACTGTCGCCAATCTCAGAAGCTTAATCAGAGACCCAGGCCTGCAAAGCGAGGGCTTAATTAAGAGGCTAAGAGGGGTTGTGCGAAAGCGGAGAACACGCCCGCGGGAGAGCACAGGGGTGGGGGTGATCACCTTTGCGGAGCTCACGGTGCCACACCGAGACGATGGGTCCTGCATGCTTGCGGTGGTGGATGAGCCACAGGGACAGGGTCTGCACGCTCTGCTGAGAGTTGCTCAGCTCGGAGAGCTTCTTTTCCAGCGCCGACTCTGAGAAGGAGGACATGGTGGCGGTGGTGAGGAGCGGCCTGGGCCGCCCGATGAGACGGGGAGAGCGACCGCACTCGGCCCAGGCCTCTCCTGACAGGCTGCAAGGCTCTCCGGCGACTGACAGACAGCTAGGGGTACCAGGCGGGGGGGAGGGGACAGGTCTCCGCAGTAACAGCCGCCCGCGCCGCCGCCACAAGATGGCCACCCGACCTCTCACCCCGCCGCCACGGGGTCAAAGGGCAAGGGCCACAGCCTGCTGCCGAGAGGCTTCTGAGCCGGAGGAAAATGATCCTTAGGTGGAGGCAGTCTCTCTTGGCCTCGCTCAGAGGACTTTGAACGGGGCAGGCCGAGGGGACAAATCTAGGTCCTTGGACACCGAAAGGCGCTTTAGGCGCTCGCGCCCGCGCGCCGGCGCAGTGAGCCTTGCCGGAACCTTTTCTCCCGCTCCTGCAGAACCTTTTTGGCGCGGCGCGCTACTTATTCGTCATTTCCGTCTAGGGTGCAGAAGGCGGGAGAGTGTGGGAAGGACTGGAAGACGAGGTAAGAGTGGCGGGAGCTCAGCAGCTTAGGAGCGTCCAGAAGCGGACCCTGAGGGGACGCTGAGGCAGGAAGCGCGGGACCCGGGTGTGGGAAGGGCCGCGTCGCTCAGGTGGCTGGCCCAGGCCACACTGTGCCTAGTGCCCCTCGTCTTCCCTTCCCCCCTCCCCCGCGCTCCTCTGGTTCCTTCAAAACACGTACCCTTTGCAGGCCTCCACACCTTGGTTCCTGTTCTGTCTTCAGAAGTGAGGTCCCCTTTTCTCACCTGGTGGAACTGCGCAGCCTCCAGGACTACCCTTTCACGTCCAGTTCTGTGGTTTACTCTTTGACAGCTTTATCTCTTTGAAGCACATCTTTGTTTGCTGCACTCTGACCCAATTGCTTGCTTAAATCATGGATTTACGTCCTGTTTCCCTCCCAATGCGTCTGTTGACCTAGGTTGAAAAACAGTTCTTTTTTGAGGGGTGTGGAGAAATGGCTCCAAGGGTAAGAGTGCTTTGCTATGCAAAGATGAGGACCTGAGTTCCCATCCCACCATTAAAAAGCCCCAGTTGGTGAGCCAGGGCTATACAGGATCGCTGGAGCTTGCTAGTTGCCAGCTTAATTCCAGGTTCAGTGAAAGACTGAGTCTCAAAGGAATAAGATGGACAGTGATTGAGCAGGACACCTGACATCTGGCCTCAGTGCGTGCACCTCCCCCCCACCCCCCAAATACACCCATACCTACAGCTTTCCTGACTGTTGTGGAACTTCTTAGTTTTGGGCCCATCCCAGCCTAGAAGACATTCCTATAGTTAATGCCTGGTTTTCTTAACTGCTCTGTTCTTAGTATACGCACTTTGACCCTTCACTGGAACTACATCATGATCATAGCCAGCTCAGTGAAAAATTGCTGTGTGCTCAACACTCTTCAAAAGCTATGAAGGACGTATTGTATTCTCATGGTTTAACAAATGAGGAAACAGAGCTACAGTGATCACACAAGTTCCAAGAACACAAGATGTGAATGAAGAGAGTGTATCTTAGTGTATCCCAATGTCTGGGATCATAGGTGATTGAGTGAATTAACATAAAAGTTAACACCTACTCCTAATTATAAGCCGCAGCTTTAAGGTGGGTGTGATGGTACACACCTTTCATTCCAGCCCTTGGGAAGCAAAGGCAGGCGGGTCTCTGAGAGTTCCAGACCAGCTAGAACTACAAAGTGAGACTGCCTAAAAAAAAAAAAAAAAAACTAGTACAGCCCATTACTACTTCTGAATTTCAGTCCTTAACAACAGTGCTCTGGAGTGGGGATTGTATCACCATTTGATAATTTGAACACACAAACGTGGGTGAGTAATTTATCCAGGGCTACTCAAGCATAGCCGGGAAACGGCAAAACTAGAATTCATTCAAAGTCGCCTGATCCTAAAATCTTCACATGTTCTTCATTTAGTAAATAGATTTTGAGGCCCTGTGTCTGAAGCACTGTTCTGGTTAAAGATACCAATTGTCCATGTTTTTGGGAGCTTACCTTCTGCTGGAGAGATAAACAGGCATGCAAAGTATAAAATGAGTCAAAATGATGAGGGCTTTGCATAAAAATCCAGGAAACCAGGGAGGTCGAGAATGCATGGTGTTGAGAAATATATGTTTGTCACATAGGAGTTACATATATGCCTTTCAGAGAGGATAAAGTAACATTTAGTCGCTTGTAAAGAATTAGAAAATATGCTATAAACTGCCTTTCCAGGTAGTCAGAAAACCAACTTCAAACCCTTGTTTGCAGTTTTGAGGAACAGAGAATATAGTATACCAGAGTGATAGAAATCAGAAGAATAGCTAGACAGGAAGCCAGAAAAGAACAGCAAGCCCTTCCCGGCCCAGTGCACCAATGTTAGTATTTAAAAATGATACCACATGCACATAACAGCTCTTACATGAAAGAGTTTATTAGGTGGAGATGAAGAGAGAGGGAAAGAGAGCGAGAGACATGGGGGGTGCCTCAACAGAGAAAGGGGAGAGAGAGAGAGACAGCCATTAAGTACCTGGCCCAGATGATGTCATAGGATCCAGGTACTAACAGGGCATTGTCAGGACCCTAAAGGTCCTTAAGGGCTGACCAGTTGAATTGCCTGCAAAACATAACAGACACAAGTAAGGATTTAATGTTTCTCAGAATGGACAGTAGCAAGTAAAGGCAGAGCGTTTTATTACTGCACTGTACTGTCCGTACATTTGCATACAGGTTTTGCTTACATAAGTAAGGTTGTCGCATAGGAGACAATCATAGTACAAGGAAGACCGGTTTGTCAGCTGTTGGAATAATCCAGGTAAAAGGATGACTCAGACCAGAATTGCACCACTAGGGGAAAAGGATAGAATATGAAGATATTTTCAAGGAAGAGATAACAGGATTTGCTGAAAGACTGTTTTTGGATATGCAAAAAGGCAAGGGTTGAGGTGGCCTCGGGGAATACTGACCTAAGCAACTAGGAGAATGGAGTTTCTGTTTGTTCAGTTTTTAAAAAGAAAGAAGAAAAATGGGCTGGGCAGTGAAAGGGGCAGAGTAGACATGTTTGATTAAGAATGCGTATCTAGGAACAGTCAGCAGTCCCTGCTCAGAGTCTGGGGACTTGGTTCTAGGACACCTGCACCCCACACACAGGTGCCACGTCATCTCTAGTTTACATAGTACAGCGTAAATGGTGTGTGAAGGTTGTTACACCGTTTTTTAAGGACTAGATAACGCTAAGGAGCAGAGTACGTGTCCAGTACAATTGCAGGGGTTTTTTTTGTTGTTGGGTTTTTTTGTTTTTGTTGTTGTTGTTGTTGTTGTTGTTTTTACCAAATATTTGGTCTGTTCTTGGTTGAATTGGTGGTTTGGAGCTCCCAGGTTTCGGTGGACTATACAATTGCATAGGCAATTGGATTTTTTTCCTTCTGGAGCTCAAGGGCAAGTTCTGGGCTACAGATAAAAAGATAGAAGGTGTACAAAGAGGCCGACGCTTAGGATACGTCACCATTGAGAGGTCTGGAAGATGGAGGTGATATGACTGTGTAGCTTAACCTCTTCACCCTTTTAATATTAATTCTAGTGATTTTCAAATGTTGAGCCAGCTTGACTCTCTGAAGTCACTTCACTGTGATGTAACCTGTAGCTTTTTATGTATTGCCAAACTGTATGTCCTGTATCTAGTTTAGGACTTGGTTGTCTGTAAACATGAAGGAAATTATCTTTAGGTTTTTGTTGTTGCTGTTCACATTAAGTAATTTGTGTGTGTGAGTTCACACATGTATGCCTAGCACTCCTATGGAGGTTAGAGGACAACTTGTGGGAGTTGGTTCTCTCCTTCCACTATGTGGATTCTGGGGCTGGAATTCAGGTTGTCAGGCTTGGGAGCAAGCACCTCCACCCACGGAGCCAGCTCTTCAGCAACCCTCCCCCCTTACATAACTTGAAGTGTTTTTGTTTATTTTGTGTGTGCATGGGTATGTATGTGAATATCCATGTTGAGGTCAGAAGACCTTTTCAGAGTTAGAGTTAGGTCTCTTCGCCTACCATTGGGCCCAGGGATTGAACTCATGGTAGATCAGGCTGGCCTCAGACTCACAAAGATCCACCTTCCTCTGCCTCCCAAGTGCTGGGATTAAAGGTTTGTGCCACCAAGCCTGATCCAGACCTTAGTGTTTAGTTTTGTTACTGTTCTGTGTTTGTTTTGGGTACCAGAGTCCTACTGACTTCAGAAATGTAAAGTGATTCTGTCTCTTTTTCTTTTGTGCAGAATTAGTGTACATTTGTCTCTAAATGTTGTTTAGAATTTGCCAATGAAATCTTTTTCTCTTTTTTGGTGAAATTTTAAATGACAAACTTGTTTTCCACAAAAGTTGCAAAGCATCCCCAGTAATCCTTCCTAATATGTAATTGCTGCGATTTGATTTAAGCCATTTTGTGTGTGCTGTGGTTTGGCTATGGATTGAGGATCCTCTAGTGCTTCAGGTATTGAAACTTAATCTTCCTCGTAGGGCATTGAGAGAGTGGGCACTTTGGGTGTTTAGAGGTATGGCTTTTGGGAAGCACTGAAACTGTTAACATTTAAGGGTGTTAAAGTGAAGCTTCCCTGATTGAAGTAGCTTTGTATGGTAAGAAAAATACCAGACACATGCACACATGCATTCCCTGTGTTCTGTTGTTTGGTGCCCTGTACCACTTCAGGGAATCTGCCAGCAAGAAGACCATCTCCTAGCACAGCCTCTAGACCTTGTACCTGCCAGAGCTATGAGCCAGAACACGATAGTTGACCTCTCAGGGTATGTGCTTTAGATGTGTAGCGTTTTATTAAAAATTGAAATGTATGTCTGTTGAACAACATGAATATTTAATCTTCTGTAACTACAGGCTTGCTATATTCTAATTCAGATGATTTATAAATGCAACTTTTAATCTTTGTGTATGGTGTATGTGTGGTGTGTTCGTGTTCATGTGTGTGAATTTGGGTATCAGGTGCCATAGTATACGTGCAGAGGTCAAAGGACAATCTCAGGTAACAGGCTTTGTCTTCTACTTTGGTTGAGATGGGAGTCTGTTTGTGATTTGCAGCAGGGTCTCATAATTGTTTACCACTGTGTGCGGACTAGACCAGCTGGCCCAAAAGTTTGCAGGGATTCTCCTGTCTCTACCTCCCATTCTCACTGTAGGATCACTAAGATTACATACTGTCGCTGCTATTATAGGCAGCTTTGAGTGGGTGCTGATTCACACTCAGGGTCTCACGCTTGCATGAGTGAGGGCTTTACCCACTGAGCCATCTCTCCAGTCATTAAGGCAGTTTCTTTATTTAAAAGCTTCTGCAAGGCAGTGGTGGTGAATACCTTTAGCCCCAGGAGGCAGAGGCAGGCATCTGATCTCTGTAAGTTCAAAGCTAGCCTGGTCTGCAAAGTGAGTTCCAAGATAGCCAGGGCTATACAGTGAAACCCTATCTTGAACCTCCCCCCTCCCCCCCCCAAAAAAAAAACAAAAAAACAAAGCTGCCCATTTTTTGTCTGTGTACAGTTTTCACAGCTTTTCTGAAAGTGGAATTTAAAGTCCAAAAAGAGTACCAATTTAGGGTATGCTAAATGCTTTCTGAGTTACTGTCAAAAAACTGCCTGCCAAAAAAAATTTTAAAAAAATAAAAAAACTACTGCCTGCCATAATTGTACCTTTCTACTGTTATCTCTTTTTTTTTTTTTTTTAAAGATTTATTGTTTTATTTCTGTATATTTGGGAACGTGAGACTATACACACATGAGTGCAGGTGTGATCCCCTGGAGCTAGAGTTAGAGGTGTTTGAGCTGTCCAGTGTGGGTTCTGGGAATTGGGCTCAGGTCCTCTGCAAGTACAGCAAGTGCTCTTAACTGCTGAACCGTCTCTCCATCCCCACTGTCTGCTTTTTTAATTAAAATGTTTTTGTGCCTGCCTTCCTTCTACTGGCTCAACTGAACTCATGCATTCTTCTGCGAAAACATTTAATAATAATGCCCCAATGAGGCGTCTTCCTCCTACAGTGTTATAGTATTTCTTTAAATAATTACTAAAAGAAACAGAATCTAATTGTTTATAATACTGCCATTTTACTTTTGTAAGTTCAAGAGATCTGTAAGTCTCCCCCTGGGATTCAGCATAGTAACTGTAATAAAATCTTGGACTCCAGGAGCAGAAACCAGAGAGAAAAAAAAGAGCATGGAGAGATTACTGGAATCCACTACATATTGGATAAGAGTTTTCCAAATCCATGTTCAGAGCTCCTCTGGCACAGGAATAATGGTAAATATATCCTGTGGGTACCCATGGATAAGGTAAATGCATTCCAGACTCTGCTCTTCATCATCTGTGCTCAGGGACATGACAGGCATTCCCATCTACCATAGCTCCCTGGAAAATTCTTTGTCGATATGAAGGTCATACAGAGGTGCCCTCTATCTGTCCACACGGGAAAGCACATGTAAGAGCACAGGATATGGAGATGCAAGGATAAAAACACCCCAGTGATAGTTGGACCCATTTGTGCCTAAGCATAGGCAGCGCAGGACCCACAGTGTGCAAACCTGGGTGGGCTGCAGTGACGGCTCCAGAAGGTCTTTTGTAGATAGTACTGGGGAAAGCCAGCCTTCAGGCTGCGGTAAGGAAACAAGAGAATTGCTGCAAAGCCACACTCCTCGTGAATGACAGCCGCAGTGGGGAAGTCTCTGCCTTCTGGGATTTTGTTGTAGTAACAAATCAGATAAATATTGTCTGAGTTTTCAGGTTAATTTGAAAAGTTATTTGTGGTGTTCTTGTGTTATCCTTGTGATGTCTGTTCCTCCTATTGGAATTTACTGTTATTGTTAACGTGATGTTGCTCCCTCTTTTCTCAGTCTTCCCTTTTGGCCCTGCTGGAAGTTTGTTTTGTTGGTCTTTTCAAAGAGCCAGCTTTGGTTGACTCTGTTTTCTTCTCCTTAACCTTTGCTCTGGATCTTTGTGATTTTCTTCTTTTGACTTGTTTTGGGGTTAGTTTGCCATTTTTCCCCAAAGATTCTTGGGAAATGAGTTTTGATTTGTTGTTGTTTAAAGCCTTTTTCTTTTTCTAGTATAAAACAGTATTATAAATTTACCTCTAGAGCGGGGATATATAGTTCAGTGGCAGAGTGCTTCCCTATCGTGTGTGAAGCCCTGAGTTCAATTCATAGCTTCCACAAAAATAATTGTTATAGATGTTTTCATTTTTATTGTTTTTCTCTGTCTCTTTCTCTGTGGTTTGGGTGTCGTTGCCCCTCCCCACAGTGCTGGAAATTGAACCCATGTTGCATGCTAAGCTACAACTATGTAGCCTGCTTGGTCTGGAACTCACAGAGACTCAGTGCTTTGATTAAGTGTGCACCACTACTCTCAGTTGCTTCGGTCTCTTAAATGCTGAGTTACAAACATACGTCACCGGGGATGGGGGAATATATATACACACACACACACACTATATTTTTGTTTCATTTATTTCTTTGGTTTTGTTTCTTTGAAGATGTTTTCTTTGTTCCATGTGGTGTTTCTCACATTTGTGAGGCTTTTCCAGATACCCCTCTTAGTGACTTCAAACTTGATTCCATTATGGTTGGAGAATACCCTTTGTATGATTTCAGATCTTTTAAAGTTGTTGAGGTTGGAGGCTGAGAGATGTTTCAGGATATTTGATCACATTGTGAACTCCCAGATTGTGTACTGGAAAAATCTGTTTCTAGTTGTGGAGTGCAGCTCAGCCCTAGCACACACCTTTAATCCAAGAGCTGTAAACAAGATTAAATAAATAAAGTTAACCATAAGTTAAAAGGCGGAGCAAGCAACCAATTGACAGGGAATGAGCATGGGAAAAAGCCATAGAGAATAAAAGGAAGTCCAGAGAAGGGATAGAGAGATGCATAGGTAGAAGAAAGGTGAGACATTCAGTTTGAGAGGTTTTTAACAGTGTGAAGAAGGAGAAACCCCTTTTTCCTTCTGGGACATTAGTGGAGTAGAAAGGCCAGCTGGGTGCTTTCTGTGCCTCTCTGAGCTAGTAGGCCTTCACCTTATCCTCTGGCTCCTGAGTCTTTATTGGTAAAACCGAACATTTGGGATTTTGTTTAAAAACAACAGAGAGATGGCTCTGTGGCTAAGAGATTTCATTGCTCTTGCAGGGAACCTGAGTTTGGTTCCCAGCCTCATCCAAAAAATGAGGAGTCCAAGCCTCATGAAGGGGAAGTGAGGCCCACAGAGAGCAGATAACAAAGGATTTGTCCTAAACACCTATTCAACTTTTATGCATATGAGTGTTTTGCCTGCACGTATGTGTGTGTATCACGTGTGCTAGTGCCCACAGAGGTCAGAAGAGGATGTTGAATCTCTTGAAACTAGAATTGCAGATAGTTCTCAATTACCATATGATTGCTGGGAACTAAACCTAAGTCCTCTGCAAGAGTAACGTGCTTTTAACTGCTAAACCATCTCTCTAGCCCCATGACCTATCTTAGTATTGTTCTGTGGGCTCTTGAAAAGAATGTATTTTCTGCTGTTGTGGGCTGGAGTGTTGTATGCATAGCATAGATCGTGTGGGTGGTGGTGGTCTGACTTCTTCAGTTTCCTTGTTGACGTTCTGCCCGATTATTTCTTAGTTGTTGGCTCAGAGAGCAGTGATGATCTTTCCACCGGTGCTTATGGATCTGCCCGCCTTGTAGCATTTTTCTTTTTCACACATTTGTCAGCTGTTGTTTTGTGCATGTAATTTGGAAGTGCTATTTTTAGTAGATTTACTCCTTAACTATTATATAATGTTCTTCTCTGAAGCCTGTACCTAATACAGCTTCTGTTGCGTTAATTAACATTTGCATGGTAATATCTTCTCCATCTTTTGGCTCTCATCCCACCTTATTGTTACATGAAGTAAATTCCTTATAAACAGTCGTGTAATTAGATCACAATTTTAAATCCGCTCTGTCAGTCTCTACCTTTTAATTAACATATTTTGGCCCTTTACATTTAACATAATTACTGATATGGTAGAACTCAAGTCTACCTTTTGGTTCTTATTGGTGCTACTTTTTATTCTATTTTACTTGTGTTCTTATGCCTCTACCTCCCTTCTCTACCCCTTATCCTTCCTTATACCTTCCAACACCTCAATACTAGGTAGGAGAGAAAGAAGGTTAGTGGGGAGAAGGGGGCATAGGTCTTTTTTACAACTTTCAGCTGATTAGGGTCGTCATGTGAACATACTCAGGGACAGGAAATGGAAAGCCTGAGATGTGACTTTATCAGTATCACCACAGTGTGATGCCTGGTATAGACCACTATGGCCTCTTATTGGGTGTTATGTCTCTACTTCCATCTGGCCTATTTTTGTGACAGGATTTTAGGAATGGTTCTCCTTCAACATGAGTCCTATCCCTCTGGGAGCACTTTTCTTGGCTTTCAATTTCCAAGCTCCTTTTGTATCGCTTTTCTCTCTCTCTTCATTGTTAGCTTGTGTATGTATTGGTAAATGCCTTGTGATCTGCCCTCTTATCATTCATGTGTCAGTAAAGGAGCTGAGCTTGGTGCCACACACCTTTAATCCCAGCACTTGAAGGCAGAGGCAGGTGGATCTACAGGCCAGCGTGGTCTACAGAGCAAGTTCCAGGACAGCCAGGGCTCTGTAGAGAGACCTTGTTTTGAAACAGTGTCTGTAAAAGATAACAGTGCACTCTGTACAGAGTGCACCTTTGGAGTCACTCACTGTTGCTATGGCACGTCTCCGAGATGAGGCAGAGGGAGGACATGATTCACTCTTGCCAGTTGCAAATCTCTTCTGGCCCCTTTTCAGTGGCGCTTCTAAGACCATAAAGGACACATTAAACTAGGAAGGCTTTAGATGGCCACTGGCAGACATGGCTGTGCACTCCTGCTTATGTTTATTCAGCTACTATCTGAACTACTGTTTACTTGTTCTGCTTGCCTGTCCATCCCAGTGTCACTTTTTGGCCCAGATGCCCCCATCCTGTTATATAAACTGGAAATTGCAGCAACAGCCTCATGTTAAATAATCAGGGCTACAGTTTAAAGGCGTAGAATCCAGGACTCTGAGGCTCTGAATCTCTAAACAATTCCTTCTATAATTGACATGCTGTCACACAAGCACAATTTCACAACTGGCCCATAAAGCTATATGATTGCCTTTTATAGTCATATCAAAGTAGCAATGTGTTATACTATCTTCCTTACAAAAATCTGCTTTATATTTCTGATCCTTAGCCCATTCTTTAGATGTCTGGCTGTGGTAAACCTTAATCTGGATGGCATTCCATTGAGGGATGATAACATTGTTTATCCAAAGGTATGCATCGTGGGTAGCTTCCATTCCAGGTTCACAGTGAGTGGTATATTCCTGAACACATCTCTTGGGGACCTTATGTGGGTATTTCTGCTGGGTGTATATCAGTGTGGAATGGCTAGATCATGGAGCACACCTCTCCTGCAGAATTAGTGACTGCCGAAGAGTTTTCATGAGTAATTGTGTTGTTTCGTATCCTTACCAGCATCTAGTATTTTCCTTTCCTTTTTTTCCCCCCCGATGGATGCACAGTGATAGTGGTGGTTGTGGTTATATAAGACAGGGTCTCACAATGTAGCCTTGGCTGGCCTGGAACTTGCTTTGTAGACCAAGCTGGCCTCAAACTCACAGAGATTCCCCTTCCTCTTTCTCCTGAGTACTGGGATTAAACATGTACACCACCCCACCCAGCTTTTATTATTACTATGTGTATGAGTGTCTTGACTGACTGCATGTATGTATGTATACCACACACATGCCTGGTGCTTACAGAGGCCAGAAAAAGGAATGGGATTCCTTAGACCTGGAGTTACAGTCAGGTGTGAACCATGATGTAGGCACTAGACCTCGAGTTGAAGAAGTTTACAAAAGCAATAAGTACTCTTAACAGCCATGCTCTCGTTCCAGCCTCACGGCTTTTAATAGTAGATTTTGATGACCTTCTTACTTGTAGTCGTCAACACATAAGGGGGTGTTGTTTTATTTTTCTTGTATGTGTCCTGTTTTATATCCTGGCATTTGGGGAATAATTTTGTCCAGTTTTATGGCGGTCTTAACTCTGTAGCCCAGGCTAACCTTAAACTCCCTATAGAGCCCATGCCGACATTGAACTTGGGGCAGTCCTCCAGCCTCAGCCTCCCAAGAACTGGGATTATAAATGTGAGCCACCATGCTAGGCTTTTAGATACGCTTTAAGAAATGTTTGCTAGCTGGCTGTTATGCCTAATCCCAGCACTGTGGAAGCTAAGACAAGAAGGGTAAAGCCAGTTTCTGCTATATAGTAAGACCCTGAGGGGAAAGAACTTGGGTTGGGTACTGTTTGCCCACTTCAGAGTCACGGAGGTATTGTTCTTTGTTTTCCATTCCACATTTAAATATAGTATGAGAGAAAGAAATCCCCCTAATCTACAGTTCTGCCTTTCATAGTTCAAAGATATTGTCTTAGTTTCATTTCTGTTGCTGTGGATAAAATATTCCTCACAAAAAATCAATTTAGGGAAGAAAGCATATTTTAGCTTACATTTCCAGGTCACAGTTTTTCATTGCAGTAGTCACAGTGACAGGGAGCAGCTGGTCACATCACATCCACAGTCCAGAACAAGTAGAAATGAATGCCTGCATTTGGAGTGCTCAGACAGCTCTTTCTTGTTTGTTTTTGGAGACAGGGTTTCTCTGTGTAGCTCCGGTTGTCCTTGAATTCACTCTATAGACAAGGCTGGCCTCAAACTCACAATGATCCACCTACCCCTGCCTCCCAGAGCACTGGAATTAAAGGCTCATGCCACTGCCACCCAGTTTAGTGCTCTCTACTCTTAAAAAGGCTGGGCCCTAAGCCAGCAAATGATGCTACCCACTTGTAGGCTGGATATTCCCACGTCACTTAAGACAATCTAGACAATTCCTACAGACATTACATTAGGCCACACTGATCTAAACCTCCCTCACTGAGACTCTTCCAGATGATTCGAGCTTGTATCAAGTTGGTGACCACAAATGTGGTCCTTACAAGAGAACACATTCATAGACTTACTCATGTATTATAGACTACATTCTCTTATTTTTATTACTGCTGTTGTTAATCTATTTTTGCCTACTTTATTAATAAAACCTTCTGAGTTAATATTTGTAGGAAAAAGCAAAATATGTATAGAGTTTGATATAATCTTGGTCTAGGACCCTATCGGGGTCTTATAGCACATTTCCTATAGATAAGTAGAAATGAGACTATACTTTTCCCCATATGGAGAGCCAAGTGATGGGACATCTTTAATTGAAATGGCACCTCAGCACTCTAAAGTATTAGGGGGGCAGATGGATATCTGAGTTTGAGGCAGCCTGGTCTACAAAGCAAGTTCCAGAACCGCCAGGGTTACACAGAGAAACCCTGTCTCAAAGAAAAGAAGAAGAAAAAAAGGAAAGAAAGAAAGAGATTACTCTTCCACTGTGTTTCACTATCACCTTTGCCAAGTACATACAGCTAAATTTGGGCAGTGTTCTACGTAAGATACTAATTCTGGACTTTATTCATTTCCAAAAGTATATATGTTTTTGTTTGTGCCATTATGCAACAATTGTACCATTTTATTACTAGCAGTGCTGTAAGAAGCTCTGAATTAACATGCTCTAGCTGAGCCCTGTCTGTCATCTTACTATTGTTTTCTAAGTGGTTCGTTGGTTGCTTTTATTTTTCCAGGTACATTTATCTTAAAATCAGGTAAGGTAAGTTCTCCAGTTACATCCTTCAGGATTATCTTTGATAGTGTAGGTCTTTTGCATCCCCAAAACCATTCAGAAGCACATTCCTTTCTTGTTTATTGGTGTGTGTGTTTACTTGCTTTGAGGCAGGGTCTCGCAGTGTAATCCAAACCAGCCTCAAATTCAAACTGCTGTTGCTGCAGTAGTACTTAGGGTACAACATGCACCCCCATGACTGACATCACTTTCTAGAAAAGTCCCGCTGGGGTTTTGATTGGGATCATGTGGATTTTCCTAGTGGTTCTCATCCAAGAGTGATTTTTGGCCTCCACAAGACAGTTGGCAATAGCTAGAGACATTTTTGGTTGTCATAGCAGTGAGAATGTTAATAGCATCTAAAATCAAAAGGCCAAGAAAGCTGCTAAGTACCCAGCAATGCTCAGGGCAGCCCTCCATTAACAGATTATCACCCAGCTGAAATGTTGGTAGCACTGCTGTAGGAAGCTATGAAGGAACATGCTCTAGTTGAGTCCTGTCTGCCATCTTACTATTGTTTTCTAAGTGGTTCACTGGTTGCTTTTATTTTTTCATTTTCACCCTTGTTTGTTTGTTTGTTTGTTTGTTTGTTTGTTTGAAACAGGATTTTACTCTATAGCCCTGGCTGTTCTGGAACTCTGTAGGCTAAACTGGCCTCGAACTCAAGGGAATCTGTCTGCCTTCACCCTCCAAGTGCTGAGATTAAAGGCATGCACCACCTCCACCTGGCCATTCTCACCTTCTTTTAGGTGAATCATGAATTTGTATTCTCCCATTTCTATTGCTCTGGTAAAGAAGATAATTGTTTACAATTCTTTTAAGAGCGCATCCTCCAGATTTCCACATGTGTTTGACATCTTGACACAGTATATCTGGTACAAATTATCTACCATTTCCTGGCACTTGTAGGCTTTTAAAACACTTAATCCCACCCCTATTTTAGTTTCATATCTGCGTAAACTACAAGACTTGATGATGACTGACGTGTCCATTTAACATATTTTATGTTGATGAGCTCCATTTTCTTCATTCTACCTACTTTCCGTGCTTCTATCTAGGTTCATTTTCCCACTCTACTTTTTCCTTTAGTGCATTCTGACAGTGATGGATTCTCTCAATCTTTGGTCTAAAACCCAAGGCCTTGAGCCTGCTAGGCAGGTACTCTACCACTGAACTATGGCTTGGGTATACCCTCATTCTTTGAAGCATTTTTGTATTGCATAAAATTCAAGGTCGGTAGTTGTCTTCTGGCCCATTAAAGAGATTACCCTAGTCACTTCTAGTTTTTGTCATGCTGTCTGAAGCCATCTGTCATTCTTTTTACGATTTTCCTTGTTGGCTAGGCATGGTGATACACACCTGTGTCTCCAGCACTAGGAGGCAGAAGCAGGAGGCTCATAGTCAAGAGCCCAGACTAAGCTACACAGGGAGACTGGCTCTTGCTCCTATCCCACTACAAGAAAAAGTTTGTTTCTCTGCCCCTTGGTTCTCAACAGAATGACCGTGATGGGTTTGTATACGCTCCTCTTGCCCCAGTCAACCTGGGATTTGCTGAGTTTCCTGAATCTGTGGGTTGATTTCTTTGTTTTGGACATTTCAGTCATACTTTTTATGTTCTTTCTTCTGGGACTTTATCACACATGAGAACTTTCAGGATATCCCAGGTACCTTTATTACCTTGCTTACCATTCTTTTTTCTCTCTTGGCTTGAGTTTAGGCAGTTTTTATTGATTTACATAATTAATCTTGTCTTCTTCATTTGCTACTAAATCGTCCAGTGTGTATAAGTACTGTATTTCTTAGCTCTATATGTCCCTTTGGTGGGGGGAGGGGAACATTTTCTCAAAAAAGAAAGATTTACATTAAAGCGTTGGTATGTTTGTGAAGTGTCACTGTGTGGCCCAGGGTAGACTTGAACTCATAAGTTTCCTGTCTCGTCATCACAAGTACTGAGATTGCAGTCCTATAAGAATATGCCAGCAGAAAATTATTTTTTAAGTAAAAGCAGTAATTTAGCCAGGCATAGTGGCATATACCTTAAATCCCAGCACTTGGGAGGCAGAGGCCAGTGGATTTTTGTGAGTCAGGGACAGCCTGGTCTACAGAATAAGTTCCAGGACAGCCAGAACTATGTAGGAAACCCTTTCTCAAAACAAACAAAGAATAATATTTGTATTCAGAGGACATTTTATATAAAATTAAAAGGAGTTAAGATGTGTGAGTCAAGAACCAAAAAGTTCTTATTGAGTATGTTTAAAAGTCTACCTAAAATAAAATATATTCTGGGATTTAATAACTGTGCAGTCAACTTTTAAGTATATTTAAATGAGTTCAATTTAGCTTCTAGCAAACAAAATTACTTGAATTCATAGAACTTTTTAAATTCTAGCTCTACCCTTAATATCTTCAAGTCACTTACTAAAAAGAAGGCAGCAGTAAATTAATGCCTTCAGATAAACAGAGAAGCTACCTTAGGAAAAGTTAGTCCAGCAAGATGGCTTAGTGGTGAAGGTGCTTGCTGTGAGGTTGAAGGAGGGACATGGCTCTTCCAGGTTGTCCCCTGACTGACGTGCACGTGTGCACACAGGCACACATCCCCTGTGTTTATCTGTCTGTCTATTCAACCTACCTACCTATCTTTTTAATTAAAAAAGGGAGAAAGGAAAAGAGGCATCTTCTGTTTCTTGAGTATATAGTAATCTCTATTGATTTTTTAAATCTATTTAATTTTTGATTTTTCCAAGAGAGGGTTTTTGTGAGTATCTGATTGTGCTAGAACTCACATTGTAGACCAGGCTAATCTGCCTCTGCCTCCCAAGAGCTGAGACTAATGGTGTGTGCATCACTGCCTGCCTAATTTTGTTTTTTAAAGACCTTGGCTATTTAGGTTGTCTGGGGGTCTGCTTTTACTGTCTTTCCTGTGGAGTGTCAGTTATATGGTCTTGTTTCTTCACATGCTAAGAAGCATCATCATGTATGTTAGAGAGTATATATAAAAAGACTACTAGTGACTTCCTCACAGGGTTTGTGGGATCCCAAAGGCCAGACTTTCCTTGGTATCTGTGCACTGGAGCCCTCTCTTGGTTCATAGGCACAATCCAGCACAGCTCTCTGGAATGGCCAGGTCTTGGCCCATATATACACCATGCTTCTATGGCCTGCCAGCCCTATGGCCACTGGATTTAGGGGTACTCACTCATGCAGATAAAGATGTACAGCCAAGGAGAAAAGAGCAAGCCCACCACGTTGGATAATCACTAATGCAGCGAGGGGTGATCACTTATCCAACGCCAGCATTTTACAGTGTTACACACTTACAGTCTCCAGCTTCAGGTCAATCCTTAGTACCCTTGGGCCACAGTTTTGTGTCTTCCCAGCATGCTTTGTTTTCCCAAAAGGATTTTGCTCGCAACTTTTATTTATTTCTTTCTTTCTGTGTTTATCCTCTTTTTTTGTTCACTGTCAGTCTCTGAATTTGAATTTCTCCTCACAGAAAAGAAAAGCTTTCAGATGCTCAGCCTCTTTGTTACCTCTAAACCTGTCTCCTTTACTTTTCTGTGTGCCATCCAGCTTTCTGTGCTGCTGAAATCTCTTCTCCCATGAGATCTGTGGCAGTATGCACTCCTGCTTTTCCTTCTCTCTCGGCACGCCCTTTTTCCTTTTGTATTGCTATCAATCTCACCCAGCTCTTATGTTTCCTCCATACTACCATCCATATAAAGTTGATCCCAATGCCCCCCCCCCAACACACACACACACTTGAAACCTCTCAGTGACAAGCACAGGCAAAGGGAATCTTGAGAGAGAAGTCCAAGCTGCAGAGGAAAGAGGAATCAGTTCAAAAAGGATGTGAGAGAGCCTTCTCAGGTGGTAGAAACATTGTCTTGCTCTGGGTAGGTCTGTACATCCTCACTGACCTGTGCACCAAGACTGTGTTTTGCTCTGTATATGCCTCTTCTTTCAGCAGCCCAGGGTTAGAACCCAAACTCTAGCCCAACCCAGAACCTTATGAATTTGCCCCCAGGTCATGGTTCAGGCATGCTATTGTGAAACTCTGGCTTCCTCTGGGATGTGACTCCTCCCTGCTCACTTAGAACCTAAATTTAGGTCTGTCCTAATCCCTAGAGACAGTAGTGCATGCTTACATCCCTCACCACACTAGAGATACTCCTAAGAATAGGAATCAGTTATTTGCAGTCTCCTTTCTCCCCTTTGCAATGGCTGAACTCATTTATGGAGCCCCATAAATGTTGGCTAGATGGATGGATGGGTGGGTGGATGGGTAGATGGTGGGTGGGTGGATGGGTAGATGGACCTTCACTTTATATCTGCTTTGAGCTTGACCCTTTTTACTGAGAAGCTTCCCTGCTCTAGCCTGCAGGATGTTTCCTCGGTGAGGGGAAGGTGGTTGTGCAATGGCGGTGTTTGATACTCCTGAGGAGGCCTTTGGCGTCTTACGTCCAGTCTGTGTTCAGCTCACAAAGACCCAGACAGTGGAGAACGTGGAACATCTGCAGACACAGTTACAAGCCATAAGTGACGCTGCCCTTCAGGAACTACAGCAGTACGTCCTCTTCCCCTTGCGATTTGTCCTGAAGACCCCAGGACCCAAAAGAGAGCAACTAATCCAGAGCGTGGTGGAGTGCCTCACCTTTGTCCTCTCTTCAACATGTGTGAGAGAGCAAGAGCTTCTCCAGGAACTCTTCTCAGAACTTTCAGCCTGTCTGTATTCTCCCAACTCCCAGAAACCCGCAGCTGTATCAGAGGAGTTGAAATTGGCTGTGATCCAGGGACTTAACACCTTAATGCACTCAGCTTACAGGGACATCATTCTGACTTTTTATGAGCCCTCTATTCTGCCTCGTTTAGGATTTGCTGTGTCTTTACTGTTGGGCTTGGCAGAGCAGGAGAAATCAAAACAGATTAAAATCGCTGCCTTACAGTGTCTACAGGTTCTCCTCCTTCAATGTGATTGTCAGGACCATTCGAGGCCCTTGGATGGACTGGAGCAGCAGCAGCTGGGGGACTTGCTGGCATCTTTCTTACCCGGAATCTCAACTGCACTGACCAGAATCATCACAGGAGACTTTAAACAAGGTCACAGCATTGTCGTGTCTTCCCTAAAGGTTTTTTACAAGACAGTGAGCTTCATCATGGCTGATGAACAGCTCAGAAGGATCCCAAAGGCCCAAGCAAAGCCTGCGGTTGAGCACAGAGTGGCTCAACTGATGATTCACAGGGAAGCAGACTGGGTAAAGAGTACTGGCGACAAGCTGCTGATTCTGATTAAAAAAATAATGGACTGTGTCTCTGTTCACCCGCACTGGAAGGCGAGGCTGGAGCTGGTAGAGTTTGTGGAGGTTCTGCTTGTGAAGTGCACTCAGTCCCTGGTCGAATCCACGGGTCCCCTCCTGAAGGTGTTAGTTGGCCTAGTGAATGATGAAAGTCCTGAAGTCCAGGCCCAGTGCAGTACAGTGTTAAGGCGTCTCGCAGATCAGAAAGTGGTGGTGGGCAGCAGAGCCTTGGCTGACATCTTGTCAGAAAGCCTGCATTCACTGGCCACATCTCTTCCCCGCCTGATGAACACACAAGATGACCAGGGCAAATTCTCTACCCTTTCCTTGTTACTGGGGTATCTAAAACTGTTAGGCCCCAAAGTACATGTGATTCTCAATTCTGTGGCCCATATGCAGCGTCTCTCCAGAGCACTCGTTCAAGTGCTGGAGCTAGAGGTGGCTGACGTCAAGATGGTGGAAGAGCGGCGCTGGAACTCTGATAGCCTGAGTGCTACGTCAGAGGCCTCAGCTGCACGGCCATGGAGCAGAGTCCAGAGGAGGTACTTCCGCTGCTTCACTGATGAGAGGGTCTTCCTGCTCCTGCGGCAGATCTGCCAGCTCCTGGGTTACTATGGAGACCTGTATTTGCTTGTGGATCACTTTATGGAACTGTACCAGGCATCTGTCGTTTACCGGAAGCAAGCTGCCATGATCCTCAATGAACTGGTTGTAGGGGCTGCTGGGCTGGATGTAGAAGATATTCATAACAAATGTACAGGCACGGGCCCAGAGGAATTGAGAGAGATTGTGAAGTCTATCCTGGAGGAATACACAAGCCAAGAAAACTGGTACTTGATTACTTGTATTGAAGCTGAGGAGGGGGAGGAGGTGACGATGAAGCAGCAAGGCCTCCAGGCCATCACATCTGGTGCCCACACCTGCCAAGTTGTACCTTTTCCAGCCTTGTCAAAGCCAAGCCCCACTATCTGCTCCATGAACAGTAACATCTGGCAGATATGCATTCAGTTGGAAGGGATTGGCCAGTTTGCTTATGCCCTAGGAAAAGACTTTCGTTTGCTTTTGATGTCAGCTCTCTATCCGGTATTGGAGAAGGCTGGAGACCAAACCTTGCTCATTAGTCAAGTGGCTACTAACACCATGGTAGATATTTGCCGTGCTTGTGGCTATAACTCCGTACAGCACCTGATCAATCAAAATTCAGACTATTTGGTAAATGGCATCTCTTTAAATCTGCGTCACCTCGCTCTGCACCCTCATACCCCAAAAGTCTTGGAAGTCATGCTTCGGAACTCAGATGCTAGCCTACTTCCTTTGGTAGCAGATGTGGTTCAAGATGTCTTGGCCACCCTGGACCAATTTTATGATAAGAGAGCTGCTTCCTTTGTCAGCGTTCTACATGCTCTGCTGGCAGCATTAGGTACATTAAAAGCCCCTTTTGATGCCAGTTGAGATAGGAGCGAGGATCCTGGTTTCCCTGTTCTTATTTTATCCCATGTTCGTGAATGTGCTATGGTGGACATTGGAAAGGTTGTCTCTCCAACCCCACAGGGGATTGTCCGGCTCCATTGTTTATTTTTTATGCTTTAAATATCTCTGCCATCTATTGAGCCCTGCTGTATGTGAGGGATATAAGCCACACAGACCAGGTAGAAACAGCATTTTTTATTTTACAAATAAGAAAAAAACCAAGGCTCAATGAGATCCTGCTCAGCCAGGGTCACACTATTAATAAGGGATAAAGTTGGATTTGTAGCAAGTTTATTCTTCCCACGCCAAACCTGGTGCTTCTCAGAGCTGGCAGTATCTGTGCTGGTGGAAGGCAGGTGCTGCTCAGCCACAGAGAGCTGGAGCAGCAGATAGGACCTTTGTTTTCTTTTCCTTGGGTTGGGAGTTGCTTCTGGGAATTGAACTCAGGGCTACATATGCTAAGCAGGTATTCTCCCACCGAGCTCCATCTTCAGTCCTCTAATAGGCTGTCTGATAATGGTAATGCTGTTTCTTTTGCCCAAGCAATAGTCAGTAGCCATGTGTGGCTAAAACTACTGGGAACTGATTACTTTGGTTTGGGGCTGTTTGTTTGTTTGTTTGTTTGTTTGTTTGTTTGTTTTACAGGTGGGGGTCTTATTCTGTAAACCAGGCTACCCTGGAATTCACTATATAGCCTAAACTTGGAACTTGGCAGCATTCTTTCTGCCTCAGCTTCCCAAATGCTGAATTTACAGGTGTACTCCATTATGCCTAGCAGGGGATTAAAATTTTAATTCTGTTTCAACTTTTATAGCCACATGGACCATACTGGTCAGCAGTAATCTAGAAGCTTAAAAAAACATTTGTTTATATTTTATGTGTGTGAGTGCTCTGCCTTCCTGTGTTTGTTTGTCTACTCGTGTCCTTGGTGCCTGCAGAAGCCAGAAGAGGGCACTCTATCTCCCAGAACTTGAGTTACAGTTGCTTGTGAGCCGCCATATGGGTACTGGAAATTGGACCTGGGCTCTCTGGGAGAACAGCCAGTCTTCTTAACCTTCTGTGCCATCTCTCCAGCCTTTTGCCCTTTGTTTTATTTTATTTTACTTTTTGAGGCAGGATTTCTCTGTGTGGCTCTGGTTGTTGTGGAACTCGATCTATAGAACAGGCTGGCCTCAGACTCACAGAGATCTGCCTCTGTCTGCCTCCTGAGTACTGGGATTAAAGGCGTGCTCCACTATGCCTATCTTTTTTTTTTTTTTTTTTTTTTAATTTTTTTTTTTTTTTTTTGGGGGGGGGGGGGTCCTGCATGTGTCTGTGCACCACATGCATGCAGTGCTCTCAAAGGCCAGAAGAGGGCATCAGGTCTCCTGGAACAGGACCTACAAGTATCTGTGAACCACCATGTTGGTGCTAGGAATTGAACCTGGGTCCTTTGGAAAAGTAGCCAGTGTTCTTAAACACTGAGCCATCTCACCAGCCCTTCCTTTTAACCTTTTAATTGTACACGTTGACTTGATTGTCTCATCTCTGTTTTGATCCTGTTGAGTGCCTGCTAGGAGTATTAGCCACCATTAGCACGGCACAATTTTGTACCATGAAAAAAATGCCACACTTGGTAAGATTATACCTGTAATCCCAGCTGCCAGGAAACTCAA
The DNA here is from genome assembly GCF_907164565.1 of Psammomys obesus. Taxonomy (NCBI): domain Eukaryota; kingdom Metazoa; phylum Chordata; class Mammalia; order Rodentia; family Muridae; genus Psammomys; species Psammomys obesus. Next base: position 6,009,036 of record NW_026586589.1, read on the forward strand.
TCAGGAGGAGTTTCAAGGCCAGCCTGAGCAACATAGCAAGACCATGCCTAGTCAATAAATAAATCCCTCAACTGAACAGTTAATTATTAAATTAAAAACAATGGACTATATACTGTTGCCTTTACCCAAAGAATATATCTCCAGTGCTCTTAATAGCCTCTGAGGCAAAGAAAAGGTCCTTGACCTCATTCTGTCAGGCTGAAAGGACAGGATCATGTGATAAACTTTCTCAGGAGAGGTAACGGGACAAGGACTGTGCTCTGCTCTTAGGTGATATTTCCAGTGTTCACTTATTCATTCATGAGCATTCACATACAGCATGAATGCTCTCTTCACTCATAAAGCCTGCTGTACGTCAGGTGCTGCACTAAGTAGTGAGGATACGGCAGTGAACAAGATAAACAAACTCGTGGAGCTTTTCTGCTACTGAGAGAGAAATGATAAACAAGTAATGAAAGCATTAAGCAAGCTCAGGGAGCCGCTGATAAGCACTTTGAAGGAAATGAAAACCTCATGCAAGGGAGAAACAGGGATAGGCTACTCTAAGTTGCATGGTGAGGGAGGGCCTCTTTGGGAAGTGCCGTTAAAGCTGAGACCTGAAGGCAGAGGAGGCTGCCAGGCTGGCCGTGGCACTTTTCCTGTGATTCTGAGAACACTATTGGCAGAGGGATGTGATGTGAATGCTCCAAGGACAGACAGGCAGGGATGAGGTGTTTGGAGAAAGTGTTGTAGAGAGTGCAGTAGGATTAAATAGCAAATGGGCAATCCTATGGGGCACATAGGCCAGAGAAGAAGTTTGGTTTTACTGCAGTCACTCAGCATCATGACAAAGTAGCTGAAGCTAAAACATCCTAAAGAAGGAAAGGTTTATCTGGCTTGCGGTTTCAGAAGTTTCAATCCAAAGTCAGCTTGTTCTGTGCTTCTTAGGGCTGTGATAATGTAGAGCATTTTGGCCAAGGGCCATGATGGAAAAAAGCTGTTTGTATCATGGCAATCAAGACACATAGGCAGAGCGAAAAGGGGCTGGTAACAAAGAGACAGCTTTCCTGGGTATACCTACAGTGATTAGTTACTTCTTCCACCCAGCTCCCAGCTCTCACAGTTGCCACCAGCTTCCAATAGCACCACCAGGTAAGGGGCATGGCTTTTGGGGGCGTTTCAGATCCTAACCATAACACTGATCTGTGGCTCATAGTCACTGGCAAAGCAGTTGTGAACAAGACCCACCCAAGTCTAGACTGGCTTGGACCTCCTACTAAGACAGCTAACTGCTTAGACATTGCAGGCTGGGACCAGCCTCTGTGGGCCAGATGTCCCGTCTCTGCTACACTGGAGAACTTTGCAGCTTGAAATTTAAACATTTTACAAAAAGGCTTAGGAAGCTACAGAGATAGCTCAGTGTTTGAGAGTACTTTTAGCTCTTGAAGACAACCCATGTTCAACTCCCAGCAGTCACAGTAGGTCACAAGCATCTATAACTCCAGTCCCAGGGTATCTGATGCCCTCCTGACTAACACAGGCACCAGGTACACACATGATATACAGAACATACATGCAAGCACAACACTCATACACATAAGATAACAAGTTTAAAAGCATAGGATATGTGTCTTTTCAGGAAATAGCTCATTTGGATTTTGAAATTGAATTTTCTTGGATTCCTGATGTCTTTGGTCATCTGAAAGAGGAAAAGTCACACATCCTATGTAGCACTTTTTAAAATTGAAGTACAAGAGTGGGACTCCATTGCAAAAAGGAAAATAAGGATTGTTAAGACTGACTGGAACATTGCGGGGAGGGGGCCAGTGAAGCAAAATTTGAAAAAAATTTGAAAGTTTTGAAACAACCCAGATACATAGCTGCATTTTGAAAAGTAATAAAATCACCACTCACTCACCTATCTGAAGCAGTTGATTCTGTTTGTCATCACATTGCATAATGAACGGCCTTTGAAGATGGGACTGGAGGTTTGCTTTCAAAGAACTTCCGAAAAGTCGCAAACAAATCAGGTCCATGTTTTAGGCCACAGTTTCTATGCATTGACTAAAAAATAACAGGTGCCCAGTGAGGACAAATCAGGAAGTGTTTAGGCCACAGTTTCTATGCATTGACTAAAAAAATAACAGGTGCCCAGTGAGGACAAATCAGGAAGTGTTTAGGCCACAGTTTCTATGCATTGACTAAAAAAATAACAGGTGCCCAGTGAGGACAAATCAGAAAGTGTTCCTATCACACTCCACACTGGGGGAGTGTGTCCCGTGTGCACAGGGCTGTGGTGTTCTTAGGACTGCATCACATCCCACTGTCGTCATAGCACTGATTTTAACCAGAACTTTCTTGGTTGACATTTCAGTCCTTTCTCATACTTTGCCACCACTGCAGAAAACTTTAAAAATTGCTGTATTGTCTTCTGCCTTCTGTGTGTCAGTAGCATAAATTCCTACAGGAATTGGCTTGTTCAAAGAGTTTTGCATTTAAATTTTTGATTGAGAGTATCAAATTGCTCTCCTAAGAGGCTGTACCAATTTAAGCTCCATCAGCAATGTAAAAGTGCCAATTTTGCCACACCCTCACCCATACTTTATTACTGAGCTTTTGATCTTTGCTAATCCAATAGGAGAAAAATAGCACCTTATTATAGTTATAATTTGCATTAAGAGGGAGTTTGAGCTTTTCATACATTTAAAGCCCATTTGTGAGCAAAGACATTTTCCAATCTGATACCAGCTTTGAAAGTAGAAATAATCTGCAGTGTGTAGACTCCCAGCAGGAAAATGCTGGGGCTGGGCTTTAACTACTTGGGGACCAGCACCTTAGAATATACCCAGGGCCTAATTTATACCTGGGGATGGGGCACTGAAGAAATGGCATTATTTAGCAGGCCTTTACTCCCAGCACTCAGGAGGCAGAGGCAGATAGGTCTCTGCCTTGTCATAAAAAAATTAAAAGGATGCTTAACTCCACGTGTAAGAACCTCTAGGGAGTGGCTAGGAAACTCATCTCAAGCCTTTGCCCTGTGATAGTCCCAGTTGCCTGAACCTGTCACCTGCCTTCTGCCATTCTTCTGGCTCTGGACAGTTGCTCCTTAATAGAAAGGAGATTAGCAGGTACTAAAAGTGACAAGTCTTGTCTTGCTGTCTACAAAAGGAAGGGCACTGGACCAGAGCTATGGCATTAGAGGCGTTACTGCTTTTTTTGTTAAGTATCCAGAACCTTTTTTTTTTTTTTTCTCTCTCTCTCTCTTTCAAGACAGGATTTCTGTGTGGCCCTGTCTGTCCAGGAACTTGCTCTGTAGACCAGGCTGTCATTGAACTCACGGAGATCCCCCTGCCTCTGCCTCCCAAGGGCTGATATTAAAGGCATGCGCCACCACTGCCCAACCTGGGTTTGTTTTGTTTTGTCAGACATTTTTTTAATTAAAGATTTCGAAGGGCCTCAATATCCAAGAGGGGTTGAGATTAGAATTTCTGTAGTTGAATAAGGATTTTGGACCCTGGTTAACACTCCATATTCACCCTGACCTCCTGCCTCCTGGTTTTCCCATGGGGATCCCTGCAGAGGCACAGTTGGCTCAGGCATTTTCTGTTAGAGACCCGTGTGCGAGAGTGCTCATTCTCACAGCTGCGCAGAGCTTGGCTTATAATAAGCTGCGTGTCTTGTCCTCAGAGTCACATTTGTATTTGCCCGTTAGTCTTCTTGGTGCTCAATCTGCATATGTTTCGAGTTCCCACCCTATGCTGTGGGCATATTTGAGTCAAGAGTTCCATGGTGAAGATTCTCGTACCAAACAGTATACACAAATACAGCACAAAATACGAAGGGGAAGAGTACTGTATTGTGTAAGGGATGGGTTTACCGGGAAAGCTCTGATTGTTTCTGAGATGTGAAGCGATTTGGAGTTAGCCAGGTGTAAAGTGGGAAAAAAGTGTTCAGGACATTCGAGAGTAGCACGTTTAAGAGTTCTGAGGAAGGAAAATGCCCCACACGAGCGCCTCTGGAATACGGGAAGTTGTCAGGCAACTCACTCGAGTAGTAGATACGGGTTTCCAGTAGTGTTGTCTACATAGCAGAGGGCTGTACCATCCGTGCCAAAGAGCTCGTTCTACTTATGAAGTGCTAGAGCTATCACTAACGAGCAGGGTCATTGTGATGATGTTTTCTTTCAGCCCACTGGTTCCCAGACTCAGGTTCTACTGGGCAACTCCAGCAGTGCTGTTTAGAAGAGGAGGGAAGGCAAACAGCAGCAGATCTCAAGGCTGGCACCACAGCTGAGGACATCGAGCAGTTTGTGCTGAACTACCTCAAAGAGAAGGATGTGGCAGAGGGCAATGTTTCTGACCTTGACACTGAAGAAGGTAATTGCTATTTATTTTGGTTTCACTGGTTCCATCTTGAAACATTGTGAAAACCACAAAATATCATTCCAGAAAGTGAAAGAAAGGTTGCCCCAAACCTCACTCTGTGCACACAGCTGTGTCTGTGTGTCTATCTGTCTATCTGTGTTGAATAGGACTGACCCTAGGACACTCTACCACTGGGCTATACCCTGTGCCCTGCACCAGAGTCTATATGTACCATGTCTTTCCTATGTTCAGTTATAAAGGACACTGAGTTTTCATCATCAGTGTTGGAGAGGCAGCTACAGAGAGTCCATCCCCCATGTGAGGCTGGAGTTGCCTCCAGCCTTTCTGTGATAAACTGTGGCAAGGGATGATTCTGGGTGGGTGACCCCTTCCTCCTACATGCATATCTATAAATTCCTGCAAGTGGGGTTTCTCTGTCAAGATATGAGCATCATGTAATGCTGGTCCGATTGCCTTCCAGACAGTCATACCTGCATCTTCCCAACAATGACAAAGGTGCAAAAATTACCTATTTCACTTTTTCCTATGTTACCAAGTTAAAAATGGCTTATTATTTCAGTTTTTATGTCTTTGATTAATGCAAGTTGAACATACTTCTTTATGCTCCTTCCTAGCATTTTTTTTCCCTTAGATCCATTGTCTATTCATAGGCTTCATCTTTCTTTATTGGTAGAGAAAGATTGCAGTGTTTTTCTTACCTATTTATATGAGAGGGGAAAAAGAGAGTTCAAGCCAGGAGCAGCTCTGGCCTCTTGTTTTATTCACAAACTCAATCTGGAGCTTCAGGTCACGGAAGGATTAATAAATTATTAGAATCGCCTCTGCAAATATAAAATGCCAAGTCATAATGAGCTTGGTGGTCCCAGGACTATCCTAAATCGAACTGAGTCCCAAATTAGTTTGTTAGGTTGGAAGTGAGCAGATTCCTTTTTTCTTTTTCATTTTTCCCATCTGTGCTCTGGTTCCAGTGAGCTGGAGCCAACACATCCAGGAAAACAGGAAAGGATAGCTCGCTGCAGTGAACGCAACAGATTTCCTTCTGAGCAGTGGGAAGTAGCACAGGTCCAAACAAGGCTCATGAGTTGAGCCGGTTGCCATGGACAAAGTGCTCTAGTTGTAACCTGCTAGGCATTGTCTTCTGTTTCTTTGCTGAGCCAACTCAAACCTTTCTATGAACCATACTCCAACCTCACCTAAACCTACAGCTCTGAAGATTGGGGGTGACTGGGCCTTTCATGATGAAGGTTGCCATTTTGTCCAAAATCCAAGCCCCATCAATAAACTTGTTCTTTTGTGATTAAGATCTCTGGTTCTGGGGCTGGTGAGATAATTCAGCCAATAAAGTGCAAGCATGCAAGCATGAGGACCAGGGTTTCATATCTTCAATTCATATAACAAGCCTGGCATGGTGGCATGGGCTTGTAAAGACAGGCAAGTCCCAGAGCTCTCTAGCCAGCTGGCCTAGTCTATTCAGTGAGCTTCAGACCAGATGAGAAATCCTATTTCAGAAAACAAGGTGGATAACTTCTGGTTTTGTTTTAACATTTTAACTCTTTGTGAATTTCACATCATGTATCTCATTCCCACTCATTGCCCCCTCCCTTGCAACCTCCTCCCCAACAAAGAAAAAAAATCTCGTTGTGGAAGATGTGGTGTATCACAATGTATCCCACAGTATACCCTCTTATCTACATTTCTTTGCTTGTAAATGTTCATGGCAATGACTTGTTGGGTTGGTATGATGCCTCTGGCTTCTGCTACTCTATCGATACTGGAACTAACTAGGGACATATCCCCTTCCTTCTGTTTTGCTCTTACCACTAGAAATAGGTAGGAATTGGCCCTAACAGGGTCATGAGAGCAGGAGACAGGGGCCACAGGTGAGCTGGCATTGAGGGTATGAATGTGGGAGAGTTGGCCCCATAACTTGGCCACTTGTCTGCTGTGTAGCAGTGTTGGCAAGAGAGCTGGCCGTAGGGGTCATGACAAGAGGAGAGCTGGCCATGCCCCTCAGCTGCTGTAGCACTGGGGAGAGTAGGCCTTGCACTTCACCTGGAGAGCACAATAGAGCTAGCCAGACGAGCCAGTCCCATGGGCATAAGCATAGGAGAAACGGCCCTGCTTCTTGTCTACTGAGGGGTGGCATAGACAAGGGAGAGATGCCCTCCTCTGCTTCCTCATTTCTCATCATCTATAGGAGGTAGGAGAGCTGGCCCCAGGGTCATGAGCATGGGAAAACTGGCCATGTCCCTCACCAGCTGCAATACTGGGGAGGACAGACCCTCACCAGGGCAGCAGACTAGAGCTGGCCCTAGTTTGGGAGGGGCCCTGGCTGCTGGTGGGTGTGTCCCTATGAGCTGAAGAGCCAGCAGGCCGACCAGCTCAACCTCAGATCCATGAAACAGCTGATCTTACAGATCTAAAACTGCAGGGTCTCCCTGACACAGGCAACAACTGGATAACTTTTAAACAAAACCGAAGTTTGACTTTTAGCCTTTACATGCATGTTTACACACTCGCGCGCGCACACACACACACGTGCACCCACATGGACATATATAAACATGCAAAGATCTGGTTCTAGTGTATAGTTGCTGGGATCAGATAGATTGAATCAGTCTTCCAAAAACAGAAGCTCACATCCCTGAAACAGCACCTCACAACAGGCAAATTTCAAAGAGTAGACCCTCCTCTGAGGAAAAGCAGTCTAGTCCTATCACTCTTGCAGTTACAATTTTTCATGGGTATTTGGTTTCCTTGAGTTTATGAGATTGTTTGTTTTGAAACAGGTTTGACAAGAACATTCTGTTTAACCACATACAGGGACCTTATACATCCAAGGTCTCTTTCTCTGAGAAAGCCAAACAGTCTGCAGATGCATTTCCATTCATCTTCTCAGCTTCGAATGGAGACTAGTACAGCCCCTATTCGAAGGTTCAGGTTTTCCGGTAGAGGAATCTGAACCCAGAAAAAGTTACAGAAGCAGTGTCCAGCTCAGTGGGAATGCTTACTCCCAGCCTTTGATGGGATAGTGGGTCAGGACAGGGCCACTGTAGAGACAGGAAAGTCCTGCAGGATGGGGTTGGCCTGGGTTTCAGGCAGGGAGAGATGACAAGAACTGTGATGTCCTCCCTCACTCTCTAAGCGGCAAGTGCCTTATCCCTTTGGTGAGGGTGATGTACAGTGGAAGGAAGTACTAACAGGTTGTAGAGTCACCCTGGCCAAGCCCCACGTGTGTACTGCACCAGGTGCCCTATAATGTCAGCTCTCAAACAAAGATAAGTAAGTGTTTGGTGCTAGCCATCCCCAAAGATCTTGCAAGCTAGTAGAGTTGATAAGCTTTGGCCATCTGTGGTCAAAGGATGAATCAAAGAGAAAGGAAAAAAACAGAGACAAAGCCACCAAGCACACTGCCCAGCTGGGGCTCCAAGTCAGAACTGTGCTCTAAGAAAGATTTTAAGTCAAGCTGGGTGTGGTGGCACACACCTTTAATCTCAGCACTCAGGGAGGCAGAGGCAGGCAGAGGATCTCTGTGAGTTCGAGGCCAGCCTGATCTACAAGCAAGTCCAGGACAGCCAAGGCTACATAGATAAACCCTGTCTCAAAAAAAAAAAGTTTTAAGTCACATTATCTCATTATCTATCCATTATTCTTCCTCCCATGCAGAAATTCATATCATGGAGTCTGTGCTGTATCTGCAAATGTGGGGAGATGGGGCAGGGAAGAAGATGGGGTACCGCTTACTGTGTAGCCTTGGCTGACCTCAGACCCTGATATCCACCTGCCTCTGCCTCTTGGGCTCTTGGGATCTTAGGTGTGTACCACAACACCAGGCAAACTTCTTGATTTGTACAGCTTAGCCTCTAAGTATTATTCTGGAGTCTGAAGCTGGCAGTCAAGCTGGGTGGGACACCTTTCTAAAGCATTGTTTCCAATTCTGTCATTTCAGAGGAACAGTCAGCCCCTTCCAAAGTGGATGAGAATGACACTCTTCCAGATGTGGAACCACCGCTGCCAGTGCACATCCAGATAGCCAAGGATGTGATGGAGCGATGCATCCACTTGTCAGCAGATAAAAATCTAAAAATCCGCCTGAAGGTCAGTGTGTGGTCCATCATGCAGGTCTGAGAAGTGTTATGGTCAGTGGTGACAAGATAAGCAAGCAGATTCTCTCATCTCCTTGTCCATGAGAAGCAGCAAGAGGAGTTTTCTTGTGGGACGTCAGTTTTAACATCTTTCTGTATCAGCTCGAATGCCAAGAGGAGCTGAGTCCCCTACATTGAAAACTGGAGCCTGGCAGGTCTCCAAGGCAAGAAATACCATGTGCTTCGAAAGGCTATCATTTCTGTGCTGCCTTAATGCAGGATGCAGCTTTTAGTAACTTCTTCTGAGCCTGACCCTTATCTCTGTTTCTGTTTCTGTTTTCATCATAGGAAAAACTCTAGCATTTTCTGTAATTTGACTTCCTCCAGGCAAGCCCCTATCATAAGGACTGAACCACACAAGTGATTCAGTGAAAGAACAGTGAGGAGGGGGAATCACATACTCACTCCAGAAAAGTTCTGAAGCTAAAGAAAAGCACCACTTCTCCTCACCCCGAGCAGGAAGACAAACAACTGCCTTAGCTGCCCAGTGGCCTTGTTAAACGATGTGGGCAAAGGCAGGGAACCCTGACTGCATGTTAGCACCACTGTTGGGGTCTGTGAAACCGCCCTTTTTCAGTCTTCTGAGACATCTTCCCATTCCACGTTCCACAAGCCTCTGGAGCAGGGTACATGTGACTTGCACAGCTTCAGTTTTAGTGTCTAGTCACTGTTTGGCAGGCTTCTATACACTCTTCGTCTTTGTGGCTGCTATATACACACTGCAGTTATTAACAGTGTCAGTTGCTGCCACTTGCCTTTAGCCCCAGAACTTAGGAAGCAGAGACAGATGGATCTACATGAGTTCGAGGCCAGCCTGCTCTACAAAGCAAGTTCCAGAAGAATATCAGTTAGGCTAGCAAGATGGCTCAACAGGTAAAGCTACTTGCCATACATTAGACCCAACTCTCAAGACCTCTATATTAATGCTGTGGCACACATACTCTGGTACACAGATGCATACACAATAATAATAAATAAATCTTTTAGAAGCCTTTCAGTAGACCCACATAGCTGAGTTAACACGATACCTCTGCCCTTTACTAGTCGTGTGACCTTGAGTGAGCCTTCACATCAGCATGAAGAAAATGGGAACAAGGGTGTTACCCTCACAAGATTGTTCATACAAAGATATGAAAACCTCAGCCAGGTGTGGTGGTACATGCCTGTAATCCCAGTGCTCGGGGAGGCAAAGGCAGGTGGATCTCTGAGTTCAAGGCCAGCCTGATCTACAAAACTAGTCCAGGACAGCCAAGGCTACACAGAAAAACCCTGTCTCGAAAAAAAAAAACAATTTTAAAAAGATAAAAGATCCTAATGTATGGCATGTACGCTGATTCGTCCCCTCCCTCAACTGAGCCCTTATGCAGGGCATGCAGAAAACAGGTACAGATGTGAGCCCTGACTTCATAGAGCTTTCTATCTGTTTTGGAGTGAGGGCAACAACATATCCAAGCTTAGGAGGTGCTAGTGAGATAATTAACAGGTACTGTGATAGAAAAGGGTAATGTATCCATGTCTTCTGAGTCCAACTAGCCAGCCAAGCAGGCCTCTGAGGCAGCAACATTTCTAAAGGTTGAAGAACTATATGCAAAGGGACAAAGGCAAGGAGAACATTGCGGGGAACAGGCAGAGCGGGGAAATGGGCATTTTTGAATCCACGAAATAAGATGTAGCTTGTCTAAGACAAATGCAGCCATTGGTGCCACACTCCTCTCTTGGGTCCTGTTAAGCTTTCTCTTCTACCTGCCAACTCTGTGTCCTCCATGGCAGTGGCCTCTTCTAGTCTGTGCCTTCGCTGTGGGGTCAGCTGGTTGTAGGAAACTCCTAGTAAAACCCCATTGGCTCACAACTGTCTGTAACTCCAAGATCTATCGCTCTCATATAGACAAACACTCAGACAAACCACCAGTGCACATCAAATAAAAATAAACTATTGAAAGAAAAGAAAAGAAATGAGGGAAGAATAAGGAAAAAATGACCTGGAAAAATGATTCCCTTTAAGGGCTGGGGAGATGGCTCAGAGGTTAAGAGCACTGCTTGCTCTTCCAGAGGTCCTGAGTTCAATTCCCAACAACCACATGGTGGCTCACAACCATTTATAACGAGATCTGGTGCCCTCTGCTGGTATGCAGGCAGGATACTATATATTAAATAAATAAATAAATAAATAAATAAATAAATAAATAAATAAATAA
>NW_026586589.1:6019749-6028297 GCF_907164565.1 Psammomys obesus
TAAATAAATAAATAAATAAATAAATAAATAAATAAATAAATAAATAAGTAAGTAAGTAAGTAAGTAAATAAATAAGTAAATAAGCAAACAAGCAAATAAATAAATAAATAAGCAAACAAGCAAATAAATAAATAAATAAATAAATAAATAAATAAATAAATAAATAAATAAATAGAATCTTTAAAACAAAACCAAAGCTATTCCATTGGCTAGCTTCAGCCTGCCTTTCTGACTTGAGGGCTTCCATCTTCTATGTTCTCTGGGGGCCCCCATCCTTGCAAAGCCTGTGTAGGCTCCTATATCAACCGCCTACAGTTGATGCTGGCTGTCCGTGTTCAGTAGTAGACTAAAGGTCAGTATACATCCAGGCTAGCCTAAACCTCTCTAGTAAGACTGGCTTGCCCTCGGCTTCCTGCCTGCTTCTCCTGATAGCAGCAGCAAGACTCAACACCACCAGCTTCCCAGCCTGCTCATCCTTGCTTCCTGTCTCCTTCAGTGGCACTGATACTCATTTCCTACACCTGACTAAGCAGCTCAGTTGTCACAAAGTCCTGCTGAAGTCAGACAGGGTTCAAATCCTTTCCAGAACAGGTTCAAATCCTTTCATGGTTCTGCCAGCATCATATGACTGCACGTCTTTGCTGTGGTCTAAATGCGTCATCACTTCTTCCTAGCTCCCTTCAAATGCCTTCTTTACTCAGCAGCTAGGATGACTTTCAGAAAACATGGCTATGTCATGTCATTTCCCTGCTAAGACACTTGGAAATGCCCCAGTACACTTAGCAATGAGAGAGTCTTAACGTGCCCTTTTATTGTCCAGCCCTGTCTCATTCTTCTTCTTGTGTCTACTCTCATTCCTTAAGCAGGGCAAGCTCTGGGTCTTTTTTAGTTTGGTTTGGGTTTTTTTGGTGCTAGGAATGGAACCCAGGGCACTGCACATGCTCAATAAGCACCTTGCCATTAAGGTCCATCCTAGCCCCAGGGTCTTCCTTGTTGCGATCAGCTGTAGGAACTCTCCCTGTGTGCTGAGTGCCTGCTTAACCATTTGTGTCTCCTCTTAGAAGCCAAGTCTGTGCTTTAGAGGTGTCTCTTCATTTCTTTGCCTTGCACCCTTTCAGTCTTTCTTGGTACGGCTCTGCCTCATGGGTAGAGTGGAATACCTTTTCTGTATTGAATGTTATCTAAAGTCTTTCCCAGCTAATTCTAAACTCCAAAACGGTGAGGAAGCATGTGTATTGTGTCCTTGTGTGCTGTGCTCTCTAATACCTAGCCTGGACTGAGGTCAAGAAGAGTGGCCAAAAGTGTGAGAAATTAGGTTCATGTTATTTCGGAACCAAAAAGTCTATCTAGTTTCAATTACCACCTTAATGCATTTCTCAGGCTCACTCTGTTGAACTGTGACTTGGTCCCAGGCATCTGGCTTCTAGCTCTGATGCCTGTTGAAATCCTGTCTTTTCTTTCAGGTCTTGGATGTACTGGGTTTGTGTGTGGTGGTTCTACAGACCCACAAGAACCAGCTCCTTCCCCTGGCTCATCGGGCCTGGCCTTCACTCGTGCACCGACTCACAAGTGATGATCCCCTAGCAGTGCTCAGAGCCTTTAAGGTACCAGCACCCCATCTGTCACGGGATACAGATCCCAAGCACAGAGCTCACCCTGTCTTCATCACTTGTCTTTCTCTGACCTCTGGGCACAGACCTTAAAGAAAGTACAGAAGAGAAAAAGAAAAGCACAGAAGAGACTAAGTGACACTGTCTTTAGAGTTTAAAGCTTAGTGATCTCATAAAGCAAAGGCCACCAGTATTTACTGAGCATCTCTTGTGTGCCAGGCAGCAATCTTGGCACTGCCCACATGGAAACTTATAGTAACCTGCAAGGCGCTAACTACCTTCATTTTTGGCCAAGAAGGAAACAAGTTCAGAGATGATAACATACCTTGGGACTGTACTTCTAGTAAGGGATAGAACCCAGGTCAGGCTCATGCTCGGGTGAACAGTTTAAGAATCAGGGTGGTAGGGCCCACTTCTGCCTAGCCCAAGCCCACAGTCCAGTCATCCATTTCCAGGAGGGTCTTAGGTACAATTTTCTCAAGGATAAAATAGAACTCTGGTGCAGGCCTTTTTTAAAAAGCTACAGCTCTGTAGAGATGTCACTCTCTACACTCTGTAGAGATGTCACACTCTGGTTAGTTTGTCTTATATTAGCACATGAATTCTCACTTATTTATTTATATCCTCCCTTGTTCTAAAAAGCACTTAACAGAGATACGTTTACCATGCAAAACAGCATAAATTAGTTAGAAGTGGATGAGCAAGATGAGACAGAGGGAGGAGATGTGGAGGGGCAGCAGATGGCAGCTGGGAACATAGTCAGTATGCCCAGCAGAAGTAGTCTGCTTTCTGTAAGATTCTCCAACAGATACTAAGCCAGAATACCAGCTTATATTCAAATGACATACTTGTTAACGTTAATTCCAAAGCAAAACACATGAAAGGATGTGTGTGTGTGTGTGTGTGTGTGTGTGTGTGTGTGTGTGTGTAGAGGAAGGGGGAGAGAGAGCGAGGGAGGCAGAGAGGGAAGGAGGGAGGTATTTCTAAATCTTATTCAGATGTACTCTTCCCCTTTATGAAAATTAATAGGTTATTTGAAATGACAGCCAGTGCAGAATAATGGAAACTTACAAAGATGTGTACACTGCAAGCGAGGCTGCTTTTCCACATGCAGACATGTTAGTAGTGCTTTACCTGAGGTCATGTGATACAGCTAAGGACCTTACTCTGCAGACTGGACTGACTGAGTGCCCATTATGCCTTGCTTGCTGATTCTTAAAGAAATTTCTATCCTGTTCATTCAGTCTTGTGCAGCGGGGCAAAACATTTCAATATGTTCTGCTACAGAAAGTTTAAACCACACATGCAAAGAGACTGCCTGTTGTAAAAGATTGAAAGGGGGTGATGTACATGAGAGATTATGCAGTCGAATACAGAGATGGCTCCAGCCACAAGGACCAGCCTTGGCTTAGCCAGGCATCCTCCTGATGCCTGCACATGGCAGCTGCTGAGCCTTGAGTTCATATTTGCTCAGCTAGTGAGAGTTAAAAGCCCCAGCCTTCTCCAGGGATGTTAGGAAGATTTCCAGAGATGATCTACGTGACCTGCTTTAAGGACTTCTCTCTCACTCTTTGTCTCGCTCTCTCTCTTGCTCTCTTATTCAAAAAAGGAAAGGAAATCAAGGTATTAATCACATTATTCATCCAAACCAAGCTCCCTCTGAATTACTCTCCATGTAATCTGTATTTATGGATAGAAGCATCCATGCTTCTATCCATGGAAGGAGAGACCTCTGAATTCATAACTGTCAGAATCACAGACCATGGGCAAGGAATTAACAGCAGTAATTCTGTTTTTACCCTAAGTAGAGACCTAGATAGAATTGAATTACCAAGCATGTTTCAGCCCTCTTGCTGCTTTAGCAGTATGCAGTCACCAAGGTGGGGACTGTTTCTGCAGGTTTTACAGACGCTTGGAAGCCGATGTGGTGATTTTCTACGAAGCCGGTTCTGCAAAGATGTCCTGCCAAAACTGGCCAGCTCCTTAATCACCCAGGCCCCCATCAGTGCCAGGGCTGGGCCAGTTTATTCTCACACACTGGCCTTCAAGCTGCAACTGGCTGTCTTGCAGGGCCTGGGTCCCCTCTGTGAGAGTCTTGACTTAGGTAGGTACCACATGGGTCTCTTGGCCAGAGAGCCTGCACTCCGCCCCTGCTTTGCATCCTGTGCCTAATGGTATTTGTGTCCCTTACTTCCCTTCTTGAACACCTCCTCTGGTCTACCCTGGCCCCATCTGTCCTTTCACTTTAGGGTATTCCTGGTTGCTGGACAGTAACCCTGCATGGCTAATCTTAAGTCCCTAGACAATGGTTGGTTATCGCTTGTCCCAAATGTAGTCTAAAGGCCTGAGGCTTGTTTTGTGTTTTCACCCTGCAGGTGAGGGTGACCTGAATAAAGTGGCTGATGCCTGCTTGATTTACCTCAGCACCAAACAGCCCATGAAATTACAAGAGGCTGCCAAGAGGTACGTCTGCTTCATCACCCGCATCTCTTTACGTTTGTTTTAAATTATAGATGATTCGCTAATGGCAGGCAGAGTTGAGGCAATCTCTGCTCTCTTTTCTCTCTCCTTGCCAAGTTAAGATGATTTCTTTAGCTGTGCCAACTCCAAAGATGGTATTTTGACTAGATGCTTTGTCTTTGCACGAGACCTTTTTCTGTGCTGCAATGTCAGCAGCAGTTCTAGAGGGGCACAAAGCCGAAAGGCCGGGTGCTGGAGGGCCTCCACGTTTCTTCCGTTCCTTGTGATTAGTGACCCAGCACCTTTCTTTGTCTCTGCTCCCTCCGTAGCAAAGCCAAGGGAAAGCAGTAGGTGTGACTAACTCCACAGTCTTACATGGTAGAAGATAGTGTGCAAAACTAGGTGCAATGCAGGCAGATGTGTGCCTCTTTCTAGAGCCCATACTGCTTCTGGCAGAAGCTGACCCAGAGAACAACTTGATAAACCTTTTGACTCCAAAATTACATGAATCTAGTTTCCCAGAATTTTGGCCATTCCTGTTAGAGAACAGCTATGCCTTTAACACGAGCTGTTTCCGTTCCTCAAGGACTAAGTGATTATTCTCATAAGCTGAAACTGAGCACAGCAGCATCCTTAACCTGAGACCAAAGTGCACCCTGGCCTCCTTTGCCCAGCACTCCTGCCTCCTGGGAACAGCCTGTGCTCTGCAGCCACCTGCCCCTGGACACCTGCTGCCAGCTCTGCCTGGCCTGCCAACTTCATGTGGCCAGAGTCCCTCCTTCCTGGGTATCTGCATTAGCCCTGATCATCCATGCTGGGGTGGGAGACAAGCCACTACTCATTCCACTCAAGGAGCTGGGAAGGCTTCTCTGACTGTAGAATGAGGAGAGCAGCTTGCTCCCTTATAAACCTTGCACTCCCTACCAGTGAAAGGAATATCTTTTGGAATTGATTTATTGTCTTTGCAATTCTTTGCTCTTGATTTCCTTGGTAGCTTTGTTTCCTTCTGTCCCTTACCCGTCACATCTCTTAGACCCAGAATCAGTCATGGTTTCTAGAGCATGGAGGTGCATCCCAAGGAGCTTCTTATCCTCGGGCACTCCTGAGGTGAAAGTGGTCCTCCCTGGGCCAAAGCTGTAGCTGGTCGTGCTATGACTCAAGGTGCAACCAAGGACATGATGACTTTATCTTGGAATAAATTCTTTTGAGTTACAAAAATCTGATTTTTATACTTCCTATCCCAGTCTGCTTTTCCTACATCCACTGCATTCCATCCTTCAAGTTTAGAGCCATCAAATAAGCCAATAGTTATAATACATTTATCTTTTCATTTCTAATTCCTTTTTGCCACTAAAAGCAATTAAACCCAGATTTGGACTTCACTGAATCTTAAGTTGGTGTTCAAGGTGGCTGGAGGAGACACCAGCCTGACCACTTGGCTCCCTTTGTTTGCTCCAGCACCTTCTCTTCCACCAGGGGTTAAGTCAGATGGCCTGTCTCTCCCTGCCTTGTGGGCGGGACAGGAAGTACAGTCTGCTTCATTCACACCTCATCTGCAAACTTACTTTTAAGGGGCTGGGGGTGGGAATCAGTGTTGTCCTTGATCAGGAGCTTATTTGGCATCTTGATTCAGACATTAATGAGCTCTCTAAATGGGAAGCATTGCCCAAGACAACAGGTAGGCCTGGTGTCCTGAGCCACCCACCATGTGGAGTGAGCACCCTGGTGGGGCTGATGATCCTCAAGTAGTCATGGTCATTCTGAGGAGAGAGTGAAATGGAGGCCCCAGGCCCAGCTGGTTTGTCCTTACTTTCCTTAACTCCTATTCCCCTTAATAAGAGAATGACTATCTTCCCACTTGGAAAGCGTGCTGCTCCTCTTCCACTCCAAATACCAGTAGAGTCAGGGCACCGTACCCCATGACCTGAGCCATCACAGAAGCCTCCGTTTCAGCTACTGCCTCCACCTCTGCCACTCAGTATTCACCACATAGTTGTCAGAGTAACACAATACACTCTCCTGGGGGAAGGGAAAGCTGTTGTGTTTAGGGAGCTTGTGGCAGGTTTTATGAACCTCAGTGTAGACTCCAGAAGTAACAGGGTCCACAGATGGTCTAGCTCCCTTCAGAACAGGTGAGCTCCCTACCCTGCTCTTCTGTCAGCCAGAGAGCTAGTAAGGGAAGCTTTGAGGGCCAAGGATTGCTCTGAGCCCCCTGCCTTGTACAACATGCCCTCTGAGTAGGTGCTTTTGTGGGCCTCAGAGCCATTGTGATATGGAAAACAGACAAGAGTTGGCAACTGGTGAACATTCCTTTCATCCACATCACAGCTGGGCTTTCTTTCCTTCTGTTTGCTTTTCCTGGTTCCAAAGAATGACCAAGCCTCTGTTTGCTTTTTTAATTTGTCATATTAAATATAGCCTTCGTGGCAGGCTTTTACATCTAGGTTGTAAACTCTAGAAATGGAAATTGATCAGGGGATGGTTGATATAACCGAGGCTGTAAATGCTAAGAGTGGAGATGCCATTTCAGTTTAATGCTTTTATCTGGCAAATGTGCCTTGTAAGGAGGGGCATAAATCTTAAAACTTGGGGGAGGGGTGGGGGGAGGAGATAGCCTTGCTGCTTATTACCACCAGATGTCACTGTTAACTGGGGGTGGGGGAGGGGTTCTTCAGATCCCATGTAATTAAGTAACTTCAATGGATGATAGACAAGTAAATCATATTTAGGGTGTGGGAAGAGTGGCCAGGGAACCTAGGGCAGTAACGAGAGCAGTGTCAGTAAGAGTAAAACCTGGATCAGTTTGGCCCCACCCCAAGGCAGAGGCAAACTTAACTGATCTAAATTCCCTGGCAGCCCAGAAGCCTCCAGGATACCACCAAGCATGCAGTTCTGTGCCCTTCTGACCACTGGGGCTTTGCAATTTCATACTGAAAAGAATTCTAGAGGAGAGCAACCCCCCTCCCACTGCCCTGTCCCAATTTCAGTTTTCCCTTGAGTATGTGCACTCAGTGGGCCAGCTACTAGCCTCTAAGGCTCTCTTTCCTGCAGTGAGGTCTGATAGCACTCTGGGCCAACAGCAAATAAAACTAGGCAATATCCACTGGTGAAAACATGAAGCCCGTGTCCAATAATTTTCATGGTTGAACAAAGCTCCCAGGCTGCTTGGTCTGACTCTGCCCACATCTGCCAACCCCAGGCCCTAGCTAGGGATGCAGGTAGCCACCATGCAAGTGCTGGTGCTGTTACTGCTTGGGGGGTGGGGGGCAGCACAGTGCTCATCCTCCTTCCTTCACCTGGCCTCTGTGTGAGAGCAGGTAGCACCAGTTGGACAAACCTGGGTTTAGATCCTACATCCTGTGACATGTGGCTGCATAGGATCTATTGCTTTTCATTTCCTCCCACTATGAGGGAAATGGTGGTAATGCCCTCCTCACAGGGTCCTTGTACAGATGAGTTATTTTTATGTGGGCAGAAAGCCAAACTCTGAAAATTGTGTGGTGAACCCCTATATTCTAAGCACTGTTCTGAGTGCTGAAAACAGGAGAGAAGACAGGAGGCCTCTGCCCTCATGATGCGTGTGCTTTAAAACGTGTTTCTACATGTATGTACACATGTAGGAAATGCATGTGTCTTGTGTATACATCTGGACACATCTACTTGTCACTGAAATCTGAACAGGGCTTTCTTCTCAAAAAGGTCTTTTTCATGTTAATTGGGGCACCCCTCCCCACCTCCATTTGTCAGGGAACTCAGGACCAGGTTTGAAGGTTCATTATCAACTGACTTCCCTGCTATCTCTCTAGCAGTAGGATTTCAGCCCATCAAAGAACTAGCTGGTGCCTTCCAACCCTGGACAACACAGACTAGCACAGGCTCCTTCATTTCATCCCCGCCAGAGCCCGACTCCTCTTTACACCACACACAGGCCTGTCTGTTTGAACAGATCAGGAGCCACAGAGGTGATCCACTAGTTTGGCTAGCTCATCATGAATAGCTGGCCCCTGAAGGGGGTGGGCAGCTCATTTGAGGCCTGGTTACAAAGCTGTTTTCTTCCCTCCCCCCAACTGCACCCGGCATGGAAATGAAGACACTCCTCATATTTTTCCTTTTGACATTTGATTAATAGTTGACAAATCCAGACCCAAGTAGTTAGCTTTCCTATTATCCATCTTTTGACAGGCACTGCTGCTTTTCTTTTCAAGGCCCATTGTTCTAAAAATACACTCAGATCTGAAGCTGTTCACTGTGCACATAGAGGCATGATTTCATGGTGTCAGAGATAAGAGACATCTGCCACGCAGATTACAAACAAAGCAGGTTACTGGGTTTCTGATAGGAAAGCACAGATATCTGCACTACTGAAACCATGTGTTGCCAGTCCTGTAGTGTGTCATGGGATTGCTAACCTGCTAGTTTGGCCCAGTGTGTGTGTGTGTGTGTGTGTGTGTGTGTGTGTGTGTGTGTGTGTGTGTGTG
>NW_026586589.1:6028307-6043674 GCF_907164565.1 Psammomys obesus
GTGTGTGTGTGTGTGTGTGTGTGTGTGTGTGTGTGTGTGTGTGTGTGGTATGCTTGCCTGTACAGGTGCACACAGAGGCCAAGTGCCAAGATCACAGGCATTTGTCATCATGCCACAGCAGAAATAACATTTCTAGAGCTACTTCTTATGGTGCCCATGGGTAGGAGCAGCTGGCCTAGTACCAAAGCATGGGTCACAGAAAAATAATTTGAGTAGGCGAAGGCAAGACATGTAGATTGTCACAAAAGTGTCATGTTTCCCATAGGGGCAGGAAACACTACACATGGCCTGAGTATGCCAGCCAGTGCTGAGACCAGCTTTGAAGCCAGTGGCCAGCAGCACTGTCCTGGGACCTTCGTAGCCTTGGGGCAGAGAGGTAGAAGAGCCAGCCAGATGGAAAGGGCTGCACTTAAAACCCACCCAGCAGGACTTAGACCCTTCTACGTTCTGGCTTTCTTTTGAATCATCTCTAATAGATTGGGCCTCTTCTGTGTCTTGTCCTTTTAATATGCATGAAGCAATGTAAGCATTCTACTGCATTTGTGCTACTCTGTCTTGTGGTACTTGAAAGCCATGATTAGCTTTCTACTGGTATTTATGGTTTTAAGTCCTGTCCTCGATGCATTTACATATTTTTAATAGGAGTCTGTGTGTGTTGGAGGTCAATCGATGGATGAATAGTTTTGAACAGGTAAATATAGTTAGGCCTAACAAGTCAGTGTAGCTGAAAAGGTAATTGGTAGCATGTATTTGGAGAGTAAATTGTTGCTTCCAGTCATAATCCCCCATTCCCAACATTTAGAAACAAAAAACAGCCTCGGTGCAGAGGAAGATAGCTAAATTGAATAGCAGAAAAGGACAAGCTTGAAATACTGGTTAACCAATGAACCGAGACCCATTAGAGTAAATTACCGAGCATGGGAACATAGCCCCACTGCTTGCTGGCTGGGACAAGTCAACACTCTGGCATCCATTTGTTTAAAAGGAAGCACACAGCCTCATTTGCACTGTTGGCATGCTTGGAGTAATAGAGAAAGAGATGGCCATAGAAAGAGGGATGTAGAAACTATTCTGCCAGAGAGAGAAAGACAGACCTGCTTCCCAGTAAGTGGGTTTGCTTTTTGGTCACATTTGCTCAGGCCCATATGGAAAGAGTATCCTAAGGAGATATCCTAGAACCACTTCCTTAGACGCCCGGAATAAACAGACAAACAGGTCACAAAGCCACAAGTTCTTTACCTCTGGCATTTGCCCTGACAACTCCTGAGAACAATTTATAGATCCAGAAGGAGACAAGGAATATCAGATCCCTCAAGCAAGTAATTGACAGAGAAAGAATAGCCTGTCACCCAGGAGAATTGGGAGCCTGGACATCAGTTACAGTTTATTTAGCTACACCGGACCCTGATTGGCTGACGGTGTTCTAGAGTCACCTTTGAGCAGATGCTGTCTAGACAGAGATGGTGAAGACATCTCTGTGTTGCTGTGACACAGACCTTACTTTTTGGTCTTGCCACTGGGAGGGAGTGGGGATAATCCAGCGCTCCTGTTGCAGAGCTGTGGTAGCCTGTGGAAGCTGGACAGCACCTTGGAACTGTCTGTCCCTGGAGTCACCACAAGTGCACACTTTTGTAGCATCCCAGAGACCCAGCACAGAGTCTGTACTGACTGGACGATTGTAAATGTCTGAACCACAAAGATAAGCCCCAATTCAGCTAACTAGATTCCATTAGCACACTTCCTGCCTACCCAGGCCACCAAACCCCAGGTGGCTCACTGGAGCACCCCAGCGCTGATCCTGAAGGAATGCTTTTCTTCTGTTGGTTTGGCCTCTGGAGTTTATTAGGTACGGACTGATACCGTCAACTGTAGATAGGGCTGAAGTGAAGGGAGATGGCTGCCTACATGAAGTGAAATTCAATAAAACCGCATTTTAAGTGAAAAATCAGTATAAACACCAGGCTTCTTTGCCATGGAAACAGAGGTTGCTTAGAAACTGCCTAACAGCGAGTTCTAAATTTTTTAAAGTCAAGTTATCATTTAAGCTACACGGCCCTACAGGTTATTGAGAGATAATCACCTGCCTCGGGACATGTGGAGGCATGAGGCACAGCTGAGTGCTTCCTGTGCTCTGGGAGCCAGGGAATCTCTTGATAACTGTGCTCCCAGGAGCCACCAATTTGGGCCTAGGGGAAGGAGAAAGGAGTTTTTGTTTAGGAGTTAAATGGTGTTCAGATATTTTTTAGAAAGTGTTTCTCTTTGGGTTTGAAAAAAAAAGATGAAACTGGCCATTTGGCATGTTCAACAGCTGTCCCTGCCGTGTCTGGAGATGCGTTCCAGGCAGTTGCCCTGGTCACTCAAAGCAAGGGGGCTTGCCTTTGTCTTGTGCTTGATCATGCAGAAAGGCTGGGTGGGAAGTGGCCCCAAGCAAGGTGCTCCAGATTTGGGAATCAAAGCCAGGCCTCTGGAGCCCTCACACCCAGCCTGCCTGGCCTCAAGCTTTGCTCCTAGTGGCAGAGCCGACAGGGCTCAGGTTAAGAATTTGTCAGTGTTTAGGGTTCAGCAGACCGAATGCCTCCCACCCAGCAAGAGTACAGCTGCGCCTGCCAGCCATCTGCTCACATGGCACAGGGTTCGTCCCCACCTCAGGCAAGCAGAAGGGAAAATACACTGTAACATTTTGCTGTCCCTGAAATAATGGGCAAAGCTAGAACACTGGTAGAGAATTGGGTCTCACCAAGGCACTGTGGAGTTGAGTGAAACAAAAGACAAATGTCTTGCCCTTTTCAGACTGAGCATTATCCATAGCAGATGATGCTGCTAGTTGGTAGTAGTAATCATTCCTCAGGTGTGCACTCGCCCCCCATCTCTCTCTCTATCTCTCACTTTCTCATTCTTTCCCTCTCTTCTCCCCTCCCCTCCTCTCCCTCACTTCCACTCTTCCCCTCTCTCTCCTTCCACTGCCTCTGTGTATGTGTCTGTGTCTGTCTCTCCTTGACTCCCACCTCTCTCCCTCTCCCCACTTTCTCTATCTCTGTATCTCCACCTCACTCTGTCTCTGGAACAGTGCTTTCATTAGATACTCAGAGTGCTTCCCTGGCCCTTCCTCCCCTCAGAACAATCCCGTGGGGAGGCTAGGCTGTGATCATCTTTGGGAGAAAGTGCAGGTTCTAGAAGTGGGATGATTTGCTTCTAGCAGCTGAGCCTGGAAGAGGAACTTGCATGCTCTCTACCCTTTCAGGAGCAAAGCACTGACATTCAAAATGATTCCTAAGAGCTTGACTTTGCTTAATAAAAGCAGGTGAGCTCTGTACATGCTTTCTTTGCTTCCCTGCCAGCATTTTATTTCTAGATCTCCGAGAGTGAATGCAGCATCCCATTCAGCCTGATGTGTTGGAGCCTGTAGGCAAAGCAGAGCTTTGGCTGAGCTGGGCCATGGCACCTTCTGCTGACTGCTGCCCAGATAAAAGCATTCCTTGAAGGAAGAGCAGCTGCAGCTTGAGAAATTGTTCCAGTTCTTGAGAAAAAAAAAAAAAAAATCAAATGAAATCATTTGCATTCTAACAGTCTTTGGCACCAGGGGAAAACTGTCAACGGTGTCACGTGTAAACAGAAATGTGCTTCCCAGTTTTTGGTGTGTTTTTTATCATTTCCTCACAACTCTAATTATCAAAGATATTTTTGTTTTTAAACAAAAATTGTCTCCCACGCAGGCCCCATCTCTTTTCTGCAGTGAAGTGGAAACGATGAATTAGAATATTATAATCACTTCTTCAGCAACCACTGCACAGGTTATAAACACAAGATTATTCTAAGCTAAGAAACCTAAAATTGTTTAGGCCCAGCACATTTTCAGAGCCTCCCTACACATAGGCAGGTACGTGTGTGTGTGTGTGTGTGTGTGTGTGTGTGTGTGTGTGTGTGTGCGCGCGCTCCTACCACCTACCTCTCCCCCTTCTCCCCCCCACCCCCCGGCATAGGTCTATCACACACAAGGCAAAAAAACAAAACTTTTTGGCTCGGCTTTTCCTGGGGCACTGGTTTTTCAGATTAATGAAATTAAGAACCAAAAACTAAGTTTTCTTTAGCAATCATTTTATTCCCTTTTGACACTCGAAAGTATGCTAGAGGTCCCTAGAAATAACTGACAAGAATGAGATTTGATTCATCAGACAGATGATGGATGTTTGTTTCTTGATACACAGGAGGGACCAACTGCGGGGACCTGTAGGTGCGAGGTCCCTTTGTGAAACAGCAGCAGATCTGCAAAGTCTGGGCACGTGGTGATCACCTGGCGTGTGTAAACACTGAATGTTTGTTGCATTGTGTTCAGGGGGTGGTGACAAAGGGCTTGTTCTGTACAGATGAATTTGTTTTAATCCAGCACTAGTTAAATCTGTGGTAGAGTGCTAATACGGGGGCTGGTAGCCTTTTTAGCTAGTAAATATACATCAAGTGGAGATGGGAAGAACAATATACAATGGCACACATGTGTGAAACTCTGTAACAAAACCCGTTACTATGTGTGCTAACTTAAAAAACAAATGCAAAATATACCTGGAGATTGGAGAGAGATTGTGAAGGGACATGCCATGGAGCCTGATGACCTGAGTTCAGTCCAGGACCTACACGGTGGAAAAAGCTCACTCCTGCAAGTTGACCTCCACACACATGCTATGGTATGCACATGTCCAAGAACACGCAATAAATAAATGAATGGATAAATAAATAAATGTTTAAATGGAGTCATTAGGGACTGATCTGTATTTTAAACCTCAGCGAAACCCTCAAAAATGAGAAAACTGAAAAACGGATGTGGTTGGTTGTACTAAAGGAGCTCACAAGCACTGGTAAGTGGAGGCAGGAAGATCAGAAGTTCAAGGCCAACCTTTACTACGGAGCAAGGTTGAAGTCAGCTACATGAAGTGGGAAGCAATGGGGAAACTGAGGCAAGACCAGGTATATAGTTTCCAAGGCTGCATAGCTACAGTGCATGATAAGTCAGTTCCTGTTCTTCCTTGATGACTTTAGGACCTTTTCCAGATCCTTTCCCACACTGTAAAGATTCCAGGAAGGGGCATTCCTCAAAGTCATTAGCTAGCCTCCTGACGTTACACAGTCCTCAGCAAGTGAGAGCCTGTTAGTCAGTGGACGTTCGTTGACTGCAATGTGCTAAGCCAGGAGAAACAGCAGCCACAGCCATAGCATTGGGACAGCTATAGGTGGGCAACTATTAAGTGCAGAAAGAGTGCTGAGAAAGGGAAAGATGGGGACCACCTGAACAGGGTGGGAAGGCAGTCCCACCGGCAGGGGACTCAGTGAGTGGCTGGTGGGGCCAGCACAGGGGCGCCTCAGCCATCCTGGCAGTGAACAGCCAGGTGTGTGGGGTTTACAGGAGGCTGGCCACTCTGGTGGCCCTGGATCAGAAACAGGAATTGAGCAGATAATAGCTAAAAGTTCAGGTCAAGATAAAGGATTTCATTCCTGGCAACATACCATGGCCTTGGCCCTTGAGCACCAAGTTGTGCTTGTACAGGACATGAGTATTATCTGCGTCAAGAGCCGTGGCCAGCCTCTGGTGGACACAGGTTCTGTTGGCCCAGTACCCAGACCTCTAAGAAGCCATGGCTCTGAGTGACCAGGATGGATTCATCCAGGGGCACATGAGGACCTTGAAGAAAAGTTAGGGTTTGCCCAGGTGCCCAGACAGAGCTGATGATGCAGGGCTAGGCCTGTCGTACCTCCCAGACTCCAGCTTTACCCTGAAGAGCTTCTTGTGTTGTCAATACTTCTTTCCTTGGACTAATTACTATTTTTCTCATCAGGGACCAGAAGCTGTTCGCCTGTTTCTGTTAGGCTTTGAAACCATCCTAATAGTCCTGTCTTAGGATCTTAAGTGGGTTCCTTCTGTTGTTTGAAGTGACTTAATATTGTGATCAGTTCCTTCTCAGAAAGTCAGTAAACAGCCCCTGTGATAAGCAGTAGCCTTCCCTCGTCCTCTCCTACCTCTTACTCCCGGACTCCTCTTTCCACAGTGTCTTCCTCCACCTGATGAAAGTAGACCCCGACTCCACCTGGCTCCTCCTGCATGAGCTGTACTGCCCCATGCAGCAGTTCACAGCCCCGCACCCCAGCCTTCACCCGGTGCAGCTGCAGGGGCCCACCGAGCAACAGAACCCCTATGCCGCCAATGTGCACCACCTGCTTCTCCAGCTCCAGGGACCCTGCCAGACCTACCAGCCTGCAGCTGAGCTAAGCCACCCCTGCTGAAGGTGGCCGTGGCAGCAGAGATGCAGTGAAAGTGGATGAGACAGCCAGTCGAGGTTTAAATTGACCTATCACACACTGCTTAGAAACTGGGCTGAAGGAAAGTAGCTCATGTTACTTATATTTCACTCTTCGTGTTTTCAGATGACATTGCCTGACAGCTCTGAGACGTTAACTCTCTAGCCTACTATCTGCACAGCCCCTCTGCCTCGCAGGTCCCTTTGTACATACCTACCTACCTACCTACACACACCTTTTGCTCCAAGCCTAAATTCAATTCTCAGCACCCACTGGTAGCTCACAACCGTCCGTAACTCCAGTTCCAAGGGATCCAACACCCTCTTCTGACTGCCTCGGGCACCAGCCGTGCATATGCTGCACAGACACACTCATGAGCAAAACACTCGTAAGATCAATAAATCTTTAAAAGGTGTTGTTAATTTTTGGAGGATTTTTTTCTTGCATTTCTTTACTTCAGGTTATGGGCTGTGCCATGTCACTAATCAGAGGACAGCTTTCGGGAATCACTTCTCTGCTTCCACTGTGTGGTTCTCAGGGGCTGGTCAGCAGGCTTGGTGGAAGCACCTCTACCTGTTGAGCCATCTTTCCAGCTCCCCACCTCCCACCTTTTTTTAAGGCAGAGTGTTACTCTGTGGCCTTGGCTGTTCTGGAACTCATGACAATTCTTCCTCAACTTCCTGAAGATTACAGACATGAAGTATCACATGCAGCAGAGAAGCATCTTTAAAATTGTATTTAATGTGTATGAGTGTTTTGCCTATATGTGTGTATGTATGTATGAAAGTATGTAAGTATGTACACCGTGTATGTGCTGGGTGCTGGCAGAGATCAGAAGAAAGTATCAGATCCCCTGGAACTAGAGTTACAATGGTTGTGAGCCACCATGTAGGTACTAAGAACCAAACTTGGGTCCTCTGGAATAGGAGAAATAAGTGCTCTTACCTGCTGAGCCATCTCTCCACTCCTGTCAGCTTGATTTTTTAGTTTTTTATTGTTGTTACTAAACGTAATAGCGCTTGGAAGGGCTGGGGTGTGTGTAGCTAAGCAGTGAAAGTACCTAAGGCCTTGGGCTTGATTCTAGGAGCACATATAAAATGTACTCACTTCTGTAAGCCAGCAGCCCTGGTTCTCTGGCCAGTCTTGCCCGCTTGTCTGGCTCACTGATGTGGGGGTTATTTTTACACAAGCTTTCCAGTGCCTACCGTGGCTGCATCTGAAAAGCCCAGCAGGGATCCTTGAGCGATATCAAATGTTCAGGGTCTTCATTTCCTCATCGCATTGGGTCAGGATTAAACTAAGCTCTATACATTGGGGGTACTGTTGTGTCCCCTAATGCTTCCCTCTGTACAGCTTCCCCCTGCACCTCTTTCCTTGGAGGGTTTGCTGTAAGGACACAGGCTGTCTACTCGTGGCCTTCTAGTTGCTGCATGGATTTACTAATTGCATCCACGCAGGGTCAGCTCAGGTTCTTCTCAGAGTTCCGTAAACTGGAAATAGCAAGAATCCCAAGTCCGGCATGTTTTGGTTTTGGTTTTTTCCAGTTTCCTGGCTTCACACCATCCGCTGTAGGTGCTGTTATTTGACTCCAGCAGCAGCTACGGACCTTCCCTGTATCAGTAGCCATTGGCGTGCCCAGCTGTTAGCAAATACTGCAGTGCCAGGCCCCCTGTGCAGGCTTGCCTTTGCCTGGGGTATCTGTGTACCAGGACTCTTTCCTTCCTTCAGCATGTGTGGCCTACAGCTACCATGCTGTAGAAAAGGCAGAAAAAAATACCTGATTTTTTTTTTCCCCTAGCTGAGGAACTTAGCACAGAACACATTGGAATATGGCCCAGCCTGCACAGGGGCTGGCGACAAATGCCCTTCTAGGCAGCAGCCAGGTAACTCCGGAGTGATGTGGATGATCCCCAAGCTCCAGCACCTCATTGGCTTGAGCAGACATTGGACTAGTTCCACCGAGTGCTGTCTTCCCTGCCAGGGCAATGCGATGTCCAGCCCTCTCAGGTCTCGGTGTCTCCACTCTGCAGTTGGATCCTCATGGGCTCCCTCTCTGTCTTCAGTGGTCCAGCGCAAGGATGGAGGTGTCAGAGGTCAGACCAGAGGGAAGGCTTTAAGTCTCCTGGGTACTGGCCCCTCCAGGTATCTGATGAAATGAAGACTGGTTCCCCAGGGAGATGCTCCTGCTCCTCGTCTGCCACCCTGGAGGGCACTGCACCATCTCACGTGCCATCACGGAACTCCAAGACTTCACCTGGGCTCCTGCACTGAGAGGCCATGGCGGCACATGGCATCACTGCCTCTTCCAGTGAGTTCTGGGCTGGCTTTGTTCCCGACTCCGGGTAGAGGGATAAGGCTAACTCATTCTCTAGCCTCTGACACGCGAGAAAACGGGTCCACAGGCGGCACCTTACAAAGTGGAGCGTTGTACAGCTGCTGAATGTGTGGCTAGCGTTCCCAGGGTGGACCTGGGGCAGAGGGAGGCAACAGGGGCGGCCAGAAGACATTGCCTGCCTGCTCTCTGATTCCAGCAGGCAGATCATTACACTTGACTTAAACAGCAACAAGAAACTAGTGTGCTCTGTTTCACTAGTTTCTGTTTCACAAGAAACTAGTGAAACTCTGTTACTACATGGAGGCGACTTCAATTTTTAACCTGCCCCGCTGACACAGGTAGCCCTTGTGAGCATTGGTGTCACACAGTAGGCCTTCCCCTCTTCCAGCTTGCTGAGGTGGGAAGAGCTTCTCCTTTCCCTCAGCATGCAGTAGCACCAGGACACTGGGCAGACAGTGTTGCCAGGCCTGGAGAGTGGCCGGGTCAGGAGTTCGAGGCCAACCTGAGGTACATAAGACCCTATGTCAAAAAACAGAGAAAGGACTGGTGAGATGGCCCAGCTGTTAAAGGCTCTTGCCACAAAGCCTGCCAGCCTAAATTCAATCCCAGATCCCATGTAAAGGAAGAGCAGAGCACAGCACACACATGCAAACACTCATACTCACACAACAACAAACTGAAGGATAAGAATGAGGGATTGATGCTGGGTGGTGGTGGCTCATGCCTTTAATCCCAGTACTCGGGGGCAGAGGCAGGCGGATCTCAGAGTTCGAGGACAATCTGATGTACAGAGTTCTAGGACAGCCAGGGCTGCACAGAGAAACCCGGTCTCAAAAAAGAAGATGAGGGGTAGACAGTTGAGTTAATAGAGTGCTTGCCTTCTGAGCATAAGGAACCAAGTTCAACCCCCAGAACCCACATAAAAAAAGCTGGGTATGACAGGCCAGCTAGCCTTGCCTGCTTGGTAAGTTTCACCAGGCCTTTCTCAAAAACACAAGGTAGAGGCTGGAGTGGTGGCTCACCAGTTAAGAGCACTGCTTTTGCTGAAGACCCATGTGGCGGTTCACAGCCACCACTAACTCCAGTTCTAGGACACCCAGTGCCCTTTCACTCCCCATGGGGTCACGTAGTACATGCACATACGTGCAGGCAAAACACTCATACACATTAAAAAAAAAAAAAAAAACAGGTTTAAGGTAGGTGGCAAATTTAAAAAACAGGCTGGAGAGGTAGCCCAGGGGTTAAGAGCACTGGCTGCGCTTCCAGAGGACCTGGTTCGATTCCCAGCACCCACGTGGCAGCTCGCAACTGTAACTCCAGTTCCAGGGGATCCAACACACAGACAAAACACCAGTGCACATAAAATAAATCACAAATAACGAAATGAATAAATGGTGGGTGGGCCCTGAGGGGGACGCTTGAGGATGACCTCTGGCCTCCGTGTGTGCACCGCACCGCATGGGCACACAAAGAAAAATGAATAGATGGATCTGGGCTCTACTCTGAAGGCAGTAGAAGGTTCTAGAGGGTCCAGGGAGATGGAGAACTGGAGCTAGGACATCCTGTGAAGGTGGCTGGAGGTGCCGTCCACTGTGGAAGGAACATGGATGTTTGGGTATATTCCACACTGGGCTGGGTTCCTGCCTCTGAGTGACTGTATGATCTTGGACTGGTCATTCTTACTTTTTGAGCTTCATTTCCCAACACTCGCGGGCAGTTTCTGCCTCGGCCTCCTGCAGCTGCTGTGGGAGGAGGAACTGTGAACTTCACCGTCAGTCACAGTGGCTGCGTCTCCTGCTTTCCAGCCTGTTGCCCGTCGTTACATGCCCCTCCAGACAGTGCTGGCTGAGAAGGCCCCTGGCCAGCCCTCAGCATGACTGACCCACCTTTGAACTAAGGGAACTCTAGGGTTGGGGCTAGACAGAGACTAACAAAAGAGTGCAAATACCTGAGCTGCATCTGCGGGAAGGAGACTGCAGTGTCGTGGGTGCATTCAGCTGGGAAATGCTTGCTTGGGCAGGCTGCTGGTGGCTGTTTTTTCAGTTCTGCAGAGAAATGCTCCAGGAAGATGAAGCCTTGGGAAAGCAGAGTGTTCAGCCAGGGCCTGGGAAATGTGAGGACCTTCAGAACAGGGAAGAATTGCATGCTTGTAGGCATACAAGCATAGACATCCCTGCCAATGTCTGCATCCACGCCATCTGCTGTGGGGGTGGTTAGAGACGCATCCTAGCATGAGCACCAAGAGGCCAGAATACGCCACGCGCCTGCCCAGCCTTTGACTCCTTTGCTTGTGACCTTTGTTCTCCAGTGTCCTCTATCTCCTGTAGCCCGTAGCCAGTTCCAAGTGGCCATTCATTCTCTTTCTCCTTCAGAAAGGGCCAGATGAAGTCCAGAGTTCCTGCTGTCCAGCTTAGTGCACTGTCTCACTCCAAAGAAGCCATCAGCCTTCCGAATGTATGTGTCACCACTGCTCAGCCTGATTTTTTGGTTTGGTTTGGTTTTTGGTTTTTCTGAGGTAGGGTTTCTCTGTATAGCCAAGGCTGGCCTCAAACTTATAAAGGTCCGCCTACCTCTGCCTTCCTAGTGCTGTGATACCTCCAGCTTTTTTAAATACCCTTTAAAAATATTTTTTTATGCTGGCAGTGGAGGCAGAGGAGGTGGATCTCCGAGTTTGAGGCCAGCCTTCTCTACAGAGTGAATTCCAAGACAGCTAGGACTACTCAAAGAAACCCTCCCATACACACACGCGCACATACCTGGCCCCCCAAAAAAAGGTAATTTTTTTTGTGTGTATGCATATGTGTTAATTGTGGGAGCATAAATGTGTGAGAGGAAGGCACGTGTGTGCAGGTGTACATGTACATGCATACATGTATGGTTGTATATGGAGGTCAGAGGTCAACCAGGGGTGTCCGTTCTTAGGAGCCACTCATCTTGACAGGGTCTCTCACTTGGTCTGGATCCCACAGCTGGCGGACAGGGAGCCTGGGGAGCTCCCTGTCTCCACCCACCAGCCCTGGGATAGCTAGGTTGTCAGCCACAACTGGCTTTCTTGTCAATGCTGGGCACTGAACTCAGGCCCTCATGCTTACAAGGCAAGCACTTTAACAACTGGCCTGTTGTTCCAGCCTCTTTATATTCTTTCAGAAAATATGAAAATCATTTTAGCTCAAAGGTCTAATAAAAATAAGCAGATGGGTTGTTTTGAGTTGTGTTGTTTTTGTTTTTGTTGTTTTTTCTCCCGACCATAATTCGACAATCCTGATCTACATCTTCACAGACGGGCCTGGAGGCACAAGTTCAGGTCAGTTCACCCTACATACGGAGAAGGAACTGAGGCGATGTCATTTCCATGAAAGCAAGAGCTGTGTTTAGTTTTCCTGCAGAAGCCGAGATGGGGAGGAGGAAAATGACAGCCATTTATCACCTTGCATTTGCAGCCTGTCACAGCGACAACCAGCTGGAAGGGGAGTGGGAAGGGGTTTTGAGCAAAGCTTGGGCCACACCTACACAGCTTTGAAAGCCAGGCCTGGGACCCAGCCTCGAGGGATCAGCCCGATCAGCTCGGAAGGTTCTCCGAGAGGAAGTGTGGAGAGCATTTTAGGAATGTTCATCTCCTGGCGGCAGGGCGAAGAAAAGGGAAGGGGGAGAGGCTGGCGACGGAATCGTGTTTCTCGGAGTCCCAGGACGAGAGCGTGTACCTCTTCCATCAGCGCGGGCGTGTTTGACGCGCGGTAGTTCACGAGCGACTTGAGGCACATAAATACGGGCTTTAAAGTTTAAAAGTACGAAGTGAGATGAATGGGGCCTCTGATGAGGCCCGGGTCCGGGGCAGCGTGGAGGCGCCCTGGAAATGATTGTCCTGGCTCCAGCTGTGCGGAACAATGCGGGAGCCCCCTCTCCCTTTGTGCATCTCGCCCCGGTCCTCCGCGGCTGCCTGATTGGAAGCCGAGAGCCCGGATTGCCTTTCCTCCAGAGTGAGGAACAGAGGCCAAATTTCAGAAAATAATTCTGAGTGATGGGGGACTCTGGCGAGGCGCTGATTGCTTTATAAATGGCATTCTCCCCGCACCCCCCGCCCCCGCCGACTCCGGGAGGCAGCGGCTTTTCAAATCATTGCCTGAAAAGCGGCCTGATTTCCCCCAGGAATCATCTTCCACATTAGAGCCTCGCCCACCCCTTCCTACAGTTTTACCCGGGGCCGAAGTCTGTCTGCAGAGCCCAGAGAGGGGGCGGGCCCTCGTCCCTTCAAAGCCTCGGGCCCCGAGCGCTGGTGGAAACGCCCCTCGCGGCGGCCGCGCTCCCGCTGCCGGGGAGGGTTAAAAGGCTCCGACGACCCGCTGCCTCCGCCCCGCCCTCGGCTCCCGGTGCTTGGGTAATTTGCCATTCTGGCCGCGCAGCAGCGCTGGGTCTCAGCCTCCCCTCTCAGCCAGTACCCTCACGTCTCCGCTGCCTCCCACACAGGCCTCAGAAGTGAGGAGGGCGCCTTTCAGAATCGAGGGCCGTTTCCAGGGAAAGAGGGGAGGGGAGCCTGGGGTTGCTTCTGGAAATACAGAATCTGCCCCGCCCCCCGTGCAGATGTGCCGCGGAGGGACGCCCCAGAGTGTCCCGCCTCCCGCTGGCCCGTCATCCGGGGACACCCCCCCACCATGTTCCTGTTCCGCCCCAGACGCGGTCCCAGTTCCCTGGAGAACACCAGAGATGGGAACGAACCTGGTCCCGCCCCTAAGTGAGCTTGGGTGGAGTTCTCTCCTGAAGAAGGTGAAGAAGGGCTCCCAGGGACATCCCACCTCCTGAGACACCTGATTTTGAGACCTTGGTGGCAACATGAAAGCTGGCTCTCTGACTGGTGCGCGTTCCTTGAAGGTTGGCAACACATGAAAATGTGTGTGCCCAGGCCATTCCCTGTGGCACCGTTTCTTCTAGAGATTCTACAAGACTCATTGGCTCGCTGGACCCTATGTGATTGTGGAGAGTTGGAATGTTGCTGATCTGGAGTTAAGTTATCTCGGGCTATTTTTGGCGCAATAGCCATTTTTTTCCCCCACTCTGCGTCTTTAGCTGATGTCCTCACGACTGTTAGATCAATCCTTTCAGGCTCCCAGCTTCCAGCCGCCCAACTGCTAAGCTTAACATCATCAGAGACTGTTTGAGGCCTGCCGAGGCTTCCCCACTTGGCACTGAAGTACTCGTGAAACTTACCACATTGGAACACGGCCCATAGGGCAAGGCAGAGTGCTCCCAGGCCACGGGCACCCATATTTGGCTCCAGAACCAACTCTCTCCTACTCCTTTGAGGTGAGAGTTGTGTTTGTGTGTTGACTCTCCTTAGTTACAAAAACAGTCACATACCAGATGTCGGTATGACGAAGCAAAAGGCAGAAAGCAACATGGTCACAAGATGGAACCGTCTGGGGCAGGCGAGACCCCTGGCATCCCTGCCCCTCCCCCCTCCCCAGCAGATGGGTTCAGTTCCCAGGACCCTCATGGACACAGCCGTGACTCAACATACAAGATTTCCACTGCTCTCTGTTAGCGTATGTGGGCGCCAGACAAGAGTGGTACAAATGCACACCGGACAGCGCACATCTTTAGAACAGTGCTGGGCCACGTGTTTAAAAACAGTTTTGTAGAGCTGTTTTTCAGATTTGTTTTCCTGTGTGTGTGCGTGCGCGCTCGTGTGCCCATTGGATCCTGTGGAGCTGGAAGTGTGGGCAGTTTGAGACACACACTGTGGTGGACACTGGGAGATGAACCCTGATTTTCTGGAAGAGCCATCGATGCTCTTAGCTGCTGAGCCTCCCCCCAGCCCCCAGAAACTATGAGGATGTAAGCATATGCACTGTTTATTCAGCAATCCTGCTATTCAGGAGAGGGCGCACTGGCTGTTCTTCCAGAGGACCGGAGTTCAAATCCCAGCACCCACATGGCAGCTCACAACCCTGTAACTCCAAGGTCTGACGCTCCCACACAGATATACAGGCAGGATGACTGCTCTTCCAGAATTTTTTTTGTAATTTTTTTTAGGTATGTCTCATGTGTCCAAATGTGTTCCCTGCATATATGTGTGTGTCCTGTGCATGCCTGGTGCTCACAGAGGTCAGAAGAAGGCTTTGGTTCCCTGAACTGGAGTTACAGATGCTCGTGAGCCACCTTGTGGGTGGTGGGAATCGAACCCAGGTCCTCTGCAGGAGCAACAACTGATCTCAAGGACTGGGGCATCTCTACAGCCCTCGGAACTTTCTTACCACATGTGCAGGGCTGATTTGTAGCATGTTTGCAGGTACATGTTTGCATTAATAAAAGATTCACAGTAGCCTAAAAGTCTGGCCAAAATGAGGCTAATGAGTCCCTGGTGAGGTGCATGGCGTGTCTCGGCCTTCCAGACACGAGGCTGCTCATGTATAGTTCCAGATGAAGAGCGGGCTGCGAGTGGGGAGAGCCTGGCTTAAGGCAGAGCTCTTAAAGGAAGAAGCCCAAGTGCAGCCTCTGGGCGGGGCGGGGAGAGCAAGGTGAGATGTCTTCAGAAAGTCCTCTTAGCCGAGCGTGGTAGTGCATGCCTTTAATCCCAGGCAGAGGCAGGTGGGTCTCTGTGAGTTCAAGGCTAGGCTAGTCTACAAAGTAATCCAGAACAACCAGAGCTGTTACACAGAGAAACTTCATCTCAAAAAACCAAAAATATATAAATAAAGTGAAGAAGAAGAAGAAGAAGAAGAAGAAGAAGAAGAAGAAGAAGAAGAAGAAGAA
>NW_026586589.1:6043684-6113351 GCF_907164565.1 Psammomys obesus
AAGAAGAAGAAGAAGAAGAAGAAGAAGAAGAAGAAGAAGAAGAAGAAAGATCTCTTTCTACTTTTTTTAAGATTTATTTATTTATATAGTATTCTGCCTGTAGGCCAGAAGAGTGCACCAGATCTCATTATAGATGGTTGTGAGCCACCATATGATTGCTGGGAATTGAACTTAGGACCATTGGAAGAACAGCCAATGTTAAGCTCAGCTCTTAACCTCTGAGCCACCTCTTCAGCTCCCACCCCCACTGTCTTTTTTTTTTTTTTTTTTTTTATGTGCTTGTGTAACCTACAAAAACATTTATCATTAAAATAGAATGCTCCTGGGCTGGAGAACTTGCTGATCTTCCAGCACACACTTTGGGTGGCTCATAATCATCTGTAATCCCGTCATTGGCCTCTCAGAGCAACTGGCATACACACACACACACACACACACACACACACACATGCAGGGACACATGCATGTACCCGAACAGACACAGGCGCGCACACACACATACATTAATTTTTTTTTTTTAATTGAAGGCTCTGTGGGTTTATAGTTCTGTAGTTAGCTCATGCTGATACGGGGGGGGGGGGATAGTCCCCATCGTGTGGACCCCTCTCTGCAGGCAGGGAGGTCATCTCACAATGCCTAGCTCCTCAGTGCACACAAGAGGCAGACCAGGCCTCTGAGGGCTTCCTGACTGCCCAGGCTGAATTCAGGGCTCTTGGCTTCTGCCTGTGGTCCTCTGCTCTGCTTGCCTGATCTTCCCCCGAAGCTCTTCCTCCATTTTCCCCCTTTCCCTCCCCTTGTAGTTGGGCCTGCCTCTTCTGCACCATGGACAGAAATATGCGTAGCTTCCTACTGTGAGTGAGCAGCACATCTAGCCCAAAGATACGAAGAGCCTCCCCTGGGTTTGAAAGAACCCAAAGCTGCTAAGGGCACGTGATCCTACACAACAGGGCTCAAATAACAGGACCCTAAACCCGCTGGTTGGGAACACCGATGATAAGATAAGCATTGTTTGAGGCCCAGAGACAAAGATTCACACTGCTGCCAGGGGCTGGGCCCAGAGGAGAGCTAAGCCAACAAACTAGTGTGAGAAGATGAGTGGGTGGCAGCCTCTCCCACTGAGGGGCCTGGAGGCAGAAGGCCGTGTCCAAGGCTGTACAGAACCGTGCAGACCATGGTGCTGGGGTGTCTTAGTGAAAGCAAAGGAGAGGTGGGGGTGGGGGGACCATCCAGCTGGCAAGCAGGGTAGCCTCGGGCAGAGGGAGAGCCAAGCCCTTCAACATTCAGTGCATCCATCGCTCCAACTGTGAGGTGGGCGTGAAAGCAGCAGGCAGAGAAAGTACGGACAGGGCAAGGCCTGAGGGCGGCTGGCAGCTGTTCAGAGGCTCCCTGGAGAATGGTGGGTGGCGCTGCCTCCTCAGGGAAGTTGTTTTTGAAGCTTTTCTCCAGGCTCTGTTTGGCTCTGGCTTGGAGCCCTGGCTTTGTTATTTATCACACAGGCCAGCCAGGCACCCTTTCAAGACAATCTTTTCTTTATTCTTTGACAGTTCCATGCACGAAAACACTGTATCTTATCCGTAACCCACCCCAGCTCTGCCTTCCCTTTCTATTCCCCCCAGGTGCTATCCCCTTTTCACCCCCATGTGTGCTGTGTGTTCCTGTATACATTCATGTGTGTGTGTGAGAGATAGCAAGAGTGCATGCGTGAGTGTGTGTGTGGTACAGATGCCCCCTTTAGGACTGAGCTTTTGACTGTCACTTATTGTCTGCACCCTGGTCAGTTATGAGTCCCCAGAAGTGCAGCCTTAACGAATCAGCTTTCTCCTCAGTAGAATGATAGTGGCTTCCTCCACTATCATTAGTAGGTTCCATCAGAACCCAATAACTTTATTTATTTATTTTAGTGTTTTGAGACAGGGTCTCCCTATATAACCTGGAACTCACTCTGTAGACCAAGCTGGCCTCAAACTCACAAGCCTGCCTCTGCCTCCCAAGTGTGGAATGAAAGATGTACAGCACCACACCGGGATGGGCCTCGATGACTTGATACAATGCCTGTAAAATCTGAGGCCAGGAGCATTCAGAGATAGCTTAAGGTCCCTGGGACCAGGAGGGTGTGTGAGGCCCAGGAAGGGTGTGCTGACCTGATGATGCTCTCTCTGTTGCTCTAGGCAAGCGAGAGACGGCTTCCTAGACAAGGCTCAGCAGGCAGGGGCACGAGGCAGCATAGAATGGTTGGAAAGTTGACCAGACAAGATGACTCAGTGGGTGAAGGCTCTTGCCACCAAGCCTGACAACCTGAGTTTAATCCCTAGGACCTACATGGCGGGAGAGCACCAGCTCCTCAAAGTGTCCTCTAAGCTCCCCAAGTGTAGCCTGGCATGCAAACATGGGGACAGATAACTCTAAATAGACTGATTAATAATTTCTTTACCCCTTGAAGTCAGTCTCTCACCAACTACGAGTCAAGAATCACAGCACAATTAGCTTTTGCTGTGGAGGCCGCCTAGGTAAAGACAGTATTCTTTTAATATAAAGACAAACGTTAAGGTAGCAATGAACCTCGGGCTTGGTGGGACACATATTTAATCCCAGCAGGAGGAACGCTATGAACTTGAAGTCAGCCTGATTTAACCGGTGAGTTCCAAGACAGCCGG
This sequence comes from Psammomys obesus, assembly GCF_907164565.1. Lineage (NCBI taxonomy): Eukaryota > Metazoa > Chordata > Mammalia > Rodentia > Muridae > Psammomys > Psammomys obesus. The sequence goes on from NW_026586589.1 coordinate 6,046,339, forward strand.
GACCGAAAAGAAAAAAAAAAAAAAAGTAAGGAATTACACTTAAGGCCTGAGCATATCTGACCAGGAATGGGCTCTCTCCTTTCAGCCAGTCCTAGCCTCATGGTGTGGTCTGATGAGATGTGTGTGTCCTGTTTACAGAGTAAAAGGAGCAGCTTCCCGACATCCCTCTGAAGGCGAACGCTGGGGAAGCCGGGGGTCAGCCGAGATGTTTCCAGTCTGTGGCACCTGCATTGCTGAATCCTGGAAAGTCTATGCAAGACGGGGTACAGCCTTGAGGCTAAGCTCCAGTGTGGGAGGCCAGACTTCTCCAGAAACATTTTCACTTACTAATGGGTTTAATGAGTGCAGAACTTCCTGTTTTAAACAAACAAGTCATTAGCATTGACTATAGACTTGGAAATGGATCCTAATGAATTGCTAATTAGCCTCCTCCTCTTCCCAGGCTCTTTAGCTGGTAGAGTCTGTCTCTGGCCTTTGGTGCCTTAATTCGGCCAGACCAGGCTTTGTTCATGCACTGATTTCTTCATCCACCTAGCCAATGTACATTTCTTGAGCACCTACTATGTGTTTCTGAGCATGACAACCCCAATCTCTTCCTTACAGCTTAATGGGGAAGACGGCTCTGATCAACCAGCCTCAGAGAGATGACATACCGTGGGACAGGGCTGGAGTGATAAGCTTTGAGGGAACAGGATGAGACAGGAGGCGTGCACTCTCAAACGTGTGTGTGTGTGTGTGTGTGTGTGTGTGTGTGTGTGTGTGTGTGAAAGCTGTGTCATGGGTGTCACTCTTCATCCTTTGGAACACACAGCACAAGGTACCTGCTCACAGCCCCACTCCTTCAGGTGAACCAGCCACTTTCCAAATGCTTCACATTTTTTGTTTTGTTTGTTTGTTGCCTGAGAGGACATCAGGCAGTCGGGGAGGCTGTCCATCTGCACCCCTAGCAGGCCAGAATGCTTGGTGAACTAAGCAGGAAGTGGAAACAGATCAATCGACAAAGGATTCTCGTATCTCTAAGTTCCATCCTTATTCCCCTTGGGCAGAATGGCTTTGAGTTTCAAGTTCTGTACAACTTCTGAGGGTTCCTGGAAGGACTGAAACCCATCTGTGCACTACATTTAAACTCTCTGCCTACTGCCCTTTTTCCAGGTTGTTCCCTGCTGAGGAAGCTGGTTGCTCCCTGCCTCATTCCCAGTAAGGAGCTCCCCTCCAGTCTCTGTCCCAGTTCTGCTTCTGGAGGAACCCACACTGAGACACATTTGAAACAAGACCCAAATGTGCCTCTGGCCTCCTGTTCGCATCACCCTTGCCTAGACACCTTCATCTCCCTTTGTTCTCTCACATATAGTGTGGGGACTGAGTATTTTATATTTTATTTCATTACTGATTTGAACTTAAATTTATATACATGGGTTGTGGCAACATTTTGTACACATAGCTCTGGGATACATCCCACCCCTTGAGGCTTCAGAGTTTCACAGAGATGAAACTCTGTGAACTATGGGAAGGGCAGGGACCCAGCTCTCTGTGCCTCACCCCACCCTAACCAGCAGGACTCAGTCATCAATCCCGTTCTTTGAATTCAGTCCTTAAATTGTCATGTAGTGTCTACAGCAAACAACCTCCAAAAAGGAGTCACCTAAGAGGGTCTAGGTGGTCAGGGCAGGAGGCCCTGGCAGACCCCTCCTCAGGCACCAGCCAGGCTCTCTCAGTATGCAAAGATGTGTCCAGGTCAGAATCAGGCTTGAGGTAAACTATCAGGAATCGTTCCTTAACCTTCGTCTAAACAAGAGTCCTGGTATCCGTGCAGATGCTCACCTGGTCAGAATGAAAGCCTCTTCATTTAACTCTCCTTGCAGCAGGTGTAGCCGTGGGCATAAGTTCTAGCCCACGATAAATGACCTGTAGCTTCAAGCAGGTATATTTTATTTTTTGGTTTTGTTGTTGTTGGCTTTGTTTGTTTGGTTGGTTGGTGAGGTTTTTTTGTTTGGTTGGTTTTGTTTTTTTGGACAGGGTTTCTCTGTGTAGTCCTGGCTGTTTTTGAACTCACTCAGTAGACCAGGCTGGCCTTGAACTCAGAGATTCACCTGCCTCTACCTTCCAAGTGCTGGGACTAAAGGAGTGTGCCACCACTACCCAGTGACAGGCAGGTATACTTCAAAGGGAGACTGTGTGCCTCTCTCTCCCCCTTTTCCTTTCTCCTGCTGGCTAAAACAGGCCCCTTTAGAGAACAAAGCAACCATCCTGGACAAGAGTCAGGGGAGATATTGTAGTAAAAGGATGAAAATGCCAGCTAGCTCCCAACAAAGCATCTTGTGACATTTAGGAAGGAGCAAACAAGGTCCCCAAACTTCCTTCGATTGGATGAAATGCAGGAGAGCCGAAGCTTGAACCAGCTCTCAGCTGTGCATGTCTGAGTGGCGCCTCCTTTATTCATGAACTTCACAGAGCAGGCACCAGAAGCTGAGCTTGAGGGGTCAGGGCTGGGATGGCGGGGGGGCACTGGGAATGCAGCAGGAAGTGGATGCTTGGAGACTGTCCTTCCTGACATTTCCTTCTAAAGTGTTTCTAAAGTCACCTGCAGTGACGATGGCACTGAGTCCATGCTTTAAAAACACCCTCTGTCCTCACCCAGGATGCCAGGGTGCAAAGACAGCAGCTGCTTAGGAAAGAGGCTGTAGGTTTTTGTTATTGTTGTTTTTTCTTTCCTTTCTCTTTTGTTGTTGTTGCTGTTTTGTTTCTACAAGGTCTCATGTGGCTCAGGCTGGCCTCAAACCCTACACAATCAAAGCTGGCCTTGGGATCCTGATCCTCCCACCCCTACCTCCCAAATGCTAGGAATACAGGTGAGTTCCACCAAGTCCAACTAACCTTGAAGTTTCTGTGAAGTTAAGCATATCCTTACCACACTGCCCAGGAACCCTGCTCTTCAGTATTTACCCAAGGGAAATGAAAACATGCCCATGCAAGGACTTCCATATGGATGTCCAGGACAGACTTGTGTCACCCAGCCTCCAACTGGACACTACTCAAATGTCTGTCGAGAGAAGAATGAATAACCATATCCTCCTGTGACAGAATATCATTCCGAAAGCCATGAAGTGTAGGAGTCCTCACCAGGGGCTCAGTGGGAGTTGTCAGCCAGAGCCTACCCTGTCTGATCCACTGGCAGGGACTCTGGCGAATGCAAAGTGATCTTGCGGGGAGGAGAGCGGGGAAGATGACAGCAGTGCTGTCTGGGCCAGGGCTGGAGAAGGGAGCTGCAGAAGAACAAGCAACGTTTTAAAGGGGAAAGGAAATACTTTCTTTTTATTTTTTTAAAATAATTTATTTATTTTTATTTTATGTACATCTGCGTTTTGCCTACAAGTATAAGGAAGTCAGATCCTCTGGAACAGGAGTTACAGACAGCTGTGAGCTGCCGTGTGGGTGCTGGGGATTGAACTTGGGTCCTCCCGGAAGAGCAGCCATTGCTCTTAACCACTGAGCCATCTCTGCAGCCCCAAAATACTTTTCTAAAGATGTATTTATTATGTATACAGTGTTCTGCCTGCATGTATGCCTGCACGCCAGAAGAGGGCACCAGATCTCATTGTAGATCATTGTGAGCCACCATGTGGTTGCTAGGAATTGAACTTGGAACCTCTGGAACAGCTGCCAGTGCTCTTAACCTCTGAGCCATCTCTCCAGCCCAAGAAAATACTTTTCATTGTAGTGATGGTTGTGTATATGCCTGCAGGTTCATCAAAATCCACTGGATTATGCCCTCCAGTTGGTGGTTTTATTGAATGTAAATTATACTTCCATCATTATGATATGAAAAAAAAAATTTCCATGAACCAATGGGGAAAATATTTTCTATTTATATACTGAAACAACAGACAATTTTTATCTTGTGAATGTGTGTGTGTACCCCTGACTGTCCTGGAACTAGTTCTGGACCAAGCTGGCCTTGAACACACAGATTCACCTGCCTCTGCCTCTGCTTCTTCTTCTGCTGGGATTAAAGGCATGTGCCACCACTGCCTGGCTAATTTTATCTTTTAAAGTTTAAAAAAAAATACTCATAAACAAGATAAACTTTTCTTGGTAATGAAAAGAAACTGAAACACAAGGATAATGGAGCTTATGAGCTCAGCCAGGCTGTGACTCTGCAGGCAGAGAGCACTGACCAGGAGTCCAAATCCTACAGAGCAAATTGGCCTCAGGGCTGGAAACTACACTGTGAGGCACCAGAAGGAACAATGGCCACCTGAGGCAAGCCACTCAGACTCAGTCACCAGGACCGTGATGCCTCTGTTCTCACCCAAGGCTGAGAACTCTGAGCTGTGGTTAGGAAACTTTGCTTGGAACTGGGATCTTGAGGGGCTGGCTTTATTCAAGTGCAGAGAAAGAACATGGGCAGAACTATTCTTCCTTGGAATCAGGCTGCAAACACAATTCTAAAGGCAATGAAAAACAAGACAAAACAACAACAAAACTGACACCAAGAGGGAGATGCAGGTGAGCAAGATGGCACCATGGGTTAAAGTGCTTGCAGCTACACCTAATGAGCAGAGAGCAGTCCCTGAGACTCTCAGGGTGGAAGAAAAGATTCCTGCAGGTGCTGCACACACACACACATACAAACACACACACACAGATAAATAACACTTAAAAAAAAGAGGAATGCCAACAAACTCAATACAACAGATAAATCTACTTGTGGTAAATATACATAAGAAGCGTTCTGAAAGTCACTTTAAAACAGATTTAAAAACCAGGCAGTGGTGGCACAAGCCTTTGATCCCAGCATCGGGAGGCAGAAGCAGGCAGATCTCTGTGAGATGGAGGCTAGCCTGGTCTACAAAGAGGGTCCAGGACAGCAAAGGTTATACAGAGAAACTCTGTCTCAAAAAAAAAAAAAAAAAAAGAAAAAGAGAGAGAGAGAGAGAGAAAGAAAGAAAGAAAATTAATATCCTAAGCATGCCCAGTGGAGAGAGTCTATCCGTGTTCTTTAGTATAGACTAAATGAACTTTCAAGAAGGAGAACTAGTTAGTGGCCTTTTCAGCTCCATAGACTAGTTCATCACTCACAGTTTACTGAAAAGGTCACAGACATTAGCCAAGTACACTGGTAGATCTGACTTCTGATCATGGTTCACTTATTTGTTTTTTATTTATCTGTGGAAGGCTGGGGATTAGACCCAGGCTCTTGTGCACTGTAGATCCGCACTCCCCCACGGATGTCTATTTATGACTAATCTATACTCTCGGAGTGTGGATGTAGCTCAGTCGGCAGAGGACTTGCCTAGCATACACAAAGCCCTGGGCTTCATCTCCAATTCAGTATAATCCAGGTGTGCTGACTCACACTTGAGCTGGAGGCAAGAAGATCAAGGGTTCAAAGTTGCCAGGGGTGGAGGCACACACCTTTATTCCAGCATTCCAGAGGCAGAGGCAGGTGAATCTCTGAGTTCAAGGTCAGCCTGGTCTACAGCGTTCCAGCCAGGGCTACACAGAGAAAGCCTGTCTCAAGATGTCAAAGAAACAAAAAACAAGAACAAAGAGTTCAAAGTCATCTCCAGTTATACAACAAAGCTAGTCTGGGCTGCATGAACCCTGTCACACACAAAGAAAAAAATATTTCCTTTCAAGACAGGATTTTTCTATCCCTGGCTGTCCTGGAATTCCCTCTCTCTCTAGACCAGGCGAGCTTTTTTGTTTTTTAAAGATTTATTTATGTATTATGTATACAATTTATTATAATACAATTTGTATTTATTCTATATACATGTACCACATCTCATTGTAGATGGTTGGGAGCCACCATGTGGTTGCTGGGAGTTGAACTCAGGACCTCTGGAAAAGCAGTCAGTGCTCTTAACCTCTGAGCCGTCTCTCCAGCCCCCAGGCTGGCTTTGAACCCAGAGATCTGCCTGCCTCTGCCTAGTGCTAGGATTAAAGATGTGCACCACCATGTCCAGCAACGCATTAAAATATGTTTAAAGATTTTTAAAGATTAACTTATTTTTATGTGCATTGGTGTTTTGCCAGCATGCATGTCTGTGTGAGGGTATCAGTTCCCATGGAACAAGAGTTATAGACAGTTGTGAGCTGTTATGTGGGTGCTGAGATTAAACTCAGGACCTCTGGAAGAACAGCCAGTGCTCTTAACCTCTGAGCCATGTCTCCAGTCCCACATTAGAATATTTTAATGATAGATGCTGGAACTCATATTCTAGAGCATAGGGTCTCAACCTTTGGGTTGAGACTCCAGCGAAGATGAACCATCCTTTCACAGGGACTGCCTAAGACAAGCAGGAAACACAGACATTTACACTATGATTCACAACAGTAGCAAAATTATAGTTACAAAGTAGTAACAAGAATTATTTTGTGGTTGGGGGGGTCACCAAAACATGAAGAACTGTATTAAAGGGTACAGTGTTATGAAGGTTGAGAACCACCATTCTAGACAGTAATGAAGAAGATGGAGGCAGGAGGGAAAGACCCTTCTCTTGGTGGTTATGTTGTATTCAAGAGTATATCCTCTAGAGGAATGATACACTGTTGGGAAAATTTGTACTTAAGCAACAAAATTAAAAATTAAGATGAGTAAGCTGGAGAGATGGCTGAGTGGTTAAGAGCACTGGCTGTTCTTTCAGAGGACATCTGCATGATGGCTCACAGCAAACAGTAACTCCAGTGTCAAGGGATCCAACACCCTGTTCTGTCCTCCATGGGGAGCAGGCCCCAAAGGTGGCTTACAGACACACATGCGGGCAGGATGGCCATGCACATAAAATAAGAACGATCATCGTGATTTGCCTTTAAAATGAGTAACTGGAGAAATGGCTTAGTGCCCAAGAGCCCTGGCTGTTCTTGCACAGACCTGGAGTTTGGTTCCTGGAACACACACTGGGTGGCCCAGAACTGCCTATAACTCCTGATCCAGAGGATCCAATGCCCCCTTCTGGCCTCCAAAGGCACTTGAGTGCATACACACATAGAATGTGCTGACACACACATACACATACGTATTAAGAAATTTGCTTTTGTTTTGTGTTCTTTTTGTTATTTTTGGTGTTTAGTTTTTCGAGACAGGGTTTCTCTGTGTAGCCCTGGCTGTCCTAGACTTGTTTTGTAGACCAGGCTGGCCTCAAATTCACAGAGATCCACCTGCCTCTGCCTCCCTGAGTGCTGGGATTACAGGCATGTGCCACCATGCCTTGTTTTGTTTTTTCAAAACAAGGTCTCACCACATAGCTCTGACTGTCCTGGAACTCACCATGTAGACCAGGCTGGCCTTGAACTCACAGAGATTGACCTGCCTCTGCCTGCCAAGTACAGGAATTAGAGGTTTGGAGGTGTGTGCCACTACGTTCAGCAAGATTTCTTTTGGGGTTTGTTTGTTTTGAGACAGAGTTTCTCCGTGTAGCCCCAGCTACCCTGGAACTTGCTTTATAGACTAAGTTGACCTCAAACTCAGAGATCCACCTGCCCCTGCCTCCAGAGTATTGACATTAAGGCCGTGTGCCACGACTGCCCAGTGGAAGTTTTCTTAAAAACTCGGGATCTAGGGACTAGAGAGATGGCTCCGCAGTTAAGAGGACCTGGGTTTAATTTCCAGCACCCACATGACAGCTCACAACCGTCTGTAACTCCAGTCCCAGGGGATCAGTACCCTCGTGTGTATACACATGCAGGCAAAACATCAATGCACATAAAAAGTAATAAATAAACATTAAAAAAAAGAACTCTAGCTAAAATTTGCAAACAAGGTGTACCCAGCACACTGACAGAGCCAAAGTTGGAAATAGGCATGAAAGATACCCTAGTCAATGGTCTGTCTGGAGAGCTGTGAGACAGCCAGGGCCATGAAAAGAGACTGTCACACACACACACACACACACACACACACCCACAAACAGCAACAACAACAACAAAACAGGCAAATACTAACATTAAAAAACAATCTGAGAATCAGGCATGGTGGCACATGCCTTTAATTCCAGTACTAGGGAGGCAGAGGCAGGTGAGTCTGTGAGTTCGAGGCTAGCCTGGTCTACAGAGCAAATTCCAGGACAGCCAAGGCTCTGTTACACAGAGAAACTCTGTCTCCAAACAATCTGGTCTGCTGATGATACTATCAGACAAAGTAGGTTATATAACAGAAAGCAGAACTTGGGTTAAAGTAAGTCAATGTATTTACAAGGAAAGCAACATCCCACAGTGATGGCCACAGACCCAGAACTGAACAGCTCCCCAGCATTTGGATGAAGTTCTTATCCAAGAATTGTTTGTTCATTAAAACAAAACTTCATGCAGGCCTGAGTCGAGTCCCTTAATGTGGAGAAGGATGAGATTCGAGGACCAAGGAGATTAGAAAATAAGGTTGCTTCCTAAATTATTAACCATCGAGCTGTGGGCTAAATCAACATAACTGCAGCTCGAACAATACAGGCCCAGTGCACCCGAAATCAGCAGCGGCACATTTGCATATTAAATTGGAACATTTATATAGACATAGCCTAGGAAAAGGCCTTTCTTATTAAAACCTGCCCACAGTTAAAGCTTTCAGATTCCACTGCAGCTGAGCAAGCACAGCCTCCTCAGGCAGGGTGAAGGACAGGGGCGAAGTGGGCTCAGAAACCCTTGCGGTCAAGGGCTTGGAGGCTGTCCTGAGCCTTGAGGGCAGTTTAGCAGATTTCATTAAGCGAGAGTGCTGGGAACCAGACCCAAATCCTAGGTCTGTAATCATTTACTAACTGGATGACCTTGATAAGGTCTTTCCTATCTACCTTCAAAACCAAAAACCTTTATGTTGACCTATTTATTGTGTGCATGCATGTGTATGGACACACAAACTACACAAACCACAACATGCGTGTGGAGGTCAGAAGACAACGTGCAGGGGTCAGTCTGAGGGCTCAAACTCAGATCTTCAAGCTTGGCAGCAAGTGCCCTTATCCCCTGAGCCATCTTGATGGCCTTATCTTTACGTATGTTTTATATGTGTGCTCGAGTACATGCGAATGTGTGTGTACATGGATACATGAGTGAAGCATGGGTGCAAGATGTAGGCATGTATGTACCTGCCCATTTATTGGAGTGCGGGCATGCATGTGCCACGGCACACGTGTGGAAGTCCCAGGACTACCTTGAGTGTGAGTCCTTTCCTTCCTCCTTTGTTGCTTGCCACTATGACTAGACTAGCTGGATGCCACGCTTCCTGTCCCTGCCCGCCGTCTCACCATGTAGGCGCCGAGACTGCGCACGCAGCGTTCCTTAGGTTCTGGGATCCAAACTCAGGTCATTCTGCCAATTCAGGTCATTCTGCTGGCATGACAGGCACTTTACCCACTGAGCCGCCCACCGAGCCCTTTTCCGTCTTACTATTCTTTATTGGTCTGGCCATCAGTCTGTCCAGAAAGAGACGGTTGCCTAATTCAGGGCAGTGTGCAGATTAAACGGCATCCATCACAGAGGCACTGGGCATGCAGTGAGTACCGAGCGCTGCCTCTGCTTCCCGCTTACAGGACAGGGAGAGAGCTCAGGAGCCTCGGAGTGGACCTGGGGTTTAGAGCTGTGGTTGAGATCCAGTGCAACAGTGTGAGAGCTGTCTGTGATTTGGGGGCTGTGGTAATAGGAGCATGTTGGCGAAGTTGAGGGAGGCGATAGCTCAGCTTACCTCGGAGTTGGGATTGCAGTTTTACAAGCTGTGAGTGTGAGCACCTTAGACCCAAGACCACTGAGTGGGAAATGGTGGTGGCCAGAGACAGGGAATTTTTAAAGAAATGCAAATTTTTATGACATGCCCCGATCTCGCTGGACGGGGCCCGGTAATTTGCATTTTAACAAGCTACTACAGTTCACCAATGTTGGAATGATTCTGACACATGCTGTAATTTGAGAACCAGCGACCTAGCTTGACACACCTCGGGGAGGGATCAAGGTTGCAAGCCAGGTCTACCAGAGTTCAGCAGAGGAGAGATCAGACTAACCCAGAGGACAGAAGGGCTGGCTTGTTTCTCTGTCACCACGGCAACAGTGAGGGTCACAAATGGGAAAAGCATGGTGGGTGTCTTAGAAACAGTGGAGTGGCCAAGGACCGAGGGAGACCGTGCAGGGTGGCGCTGCCGTGAAATACTGCAGGGAATACGAACTCACGTCCTACGGTGGAAGGAAGGGGTTTGTCTGTTCAAGTAGACAAAGGTGGACCCTGGCCAACCACACTGTTCCTGGGCTTCCTAAAGGCCACGAATATGTCAAACACCAGCTAGGAACGGGTCTAGGACTCAGCTAAGGAGAGGAAGCTGAGAGCCTCAGCTGACTTTCTTAATGATTTTGTTTCTCCCGCTGGAACATGTGCCGGGTACAGGGCACAGACAGGCAGTCACACTCAAGATGGTGGTCAGGGCCAGAGGGATGGCTCCGGGGTTGACAGCACTTGCTGGTTTTGAGGAGGTTCCAGGTTGGGTTCTCAGCACCCACATGCTTCACATCCTGTTGGGGGTTGTTCTAATACTGGCCTCAAGATCTGGTTACATCCACCCTTGTACCTGATTGGTTGATTAAATGGCCTCTACCTGGGAAGGGCAGAATGGGGTAGGCATGGCTAAGGTTCCTGGGCTTCTGAGGACAGGGAATCACCTGAGACAGACATAATGGGAAGGAGGATGCCAGGATGGGTTAGCCTGTAGAAGGAACCATGTGAGCTGGGAGGAAGGACTCCAATAATGGTGTGAAAAGACCCAGATGAAGAATAAAAGCAAGTATTGATAAGATTATAGATGGAAGATAGTCCAGATGAGGAGGATTAAGGTGGATGGCGTTGGATGAGGGCTGGGAGATGGATTGTGAGGTTATTGAGACAAGGTAGGTAAAATATCTTCTCAGCCCAAGGTAAATAAGGCATTATAAAATCTAACAGGGGTCTGTGTTTTATTATTTGTGATAGCAGGTTGGATAATACCACGCTCACAATCTTAGGGCTGATAATAAACACTATACAGCCCAACAACATTCAGTTTTTCATTTACTGCAACAACCATCAACAACCATCCATAACGCCATGTGATGGCTGTTCTTGGTTGTCAACCTGATTACATCTGGAATTAACTAAAATCCAAGTGGCTGGGTACAACTGTGAGGAATGTTTTTCTTGATTAAATCATTTGGCGTGAGGACACCCACTTTTAATCTGGGTCTTCTGGGGTGGGAAGGGCCTTGTTTTGTTTTGTTTTGAGACAGGGCTTTACTGTGTATCAGGCTTGGCTGTCCTGGAACTTGTTCTGTAGACCAGGCTGGCCTTGAACTCTTAGAGATCCACCTGCCTCTGCCTCCAGAGCGCTGGGATTAAAGGTTTGAGCCACTACTGCCTGGTTGGGAAGAGCCACTTTTAATCTGGGCCATGCCTTCGGCTGGCAGCCTATACAAAGGACAAGGAAAAAGGACGCTTTCATTCTTTGCCTGCTTGTTCTTGCTCTCACTGGCAAGTCCATTCCTTTACTGGCATTAGAGCCTCCTTCTTTGGGTATATACTGAAAACCAGCCTTGTGGACTGAACAACAAGGATTCTTGAACCTTCTGGTAGATAGACATTGTTGGATTAGTTGGACCACAGTGTGTAAGTTATTCTAATGAATCCCATATATATATTTATTCTATCAGTTGTTTCTCTAGAGAATTCTGACTAATACATTCTAGTTACAGATGATTTGATAACTTCTTCTGACCTGACAGGCACCAGTCATGCCCGTGATACAAGCCAAATCCCTATGGTGGCCTCCTGAAGGTTCCCCTGGTACAAGTAAAAGACAACTGACCTAAATGGCCTTGATGATAAGGGATTGGTGATGGTAGCAGAAGTCCAGAGATAATTGCTTCTGTGTTTGGCTAAACCACCAGCAACACAAATCCTCAAAGACACAGGGGTTTCCCATCAGCCACCTCTGCCTGTCAAGTGACTTTGCTGCTTTCCTAGGGGACACCAGTGCAGAGGGAAATTGTGCTCTTCAGTGTTCAGACATTAGGCACAGGAAGGAAGAACACTTTCTTCTGCCTCCTTTGAAGAGTTAAGAAACAGAAAACCAAACCAAAGCAAACCAAACCAAAAACCCAACTTTTCCATGAGGAATCAATCTTCTCTCTCACCTTACCAGGTCATAGGACACAGTGTAAGCTGGCAAAGATAATGAAATGTGATGATTATTAAAGATCAGGTCTCTGTCTCTCTCTGTGTCTCTGCCTCTGTCTCTCTCTCTGGTAGAATGATGAGGCTACAGATATACCAGAATACTTTTTAATTATTTTTTGGCATAAGAAATTCTTAATGGCATAAGAAAACCCATGATACTGAAATGCAGTTTCTAAAAATATCTTTTTGAAGCATGTTATGGGAATAAATATGCTTTTGCTTTGCTTTGTTTTGGTTTTGGTGCTAAGGGATTGAGGGATGGAACCCAGGACCTCATATATGGTACACAGGTGCACCACCCCTAAGCCACACCTCCAGGCCCTACAGGCATGTCATCCTGAAAAGCGATTGTCTTAACTAGGGCTTCATTGCCGTAAAGAGACACCATGACCAAGGCAACACTTATAAAGGAAACATTTAATTGGAGCTGGATTATAGTTCCAGAAGTTTAGTCCATTACCATCATGGCAGGGAGCATGGGCAGCGTCCAGGCAGACACAGTGCTGGAGAAGGAGCTGAGAGGTCTACATCTTGATCTGCAGGCAGCAAAGAGGAGATTGTGTGCCACCCTGGGCGTAGCTTGAACATAAGAGACCTCAAAAGCCTACCCACACAGTGACACACTTCTTCCACCAAGACCACGCCTACTCCACTCCCTATGGGCCAAGCATTCAAGCATGAGTCTATGGAGGCCGTTCCTGTTCAAACCACCACAGCAACCTAAGGGAGAAGAGTTTTATTTTGGCTTACAGTTCTAAAGGATACAGTCCGCCATGGCGTGGAAGACATGGCAAGAGGCAGGATGGCATTGGGACAGGAGCAGGAGACTGGCTGATCACATTACATCCACATGTAGGAAGCAGAGATGGAACAGGAAGTGGGGTTGGTCTAATAAAGACTGAGGGTCCACCCCCCAGTGACCCACTTCCTCCATGTCTTAGTCAGGGTTTCTACTGCTATGATGAAAGAACCGTGACCAAAGCAAATTGGGGGTGAAAGGCTTTATTTGGCTTACACTTCCACATTATAGCCCACCATTAGAAGAACAGGACAGGAACTCAAACAGGGCAGGAACCTGGAGGCAGGAGCTGATTCAGAGGCCATGTTTACCGGCTTGCTCCTCGTGGCTTGCAAAACCATTTTCTTATAGAACTCAGGACCAGCAGCCCAGGGATGGCACCACCCACAATGGGCTGAGCACTCTCACGTGAATCACTAATTCAGAAAATGCCTTACAGGCTTGCCTGCAGCCCAATCTGATGGAGGCATTTTCTCAGGTGAGGCTCTCCCTCCTCTCTGGTGAGTCTAGCCTGTGTCAGGTTGACATCAAACTGTCCAGCACATCCAGCCATCTAAAGGTTCACACAACCTTCCCAAACAGTGTCACCCACTGGGGACCAACTGTATAAACACGTGAGCCCATGGGGGACGGTTCCCATCCAAATCACAAGGCCTGCTTATGTACCAGCCCAAGAAATAACAGAAACCAGAAGCTGGCTTTGTAACAACCAGTTTTAAAGCTGCAGTGCGTGGGCACAGAATTCTGGGCCACCTGCGGAAAGCACTTAAGAATGATAGGAAGGCTCTGCAGTTCCCATAGTGACAAAGTCACAGGCTATTGATTTGACAGTGACAGCTAACGGGCATTCCTTCTGTTACAGGGTGAAGGAGACACAGAGTTTTATCCAAGGTTACTGAGAACAAAGGAGTAAGGCTTTCCCACCTGATGGGGGAGGGGAGGCTTTCTCACACCCATGTGCAAAACCTGTGTTCTAGCCACAGAGCACTGGCTGAGTCAGAGTGGCCACAGGTTCAAGCCCTGCCTGATCTATAGAGCTGAAGTCCAACTGGGCCAACTTAGTAAGACCATGTCTCAAGGGAAAAAAGGTTGGGATTGCAACTAAGAGGTTGTGCACTTACCTGATGTGTGTAAGGTTGTGGGAACAACCCCTTGTGCTGGGGAGAACCTCTCCCAGCCCTTCCACCACAGCCTAATCAAGACCTACAGGCAGAGACTAAGCAAGTCTTTTCTGAGACAAGTGGTCTAAAAGGAGTGTGGAAAATGAAACCAAATCAGGACTAAATCAAGAAAAGAGAAAACTGTAGGATGAGGGGGAGGTGGTAGCAGCTGGAGGAGGTGTGGGAGGACACAGCTCCAGGGTCTGCCTCAGTAGTGACAGCAAGGGCTTCTTTGGGAAGAGCACAGAAGAGACGTTGTCAAGGGGACTCAGACGCCAGATGGTGCCCAGCCTAGGATCCTTGCCAACCACAGCGTTCCTTCATCTCCCCCACTTTATTTACTCTCGAGTCCTGATTGGTTTTCTTCAAATATTGATCTTCGTTTCAGGTGCAGATGTAATACAAGCAGCCAGCCTCCCAGCTCCATCTTCTCTCTCCCACTTATCAGAAATGACGAAGGCTCTCACTCCATCTGTCTACTCAAACACCTCAATCTGCACAAGGGAGATTCCAGCAACTCACCAACCCAGTCAAGCAGAGAGGCAAGGAAGCAATGCAGAGTCTCAGGTCCCTCTCACCCTGTCACCAACCTGTACTCGTAAATGACAACAGCCTCACTGGACCAGATGCCAACTTTAGCGCCTGCATAAATTCTCTGAGAAAACCTGAAGTTCAGGGAGAGGGGGTGAACCTAACACCACATGCCTCAAAGGTGGCAGAACCTAACTGTTGGCTTCCAGAGTTGTACCTGGAGATGACTAACAAAAGCCATTTAGCATAACTCTGCAATTGTTTTCGGGGGGTGGGGGTAGCGGGACATGTCCCTGGGACCTGTCTGAGACAGTCCTAATACCGAAGTGTTTAGAAGCTTTGCCAATGAGGTTGAGGCTGCTGAAACAAGTGGAAACGAAACTGTTTGAAAGGATTAGAGGGATTGAGAGGTATGGCCTACTTGGAGGAAGTGTGTCACTGGGGGTAGGCATTTGCTGTGCTAATTTAGGGATTTATCATAATTCCAAATGTGGTGGCTTGATGAGAATGGCTCCCATAGGCTCCTGTATTTGGATGTTTGCTCTCTAGCTAGTAGAACTGTTTGGGGAAGGGTTGGTGGGTATGGCTTTGTTAAAGGTGTGTCAATAGGGATGGACTTTGAGGTTTCAAAAGCCCTCACCAGGTTTCTCAGTCTCTCTGTCTCTCTCCCTGTCTCAGTCTCTTGGTCTATATCTATCTATCTATCTATCTATCTATCTATCTATCTATCTATCTATCTATTATCTATCTATCTACCGAAATCTTCTTCTTTCCTTATTTTCTTCCTCTCCTCTCCTCTTTCTCCTCCTTGTGGAAAAGATGTAAGCTCTCAGCTACTGCTCTAGCAACATGCCTGCCTGCTGCCGTGCCCCCTTCCATGACGGTCATAGACTCACCATCTGGAACTGTAAGCAAGCCCCTAATTAAATGCTTTTTTTTTTTTAAATAAGTGGCCTTTGTCATGGTGTCTCTTCACAGCAATAGAACAATAACTATGACACCAACTGAGTTTTGTCTGAGCTGAGGACTGGATGCAAGGCCTTGAGCAATTGGGGGAGGACTTTCTAACTTGGTGATTATAGCTCTAAACTGAGTAGACCACTAACTTCTGGAGACAAAATGTTACGCTTGAGCCAGGTGGCACAGTGGCACACGCCTTTAATACCGGTACTCAGGAGGCAGAGGCATGAAGATCACCGTGAGTTCCTGGCTAGCCTGGTCTACATAGTGAGTTTTAGGCCAGCCAGGGCTATGTAGAGGGAGCCTGTCTCAAAAACAAAACAAAATATTATACAGAGAGGGGAGTAAACACACACACACACACACACACAGAGAGAACACATTGAAATGTGTCATAGAACTGTAATAATTAAAATTGTATGATAGTGACCCACCATAGATAAGGTGAAGGAACAGAAAGAAGACAGGGGAGGAGGCCATGGATGTGGCTGCCGAGCTAGTACTGATGGCCTCTTGGACCACTGGGGGAATAGAGGTGGCACAGACAGTCTAGAAATATTAAAAAGCTAGGAAAAAGTGAAGTAGAGACACTAGCTCATACCTTAAGACAATTTAAGTTTCAAGAGACTCAAATTTGTATAATGAAAGCTAACTCTGAAATAATAAAGTAATAGAGAGATTGAAACTAGTTAACAATAAAAAAAATTGTCAAACAAAAAGTCAAAAGGAAAAAAAAAAAAAAAAGACAAAACCGAATTTGAAATTCACTTCACAGAGGTGCCCCGAGTCAACAGGACGCCAGCCACCCGGCCAATAGTGAGACAGCCATGACTGAGCTGTTGGTTCCAATGGAGGGAGAGCAGGGGGTGGTGGGGTTTAGACCACCAAAGAGCTGCTGGGTCCAGCTCACAGGTGCCGGTGAGGGAAGGGGACCCAAGCTTACTTACAGATCACCAAGATCAATGCACTTGAGTGTAAGGTTGTGGAGACGGTGAAGAGAGGGCCGGGTGCACGTTCACACTCCATTTATAGCAGTGTAAACTGCTCCCACTTCTGTGGAAAAGTAATTAACAGGAATGGAAACGGCGTCAGCGCTTTGACCCTGCAGTTCTAAGGTACAGAGACAGCTTACAAAAGTGTCCTGCCTGTGCTCTGGCCTGCCAGCTGGAATGCTCCACACAACCTTGTTTCTGGAGGCAGGAGACCCCAGCCTTCGGGAACCCTCTGGATAAATCGTTCTCTCTCCAACAGTGGAATAGCCCACAGCCACTCACACTCTGTGGGGAGATTTCCTGAAGAACAGGTATCCTGGGGCTGCTCAGTAGCTATAGATGCTGGTGGGTTCTGAAGGCCACAGAACAATTCCCATACTGGGTTGTTTTTTTGTTTTGTTTTTTTGTAGTGTGTGTGTGTGTGTGTGTGTGTGTGTGTGTGTGTGTGTGTGTGTTGGGGAATCCTCCTGCTTCAGCGTCCAGAGGGGATGGGGCTCCAGGCTTATACTACCGTACCTAATTTCCAGGTTACTCTTTGTGTAATGTACATAGGCCTGTGCATGCATGGAAGCCAGATGTCGCAGTGTCCTTCCTCGGCTGGCAGGGTCTCACCGTTGGACTGGAATCTATTGCTCAGCCTAAGTCGACTGGCCAGAAGCTCCAGGATCCTGCCTGTCTCCACGCCCCGGCCTTGGGATCACACCTACCTGTTAAATGTGTTGGTTCTGCAGATCAAACTCAGGCCTCTGGGCCTGTACAGCAAGCAATTTACCAACTACTACTTCTCCTCAGCCCACAGGCTATTCCCGTGTTGGGCACAGAGGGGAAAGTGACTTGCAACTAGCCTGGGGGAATGTTGGGGTTCTTCTAAACCTTCAGGACAGGCCTGGGCATCACCTTAGGAACCTGTCCCCCAGCCTCATCATCGCCATTTCCCCCAGCTGCTGCCACCAGCTGTGCCTAACTCTCTCTGGCTTTCAATTAAAAACCACAGCGATAAATAAATAGGAGGCATAATTTTCCATGTGCCTGCCATGTGCCCTGTTTAGGCCGGTGGGCACAGTGTTGCAGTTAGGATTATCCTGTCTTTTAACAGCTTTATTGAGATACCTGCACACCATATATTCATCTACTTAAAATATCTATTCAGAGCCAGGCAGTGATGGCACACACCTTTAATCCCAGCACTGGGGAGGCAGAGGCAAGGTGGATGGATCTCTGTGAGTTCGAGGACTGCCAAAGCTACATACAGAGAAACATTGTCTTGAAAAAAAAAAAAAAAATCTATCCAGTGATTCAGCAAATCCACACAGTCATATAACCACCATGACAACCAATTTTAGAACATTTCCATCACCTTGCATATCACGATGTTCTCAATGTGCCTGTATGCTGTATTGTGCAGGAAAATGTTCCTTTTCGCCCTCCCTGTGTGTGTGATGGCAGCTCACTGTGGTTCGGGTTTCACTTCCTGAGACCCATTACACAGAAAGGGAACTGAGGTTCAGGAAGGTGAGGGGCCCTGCTGGAGGACTTGCAGCAAGGATGAGCAGGGGCAAGACTTGATTCCCGCCACCACTTTCCTCCCCTTGGGCTCTCCCAGTGGAGCTAAAGCAAGCACTCCGAATTCTGTGGGAGGAGTGGGCTTTGAGAGGGGCAGATTTTTCTGTGACAAGCCCTGCACCAGTGCCTGACACAGAGCAAGAGGCTAGAGTTAGTGGGTCCTGTCATCGCTCACACCAGCAGGGCCTCCTCCCTCGAAGAGGGCCCTGGGCCTTCCAAGGACAGCATGGCCTTTGGACCTCTCCGAAATGAATCATATTCATTGAATAGATGCTAGACACTGGCCAGATGACACCAGGGCAGACATCTCCCCAGGATTCCTCCTCTGGGGAATAGACCTTGGATACCCTGATTCTGAAAAGGGTAAAGGGCCTGCTGACTCCACAGCCAGGCTAGTCATGTCTCAATCCAGCCATTCATCCAGCCAGCCATCAGGCATCCATCAGTCCTTCCCAATCTCCATCAGTCCTTCCACGCCCCTACCTGTCTGCCCATCATCCATACATCTACCAGTCCATCCATTGTCTACCCACACACCTTCGTCCATCTATGCATTCATCCATCTATTCATCCATTCCGCCTGCCTGCCTGTCTTCAGCTGCTCTCCTCTGAGCTAGGTCCTCATTTGAAATCTGAGGATGCAGGGCCTGTTTGGGGCGGGGGGTGCTGCAGTGATGCAAAGGTCACAGGGCCCAGTTTTATCATATCAACACACCCCTGTCCTGGGTAGTGCTATTGGCTTCTGAATGTGCAAAGTCAAGGGACCTGCTGGCCATACTGGCCTCAGAGGTCCATGTCAACGCATCCTCAGGTAAATTCTCAGCAGAACTATGGCAGTTGGGATGATCCCAGTCATGCACAGTAAGGGAGACGGGCTTTGAAGGGAGCCATTCCTGCCAGGGCCAGGCACTCACACTTTTAGGCTAAGGAAGCTGCGTGAGTTAGGGTGAACTAAGCATCCTCTCCGACCCTGATTTTCTATTGTGAAATAGGGGGTGTAGCTGGTCCTAGGAAAATGTGAGATGCTAACTTGGACAGCCTGAGCACAGGCCTGGCAAATGCCCCTGAGGCCCTCATGCTCATGTGCACAGCAGAGAGGAGGAGATGCTCACAGCAATAACCCTAGACAGAGCAGTCAGGACTCCACACCCTGTCAGCCCAGTACTGGAGAAACTGAGGCAGGAGGGTCAGGAGCTCAGGTCATTCTTGACTACACAAGGAGTTGAGGTCAGCCTGAGCTTCATAAGACCATGTTTCAAACACAAAAACACAAAACTCACATATACAGGGGCTGGGATATGGCTCCATGGGAGAGCATTTGCCTAGCAGGTACAAGGAACTCCATTCCCGGCACTCAGAAAAAGTAAATTAAAATATTTGGTTTAAAGTGACAAACACAGTGGGTGAGACAGGTCAGTGGGTGAAGGCGCGTGCCTCCAAGCTCGATGACCTGGGTTCGATCCCCAGGACCCACACGGTGGAAGGAGGGAACTGATTATTTTGTTCTCTGACCTCTGCACACACGGCCCCCTCCCCAAAGATACCTGTAATACAAAATGAAGTGATGTGTTTATAGGTATTAAAAGTAAAAGCCAAACCCACTAAGCTAGGGATGGTGGCACACATCTATAGTCACAGCCCTTGGGAGACTGAACCAGGGGTCCTAGGCAAGCCGGGGCTGTATGAGGCTCTATCTCCAAAACGTGATGATGATTCATGATGATGATGATGATGATGATGATGATGATGATGATGATGATGACATTACCGTAAGAGTCACCACTGGGTTCCCTCTAAGGGTGAGAGGGGATGGTGGAAGAGTCTGAGGGCCAAGGTGGGGGTCTGCTCTGGGGCGATAGGTTTGCTGGATGGCAGCTAGAGAGGCGTTTACCCACATGCAAACATGCTTTCACAGGTTCTTCCGTATGTGTGATTATGTCAGAATAGAGGATACAGAATACAGTACTCACAGTGGGGGCAACAAAGGCTGCTTCTCTCGGCCTTTGGGGACCCCTCTCTCCAGCCAGTAGCGGCTCCTGGTCTCTGCAAAGCCGCCAGACTCCTCTGAGCACCAGCACTCAGTGTGGCCAGCGCTCAGTGTGATGACCCACCACGCCCTCCCTCCCCAAGGTGGCCCACCTCCCAGCCCCAGTAAGACTCAGTCCGGATTGGTTTAAACCGCTTTATTGGAGTTGGCTGGTACTCACAGGTTGGGTCATATACACAGGGCCCGCTCACCCCTACGCAAAGCCCTGGGCCTCCCACCTCCCCTCCATCACCGAGGGTGGCCAGAGGTTTGAGCCAGTTCCGGGGCGGGGTGGGCCCAATAGAAATATTTACAAACCACCAGGGTGGGTGTCCCCTGATCGGGAATAGTGAGGGGGTCGGTGAAGGGGGGGTCCCTTGGGTGGACTTGACAGGCCCGAGAGAAGGGGCTGGGCGTGAGGGGTGCCGGCAGAGGGGGGCTCGAGGAGAGAGAGCCTCAGGGGGGCCCCTGAGTGAGCCTGCTGGTGCTAACTCTGCCTGGCGGGGCAGCCTCCCGCGTGGGGCTGGTGGGGCTCCGCCTCCCTGGGGGGCCTGGAGCCGGTTCCAGGTAGAAAGAGGCGGAACAGGAGCGTGGGTCCTCCCCGGCCTGGCTCCTCACCAGGGGGCTGGCCGCGAGGACGGGGTGCACGAGGCGGAGCCGGGAGGGGGTTAAGCAAGCAAAGCACACGCGGGACTCCTCTGCCGCCGTCGCCGCAGGGCCGGGAGGACTGCATGCGGGGCGGGCGGGCTACAGGCTGCAGGCCTCGGGCAGAGAGCGCTTGCGCAGCTCCCGCCCCGGCTTGGGCGGCGGCGCGGGCGCGGCGGGGGGCGCGTCCGGCAGCTGCAGCACCGAGTTCTCACCGGGCTGCACCCGCAGGTAGGCCTTGACCTTGTGGTGCCGGGCCTTGCCGTCGCTGAAGTCGATCACGCGGCACTCGTAGGTGCCTTCGTCCGTGGGCTTCACCCGCGACAACCGAAGCTTGTGGGAGATGTTGCTGCCCACCACCTTGACCACCTGGGGGCGACAGAGGCACCGTGAGCAGCGGCCGGGGTCGAGAGCCCAGACCGCCAGGCTAACCCCACCCCCGAGACCGCCGGGGAGGGCACCCCAGGTCAGCATCCCAACAGTTGAGTGGCAGGCGGGCAAACAGAAGCAGCGCCAGTGCCTGCCCACGGGGTGGTGCGTGCAGCCGGTGGAATACTGCCCGGCAGCGAAGAAGGGTGAGCCGGAACCCAGCCTGTGAGAGTTCCGCACGGAAGCAGGGCACAAGCCTCGCGGCGAAGCTCCAGGCCTGTGCTGCTGTGTTTGAACAACCGGCCCCCACTCCTGCATAGGACAGAAGCCGGCACCCTCAGAGCAGAGCTTGGGTGGAGCTCAGGAGACTTGGGGTGGGGAGCGGGAGGGGGGAGGGCCTGTGCCACAGTGAATGTGTCCGCATGTTTGGCTTCATGGCCAGCGCCCATTACCTGCCGAGCCAGCTCCCCAGCCCCAGGTTCCAGTCCTCTAAGATAGAGCCTGGAAGGTGGGGCTGGAAAGAAGGGTCAGCGCTTAGTGCATCTGCTAGTCTTGCAGAGGGCCAGGGTTCAATTCCCAGCACCCACACGGCAGCTCACAACTGTAATTCCAGTTCCAGGAGATCCAGTTCCCCCCTCTGGCTTCCACGGGCACCAGGCACACACACGGTGCCCAGACATATATGCATAAAATAAAATAAAATTTTCTAAAAGGACCCAGGTTGACAACCCAAGTTGGATGCTCTTGGAGGTAGAGTGTCGTGTTTGCATGTCAAGGTTTTGGCTTTATATTGATTTGGGTTTTTTGATGTTTTAGGATAGGATCTCATTATGGTGTCCAGGCTGGTCTCCAAGACAGTACCTTCCTGCCTTAGACTTCTGAACACGAACTTGTAGCACCACACCTGATCCTTTTTTTTTTTTTTTTCCACAATTGGGGGCTCCACTGTCCTGGGTCAAGGGCTCAGGAGACAGCCCTTTCGTGCCTGTGCCTCACAGACTTTCTAATGCTGTGGGTCCCTTCTGTGGCAGGAAGAGAAATCTGTCATCTGAGTGTGGCCACCTCCTAGAACCCTCTGTGGGACGTGGGGAGGTCATTGCCAACTCTGACTTCCTTTCACACAATGCAGTACCAGCCGGCTCTGTTCATTGCTGTGTAGTATTCTATCAGGTGACCACAGTGTGGCTTGTCTACCCGGTTTCCTGTTGGCTATATCTGGGTAATTTTGAGATTAGCACTCTCTCTCGTGAATAGATTTGCAGTGACTATAACTCCAGTAGCAACTTCTCTCCCCCCCCCCCCCCATTACAAGACAAAAAGGCAGTTGGGGTGAAATGCACGATTAGTGAGACTGGGCGGTGGGTGTGGGGTCTCTGATCTATTTTTTTAAATTTCTACAAGCCTGTAAGTAAAACAACAACAGAAGGTTAAAGGGGAAGAAAGTTGTTGGGGGTGGAAGGACCCTTCTCAGCCCTACCGGAGCTCGGCCCTCAGCCATCATCTGGCAAAACTCGCCCTTCTGGATAGCACACTAGCAGGCTGCTCGGCACCCCCAGTCCCGTCCCTGAGCACTAATGTCCCCTTTCTAGATGGCATCAGCTGCCAAGTCACAAAGTTCTGCTTTGGGACCCTAGTGGGGCCCCAGAGAGGGCAGGTAAGGCCTGTAGATGTATTTCCCAGCCTGCACTGAGACAGCTGGGTAGAAGGCCCACAAAGAGCAGCCAGTGCCTGCCGAGTGGAAAGATACACCCCATCTCCTTTCCCCAATTGGAGGGGAGCCCCACTGCCATCCTTAGGGTGTCTTAGGGTTCATCCAAACAAGGTAACCATTTTACTGATTGGGAAACTGAGACTCCAAAAGGAGTCCTGGCCTGGTCAGGAGCCCAAGTCAGTATGCAGCAGGGCTGGGAACTGACCCAAGGCGAGGCTCTATGCCCTCAACCGGGAAACAATGTGACAGACCCACAGAGGATCGCAGGGCTGGCAAGGGCTCCCTAAGGACACCCATCCCCCAGGAAGCAGGAAAACATGGGCTTATGTCACAGCAAGGAGCACTGGGGTGGGACACAGACAGACCGTCCCAAAGAAAAACAGGGGCACCAGAGTCAAGAATCCGGTGCCTCCTCCCCAGCGTGAGGCTCGGCTGGAGTCCCGCTGGCTCCGTCACCCTGACCAAGGGCACCGAAAGACCCAACGCGGTCCCGCCACGCTCTTCGGTGAGTTAGGAGAAGCCATTGCAAATGCGCAGCGGGAGTGAATTACCTCAACATCTGTTTCCCTCACGGATATTAATTATCCTTCATTTGTCAACCCTACAAGGCGCTAATGGAGTAATAATGCGCAGCGCTGGGAGCAGCCGCTCCTGGGGAGGGAGGCCCACGCCCCGCCCTCGAGGCGCCGGGGAGACTGGCGCGGAGACCTCTGCCCTGGCTGGCAGAGCCCTCCGCGACCTCCCGGAGGCCAGCAGACGGCGGTGGCCTCCGGGAGGGCGGCGCTTCGGTCAAGGGGTAGAGGGACAGATGGTGCAGCGCAGGCCACTCACGGGTACCCTCGCCATCCAAGGCAGGAGCCAGAAGGAGGCGAGGCTGCAGCCCGGCTTTGCCCTCAGCGCAGTGTGCAAAAGGCAAAGACCCAAACAGCGGCTATCGGAGTGCTTCAGCATTGCTGCACCGTGTTCCCGAACCTCCCCAGGGTCCCCGAGGGAAAAAAAACCGAGGCTCCTTCGAACGGGCACGCTAGGCCATACCTGGGGCGTGGCCTAAGGGCAGAAGTCCCTCCCACCTCACTCATCACCCCCCAGCACTCTTTGTCCCGGGGAGCTGGGGGACGAGGCCTCCCTAAGCCTCAGCCAGCAGCCGCTCCCTCGGAGGGGCTTTCTATTCTGCCTCAGTCGTTTGGGGGTGATGAGCCTGCAGGGCTTCCTCTTTCGGTACGACTAGAAAGGCCAAATGACACACCGGCGGGGCAGTCTGGCTGTAAATCATAACCACAGCCCAGCATCGACAGGCCTCGGCGATTAAGCACCTAATCACGCTGAAAGAGCCTGGCTCGGCCGGCTCTGATCGCCAGCCTCCTGCTGGCCACAACCACACACCCCAGGCTCTGTCCTCACACCTGGGCCAGGAGGGAGGGCCAGGCCTTCTGTACCCATGGCGTAGCTCCGAGAGGAGACCTTGGAGGTACCTGGAGAGGGAAGGAGGAGTGGACTAGCCTAGCCAGCGCCAGGCCCAGTTTGGGACCCTAAAAGGTCTGCGTACCTCTAGTTGGCCCTGCTGTGGTCACCTTGCTCCACGAAGGACATACAGCCCACACTCTTACTGCCCCTGCCCCCAATCATGCGAGATACCACCCTTCTATCCAGACCCCACCATCTGCAGGAGCCAGGGGTCCTCAACAGGGCCTCCTCCAGTGTCTTCCCAAAGCCCCTCTGACCCCATTCCATCTGCTCCTCCTTGACCGGCGGTTAGCCTACCCGCAGCAGGCATGGCGCAAAGCACCCAGGAGGCCTCAGCCCTGCCCTCCAGGGAGCCCCAGGCCTGGGTCAGCTCCGGCCACAGGCTCTCAGAGACCAGCCATTCTCCTCCCGTGCTGGTGGCAGCTGTCATGTTTCCTTCCCCGGGGAAGTAGTGGATACTTGGGCCTAGGGACTGAGCGTAAGTGACTGTGGCCTTCTGGAAGCATTTCTTGCCTACTGTGACTGCACCTATCACATCACGTGACAGGCCTAAGGAAGGGGCCTTTTATAAAAACAAAAACAAAAACGAAAATTAGTTTTTGGGAGAGTGTGAATGTTTGGGTATGTGCTTGTTTTGACATGTATGTGGAGATCAGAAAATAACTTTCGGGGACTGGCTCTCTCCTCCTGTACG
Source organism: Psammomys obesus (assembly GCF_907164565.1). Lineage (NCBI taxonomy): Eukaryota > Metazoa > Chordata > Mammalia > Rodentia > Muridae > Psammomys > Psammomys obesus. The sequence continues at coordinate 6,071,437 of NW_026586589.1, forward strand.
GGCCCCAGGGGTCAAACTGAGGTCATTAGGCTTGGGGCAAGCATTTTTACCCACTGAACCATGTTTCCTGCCCCATAGGGAACTTCGTAAGTCAGAATGTCAGCCCTGTCGCTACCTGTGAGACTAGTGAGCGATCAGCTCTAGTGCAGGGAACTTTAGATAGATCATAGCAACCCTCCCAGACCTCAAACGTGGCTGACAACACAGGCACCCTAGGCTTTGCAGGACAGCAGACTGGGGATTTGCAGGCCACAGGTGAGTACTGGAGGCTGGGTCCCTCTGCCCAAACAAATTCCAATTTCTAGTGGTGTTTTTTTTTTCTCTCTCTTTCTTTGTCTCTTTCTCTCTCTTTACCAGCTTATTTCAGACACAGAGCTGGAGCCAGACCCAGAGCTCAGCTCCTGGTATGCTAATTGCTAGCCCCATGGTGTCCTCAGGATCTGCAACTACTGTCAGCACAGCCAACCCTGAGCCCGGACCTCTGTAGGCTTCACAGGTTCAGAAGTGTCCCCCCTAACTACTGAAGCCATGACTCCATAGGCCCTGGCGCTGCTGGCCTGTAGGTCACATAGCGGTTCATCAAAGGCCCAAAGATCGTGGGGTACTAGTCCAGCAAATTCAGCATTTAGATAATGTGAAAACGTGAGGTGTGGATCCTCTGGGTCCCCGCGGTCCCCACATGAGTTTCCGCACTCATTACTATCACCTGGACACAGAGGTACACACACTGAATCGAGTCACTTCATACCTATACAGTAACACCCATATATATAGATATGTTTGCATATACATTGGTCTGAGTGTGTGTAAAGAGAGAGTAAATCAGTAAATATTAACTGCACACCTAATATGTGCCAGGCTCTGTATTGGGCTGTGGAAATGCAACAGTGAACCGGGCTCCTCTTAGGCCTGCTGTCTCTCTGGGGGAGACTGACATGAAGCAATACGGGGGTGGATCATGACAGGCGAAGCACAGCCAGCAGGGAAGGGTAAGGGTGCGTTGATGACTGGGCCCAGGGTACCTCCCTCAGCTGAGCAATGAAGGGAGAGACAGGAATAGATTCCTAGGCAAAGTCTGGCCTATGTAGAGGCCCAGGGCTAGGAGGGAACAGATGACCCTGGGCATGGCAGAGTGGCCACAGAGCCTTGAAGGCTAAGAAGAAAAGTTCCAACCATTTTCTAAGACATTAAGAACCTGGGCTGTGGGTGTGCCTTTGGGCGTGGTCTGCTCTGCCTTTGCATCTAAAGAATGCTGGTTTGCATGGCTGTGTAAAATGCTGTGCCTAGGACCAGACCCTGAAGCCCCAGCTGGTATGAGGGATGGCTGGGGGTGGCTTCACACTCCCACGGAGAACGTTTATTTTATTTAACTAGTTAGCATTGCGTTCTCCCCTCATGAGGCTAGCAGCCCGGAATTATAATCCTCTCAATCAATTAGATAATTCTCTCTTTGCCAGGGCCCAGAGAAGCTCATGAAGTGGGACACAATCAAGGCATAGGGCGTGTCCTTGAAGGGGCTGTGTTGGTACACATGGAGACCTCTGCCTGAGAGTATGAATCAGGGGCATGGAATGGGAGCGTGCCCTTGGCTGAGGGCAGGAGGGCAGGGCTGGCTGCCTTGAATTATGAATGGCTGCAGTTCCCATGATCTATCAGAAGGTACCAAGGAAGCTGTGACCATTCATTCTCTCGCTTGCTAGCCCCTCCCCTGAGTGGCTGCAGAAGCCTCCTCCCTGGCCTCCTGGCCGCAGTGCGCTTACTTGTTCCTGTGGCTGCTCTGCTGCATCCCTCGTGCAGAAGCACGGCTTCCAGCGTGTCCTATCTGACTGGCCTCAGAGCCCTGGGAGACCCAGCCAAGAGGGGAATTGGAAAGGTTGCCCCAACACACTTGGGTGCCGGCACCGTGAGAGTGGTCCTGTGGTCACACGCATGCCCAGAACAGTCTTCTCTGCTCCATGCTCTTTCCCCATTGTATCCTCTTTCTTGACAGTTCCTATCTCTTCCATGTTGGGGTTAGATACTCAAACTCTACAGTAACTGTCAAAGCCCAGCTCCCTAGAGTCCCTGGCTTTCCTGAGCTCTGGCAGAGGACAGGGGTTCAGCAATACTAGCCACACTTCAGGTACTCTCCACCCCAGCTGCCCAGCCCGTAAAATAGACAAATGCCTAAGGCAGGTCAGTCCTGGGGTCTCTGCTCCCGGAAGTCAAACCCAGGGACCCTCAGATGCTCCAGCATCAGTCTTGATGGGCCAAAAGAGCCCACTCAGCCTCCTGAGACCTTGTAACTTCCCAATGACAAATGGAGCTGAGTCAGGCATGGAACGCCACAGAGGTACAGCTGGCCTTGGCCTACTAGGAGAATCTGTTTTCTCTCTGTGTGTGTCATTTTTCCTGCCTGTCATTCAATGAACTTGAAAAATACCTGGCAAAAAGACCCAGAAAACCAAACAAGAATCTCCACCAAGCCGGGGCACCTCTCGGGCCCTCTCTCACTTCCTCCATCTTTTTGCCCAAGTTCCCTGCTGAAATGGACCAAAACAAAGCAAAAACAAAAAGTTGTTTTCGGTTTTTTTGTTACAACTACATCTTCCATTAGACCATTTGTGCAAAGTCATTATCAAAACTCACACTTATTTTGGTGGCGTCCTTCCCCGAGTCCTCCTGCTGAGAAGCTTTTAGCTGTTGGGAGAGGGGGAGGGAGGAACAGAGCAGAGACAAGGTGTTAGCCAGGGGCGGGGGGGGGGAGGGGAAGAAACACTATAGAGAGGAGGACAGGTAGGATCATGGTCAAGTGGTCAAGGATGCTCCATCTCATCTGTGAGCAGTGGGTTCAGCTGTGGAAATGTCACCCTGAACCCTGTTCACAGAGACACTTATGCACATTCTAGTCAAAACTTAAAGCAAGAATAACAAATAAATAAAGGCTGGTGTGATGGCTGAGTTCCTGCTCTTGCAAAGGACCTGAGTTTAGTGCCCAGGGCTCAGCTCCAAGGGTTACAGTGCCCCCTTCTGGCCTCCACAGGTACTTCCACCCACATGGTGAGCATACTCACCATGAGTATACTCGGGCACACACATGCACTTACAATAATAAGTAAATAAACCTTAAGACAAATAAGATTCTAACTAGAGGTCATGAGGTATGGAATTGGGGCCCCTCAGCTCTGTGTTTACTGTCAGTGCAGGAGAGGGCAGCCAAAGGGAGGTGAAAGAGGTGCTTGCAACTTGTAACACTAACCACAGAGCCAGGCGTCATGAGGGTGTTTGGCTCTAAAAGGGGTGTGTCCACGAGTTCGTACAAATGGAAGAGAGTGTGAGTGGCATGTCCCTAGAAGTCTGTGCCCACTCTCCAGCTGAGAATACACCAGGGACTTTCAGTTCACATACCTGAATGTATGTTTTTAGCAGATGCACTTGGATCCTTGGCCATGTCCTGGATGCTTCCACCCCAAAATACCCAAGAATAACCTTGAACACCCCCAAATACCCAAAATTTCTTTCCTAAGGATGTCCTCTGGCAATAGGGATCTTCCACATCTGCACGTGGTAGGCTGCCATATTGGGGGCTTGTTAGCTGCATAATCAAGACAGACTTCACTACGGACTTGTACTAAGGGTATGTGTGTATGTCTCTGTGTGTGTTTGTGTGTGTGTGTACACGTATGTTCATGTGGGCATGTCTATCTCTGTGTGCTGCTTTACAGAGCAACGTGTGGGTTCCCACTGTCTTAGGTGTCTCTGAAAGCAGACCCGGAGAGCATGATGGGAGTGTACTCGACTCTCGACTCATTTGGGAGGGAAGGTTAGGAAACACTGAAGGGGAGGTAGGGAGTCAGACCAGGCTCGGCTGGCTGGCCAGCTACACCTGAGCTGCCAAGCACCTCAGGGACACTGGTCTTATCAATGACTCAGCCATGAGGAGAGGAGGCATGTGGCTTTTCTGCCACAGGCACCTATCGCCGGGCCAAGGCTGCCCCCGTCTGTTTTACAGACAGCAAGCACAGCTTCCCAGAGAAAACCGTTAGAGTGGCAGAGGCGGTGGGCAGGTGGCAGGGGCTGTGGCAGTGTGAACCAGGAGACTGCTTGTGGGGAGCTGGCATGCTGTGACCCTGTGCAGGGAACCTGTCTGCATGTAAAGCATGGGTGCTTGGGACGAACATGGTCTTACTCAAACAGCCCTGTACAAAAATACTGCCAGTGTGGTGTGGGGAGGTGATAGCAAGTGAACTGGGAGCCATATTACCCATTCCCTGAAGGAGGCTCCATGCCTCTGGCCTCAGGCTCCCTGACTCTAGGGGAGGTCTAGAACAGGCATTATTCTGGCCATCCCCTGCCCTACCCCAGCAAGAAAGGGGTGCCGCAGGGTGTTGCCGAGGACAGGGATGCCGGGCACAGAGTTCCACAAGGCCCCTGCAGCGTGCCCCAGGGACGCAGATCCCAAGGTCTTACCTGGCTGGAGGCCCATGTCTGCTTGTCAGTCCAGTCCCGGTGGCTGCGCAGGTACCACCACTGGATCTCCAGTGAGTAGGACGGGGAGCCGCTGCCTCGGAAGGAGCAGGCCATCTCCACGTCCTCGCCCGTCCGTGCGGTCATGTCATGGGGCGTCTCTGTGAAGAGTGCTGTGTGGGGAACAGGCAGGTGAGGGCTCAGAAGCAGGAGCCTGACCCATGAGTGGGAAGACACCGTCCTGAGGGACACATGGGCAGAGGAGCGATGAAGGAGGGCTGACTTGGAAGTGAGCCAGGAAGCCAAGAAGTTGCCAATTTTAATTCTTCCGGATTGAGCCTTGCCCACCATCTTTTAAACTCAAACCCAGTTACAAGGCTCCCATTTCCCCTGGGGTACACCCAGACATAACTCTGCCCTTCCTCGTGTGTGTGTGTGTGGGCCCTCTGTCAGGCTCTTTCCCCATTGCCTGGGGTTCTGCCTCTTCTCTGAGCTCCCTCTGCCCTGCTTATTCCTCACCTCCGGTCTGGCTCCTGTGATCAATCAAAGCTCAGTTTCAAGTCTCCCTTTTTTTGGGGGGAGGCATCAACTCTTTACTTGAGTCACCAATTTGGCCATTTCAGATGTGCTGGAGGCAGGGGTGTCAAATAGGAGAGAGGCGGCCACCCAGGAGCCAGCAGCAGACCCACCCTCGACTCAGGTCACCGTGCTGCACCCCACCTCATAGGCCCAGCACCCCTCCCCTCCATGTGCTCTGGTTCCTTCTCCCCAAACTGTCTGAGATGCAATTAGCATGCCTCCCTACCCTCAGGAGAGATTCTCCCACACAGAAGGAAGATGGTAGATGCCTAGCAACTGCAGGTCACCCCAAGAATGCGATGCCTGCCTGTCAGCCCCCACCCCTGGACTATGCTGTTCCCCGGGCCCAGCTCAGAGGGATCAACACTCCTTGCTAGACACTCCAGAGGGCCTCCTGTTTCAGGAAAGAGGGAGCTATGATACCCATTCTGAATTCAAAGGCTTCGGCCTTACCCCCCTCCACAGGACAGTGGGGGTTTTGTATGATCGGGTTTGACAATTGCCCCAATCTGGAAGCTTTTCTGTCTCTGTTCTGCACAAGGCACCCGGCACCCGTGTGGAGCTTTGCTTCCACGACAGCTCTGGGCTGGAGAGAAAGCCTGGCAGCCCAAGGCTTCCAAAGCTTCTTATGAGAGAAAGAAAAGGCTTTGCTGTTTCTCTGCAGAGTGGAAGGGCTCGCTAGGCCTGGGTACATAAAAAGGCTTGCTTGATGATAAAGCACATGGCTTGGATTACTGAATTATGGGGGTGGTGTGGGGTGCCACCCCAAGAGCTGGGCTGTCTTTGTCTCTAGGGGGCAGGAGGGAAGCAGGCTCCTGCAGAGTACTGCCAACAGCGCTTGCCCTCCTTGTCACAGCTCAGGGCCTGTGCCAAGTGCTACCTCTCTACCTCAACCCTCACAAGCTACACTGGGTCTTCGAGAAACTCCATGGGTGCTGGCCCATAGATTCTCCAGACCCCAGTCTCTTGCTGTGGGGCTGAGCCGCCATTATCACACCGACCTCCCTCCCTTCTTCTTCCCTGAAGCCAATCTGTTTTCACACAGCGGCTGGAGCTATTTTAACAAAGCACTCCCATGCCTTCTCCTCTCACCTAGGATAGGAGCTGAAGTCCCTACAGGGGGGAAGATGGTTTGTATGTAAGCTGATATGGTGACCACTAATGACACTTTGCTGTGTGGATCAGGGACCTGGATTTTAAATTTTATTTTAATTCATTTAAATGGAACCATTTTGTGTACAGGGATGGTTACCGTCCTGGGTGGCACAGCTAATGTGTTATCTGTCCTTCCAGGAGGTAACAGCCCTATCTATCTATCTATCTATCTATCTATCTATCTATCTATCTATCTATCCATCTATCTATCAATCTATCTATCATCAGTCTTCAGCACTGGTTAAAGGGTCTGGTTTACGGTGGGAAGTCAGTCATGTATCTGAACAGCTAGAAAATGGCCTCCAGGGTCCACACCTGATGATCCTTGACCAAGCCTTTGTGGCCAACATCTTTCCCAATTTTAACTGCCAAGCAGAGAATGCAAGGGTGTCACAGAGAACCTGCCACTGGGAGGAGCCAGGAGGGCCCTGGAACAGGAGCCCACCACATTGGATCCAGTCTGAGCATATTCCAGTTTGGTCCAGCCTCGGTCCCAGTGTTGGGTGGTTGCTGCGTATATGTCTCAGCAGGAAATGAGTTTCCTTATCTGTCCTTGTGATTTAGAGGGGGGCCCCTAATCCCCCACAAAGTGCAGTCCTTCGCCATACTGCAAGAGAGTCAGAGTTGGAGCCCAGGCCAGCCTGACCCCTGAGAACCCCATGAGTCTTAGTATATTTAGTTACTCTGGGGTAGAAGATTGTTTTGTTTAACAGATGGTCTCTCTGTGTAGCCCTGGCTGTCCTGGAACTCACAGAGATCTTCCTGCCCCTGCTTCCCGAGAGCTAGAATTAGAGATTGTGTCAGGGCATTCCAGCACCCAATGCCTTTTGCCTGTAGAGCTCTTTCTACAAGGGGGCTGGCTTGGTGGTGAAGGCTAAGCCATTGCAGCGCTGGCCTCGCAATGCACGAGGCCCTGGGTTTGACCCTCGAATGGCATAGTCTGGACACAGTGGCATACAATGTAATCCCGGCACTCAGGAAGTGGAGACAGGAAGATTGGAATTCAAGATCATTCTTGGCTTCGTGGTGAATTCAAGGCCAGTCATGAGACTCTGTCTCAAAAAGCAAAGGCAGTGGGAGTGGTCCCTGCTGGCCAGCCTGCTGCCCTGGAGGGCAAGTTGTATGCTGCCTCATCAGTGCACAGGCCTGGAAAGGCCACTGAAACAGCTTGCTCACTCCGAGAAAATCAGGGAGACTTCCCTGAGGCAGTGTCCCCTGACCTCAATCCCAGTACATAGACCATCATGAGCAAGGAGTGGAGAGGAGCTTTAGGTGGGAGGTCAAAGGAAGACTACAAGGCCATTGAAGTGGCTACCATGGACAGCTCCCCTTCCCACAGGGACTCTGGTCCAGGGTCTCTGGTCCCCCTCAGACTCATCAGAAGCTCCAAGATGGGGTACGGTGGAGCCTCCTTGGGTCCCCTCAGTTTCAGCCTCACAGTGAAGGGGCAGTGTGACTGAAAGGCAAAGAGGAGAAGAACATGGTGTGTGTGTTCTAAGCCCAGTGCCACACAGGCCTCAACTCCAACACTGTCGTCTGCCCCACCTGGCTACAAAGGTGAGGAGGTTGCCACAGCCACACAGAACTGCACTCTAACCTACATCTGGCCAGCCCATGTTCCCAAGATGGCTGCCCCTGTGTCCCCTACAGGGCAGCTTTCATCCTAACAGTCCCCATTTTTTTCAGATGAAACTGGAGCTCAGAGAGGTTAAGCAATTTGCTCAAGGTCACAGAGTGAGTCACTGGTTAAACTGAACACAATTTAAGAGTTCTTCAAAGTGGGGGAGCCTGGTCCACACCATCTCTGAGAGCCCCCCTCCAAGCCCCCAGCCCCTCTCCTTCCCACCAGCCCTCGGCCTCCCAGGAGCCTCTCAGACCTTAACCTGGAACCCTCTCCTCTTTAGCCAATCTCAGGTTTCTTCCAGGTCAGGTGCCTCCTGGGACCACAGCCTGTCTCCGGGGCTGGTGTAATTATAGATTTTGGAGGAAGGGTATTTGTGTTCTCCAGCCCCAGGACCTGCGCCCGCCTGGCTGACTCTCAGGGAAACTCGGGGAAGACAATTAAATCCAGTGTCCACAAATTAGGATTCTGTTGGAGAAGGACCGGGGGCTTGATTGAGCGTGACATCGGCTGCCTTTCTGCTGTTAATTGGGGCAGCGATACACTCATTAACCCCGGGCACTATCGGGCATCGGCTGCAGGGACGGGTGCTGGGGCCTGGCTGAGCCAGCCCTTGGCTTCTGGCAGGTAGGAGTGAGGGGAGGTGGTCCCGTCCTTCAGCCACAGGCCCTTCCAGTCAGGGTCTAGCCCACCTACGCAGCTCCGGCTTTGCCTGTCAGCCTGGCCCTCACCGTGCCACCTGGGTAGGCCTTCTTGCCTCTCTGTGCCTGTTTCTTTATCTGCAAAGGGGGAAGCATGCAGGGGCTGCTGAGAAACTGGGCTCAAGGCAGCATATTCAGCATGTATACGGCAGGTGCTCACTCAGTAACCCCACCCCTCACCCCCTCTCTCTAGAGATGCCTCCTCCGAGCCTCGTGAGACCTTATGGCAATGGAGCATCTGCACATGGTGGGCTCCAGGACCCCTCATCCACCAAGTGTGGTCCACTTCCCAGAAGCCACTGGGCTCTTGCACACCTGAGGGACTCATCCACCCACGGATGGGTGGCCCAGCCTGTCTCCCTGCTGCTCTGAGCCCAGATCTCACACACACACACACACACACACACACACACACACACCCTTTAGCTCCTCTTGCATGGCTGTGCCCAGTAGGAACGGCGCTGTTGTCACGGTGGAGCCTCTGCCTGAACTGAGAAAATGTCTGCATCGTTCTGACAACAGCTCAGCAGACTGAACGTCTGCCGCCTGTCCCGTTACACGCTTTGACTGCCCGGTTACACGGCCAATGTTAACGTGACAAATGCGTACTCCGAGCATTTTTACCACATGTTAAGAACCTTCCAGCGGCTTTGCTACGTCTTGGCAGCTGCCCCTGAGTGGACATTCCACAGCTTGTTATCTGGACCAGGCCCCCTCTGCACTTCCCAGTCCTGGGGTGTTCACTCCCGGCCACCTCCCCAGGGAGGCCCCCTTCTTTAAGTCTTCCCCGACCTCTTCACTGGGCTGTTGTCTCAGGCTCATCTGAGTTTCCGTCGGCAAACGGAAGCACGGAGTCCTAAAAGCTTGGCTCCCAGCTGCTTCCTGCTTCATCCCAGCCAGCAGGATAGGCTCACCTCGGGTGCTCGGTGAACCCCACCATGCTTGGGGGTATACTCCCCCAAGTTCAAGCCACCCAAGAGAGCAAGGCTCAGAGGGCCCAGGACCATCAGGGCTAACCCCCTGCCTTGTTGCAGCAGAGAGGGCAGGAAGCCCATCTTACACCCCAGTTCTTGTACAAGAGACTTCCTTCGGGCTGGGTTAGGTGGATTGTCATCAGTCTATTTGACCGTGCAGTCCTGGGCCTCAGAGAGGGAGCGCTGAGGCTGAGGCCACAGAGCAGGAGGACACAGAGTCAGCGCACAGCTCCAGAGCTGCCTGGGAAGTCCCCCCACCAGGGCGGGCACTTTACCTAGCCCTCCCCCCCTTTTTCAGCTTACAGCGAGTGAGACTTGGGAGCCATTCTAGGAAGCCTGCTGGGTGCCCAGCCCGGGCAGCATTCCCCCACCCACTCCCCCGGGGTGAGGATAGGTGCTCTCCTGGTTTGACTAGTTTGCCTGTCTCAGCCTCTGCCTCAGTACTGATTAGAAAAGGGACTGTCTCAGAGGGAACGGACAGGCCAGGATGACTTAGTTGTGGGCTCCTTGTGAATCCTGTCATACGGCTGAAGGAATGCGCAGGGTGCCCTCGTGGGAAGATGGCTGCCCGAGCGTGCAGCCATCGTGAGAGAGGAAGGAGAAGGACCAGCTGTGACCCCCCTCTCCACAAAGAAAGGCTTTGTCTCAGAAAGGCCCTGGCTGTCATGCAGCCTGCCGGGGAACACAGACACACACTGCAGAGACCACTGTGCGAGCAAAGGCTGCCACTGAGTGTGAGTGCTGTTTGGGGGTGGGGGGTGCGCTGGTCACGAAGCACAGCATCCCAACCCCTGTCCCTCCCGGCTTGTAGCAGGGTGGTCAAGCTTGGATGTCAAGCCTACAAGGGGAGACTCAGAGCAGCAAAGGCCCCGCCGCAGGCAGGAACTACAGCCGGCTTTCCAGGGCGGCCTCCTCTCCTCCGCAGGGCGCCTGTACCACCGGCGCTATTATTTACTTAATATTTATTTTCAGAGCATCTTTCCCATTTTACTTAGATAAATTCAGCTTAAAAGGAGACTTTTATTACTGCCATAAATGGAAAATCAGCGCTGCCTGCCATCGGTAGAGGAAACTGTAAAAATCAACACTGTGCGAAGCAGCCGGCATGCGTGACTCTCAGCCAGCAAGGCTGCTGCGGGCTCCTGCCTCTGCCTCCAGTTTGCTCTGTAACAGGGAGGCGGGTGAAGGGAAGAGGAGCCAAGACGAGTTCTGTCGCTAAATCCAGAGTGGCACCACACAGAGACAGTCTTTCCCATCCAAAGGGACTTGGGACATAGGTCCCTGTTAAGTGGGGGTGCCATGGCCACCCCCAGTCTCCTGGCCTGGTTCCATCTCACTGGTCTAGTACCACAATTCATACTTCGACCTCCGGGGCCTGGCTGGCGCTGTGCCACAGATGCAAGCCTTTGCCTGCCCCTGCCATCAGAACACCGATGCTTCGTGTCCCCTCCACTTGTGATAGTTGGGGTGCTTGGAACAAGTGAGGCAAAAACCAGGGTAGGAGACCCTTTGGTCTGTTCTGCTCCGAGCAGAAGGGACTGTTCCAGGTGCTGGCTTCCCTCCAGAACAGAAGAATGAAGAGTGTGGAGGATAACAGACACAGGAGGGAGCAGAACATAGAATTCATGAATTCTGAATGACAGGGGGACCTCAAGACAGATCTGTCCCCTTGGGAGCTGGCTTCTCTCCTGCACAGGAGCAACACCTCAGTGTCCCCCAGGCCATCTGACCCAAGGCTCATCCCAGCAGCCTGGGCTTCGTCAGCACCCGTCCTTACAGGTGTGACTGTGCTGGCCTCCCTGGGAGGACCAGGAGGGAAGGGAAGGAGCCAGGGTGGGGAGCCCCAGACTCCCCAAGTCAGGGTGTGAGCTACCGCCTGATGTGTGGCTATCTGTGAGCTCTGGTTCCTGTCTGCCTCACTGGCTGAAGGCTTATTTTGAGGAGGAAACAGATTAATGAGGGCAAAGAAATCACTTATCCATGAGGTTTAGACATGAGCATGTTCACCCAGATGGGGTCTCTGCCTGCCCTGGTGTGTGTGTGTGTGTGTGTGTGTGTGTGTGTGTGTGTGTGTGTGTGTAAGTTGCCATCACCAACAAATACAAAGAACACATTTGAATACTTAACCGTAGGCTAGGAGACCAGTGACACTGTCTCAGTTTTCCATATCCCCATCTATAAAATGGGAGTGATGACAGCAGCAACTGCCAGTATCTAATAAGGTGGTCTGCTTTCACCCAGGAGAGCTATTTCCTTCTCCTTCTCCAGTGCTGGGGTCAAAGGCATGTACCACCATGCCCAGCAGCCCAAGCTATTTCCAACTGAAGTGACATTTACTTAAAATTCAGCAATCTGAAAGGGAGGGATGAAGAGTTGCCTGCACGACTCTCACGGCTGTCTAGTCCCCACATAGTCTCACCACACCAAAGGACGCCGTAGCCAGTCGGCAACCACCCTGCCCCACCTTCCCCCGCCCTGGCAGCTGCACATCTTTTCGGCCTCATTGGATTGGCCTGTGCTGGACATTCTATGTGGTAAGACGTGGTCTACAGGAATGGCTTCTTTCATCGACCACGGTGGCTTTGAGGCGCCCCTCAGTGTTTCATTGCATTATGGGGTTTTGTTCATTTGTTTGCTTGCTTGCCTGCCTTTTGACATTTAAATCTATTTTACTTTGTATGAAGGGTCAGCGTGGGGCTTGTGCCATGGCATGTGTGGTCAGAAGACCACTTTGGGGAGTCAGTTCTTTCCTTTCAGCATGTGGGTCCTGGGGATTGAACTCAGGTGATCAGGCCTGGCACCTTTACCCACTGAGCAACCTCATTGGCCCTCATTACTCTTCTCATGAGTCGTTCTTTCTTTCCTTCCTTCCTTCCTTCCTTCCTTCCTTCCTTCCTTCCTTCCTTCCTTCCTTCCTTCCTTCCTTCCTTCCTTTCTTTCTTTCTTTCTTTCTTTCCTTCCTTCCTTCCTCCTGGAACAAGTGCAACCCTGTCCCAGGCCGACCTACAACTTGCTATACAGCCAAAGGTGATGACCGTGAACTTCTGATCCTCCTACCTCTGCCTCCCAAGGGCCGAGATTACAGATGTGGGCCACCACACTCCATTGTGTGGTACGGGGAATAGAACCTGGGGCATCATATATGCTAGGCAAGCACTCTATCAAGGGTGCTACATCCTCAGCTACAAGCATGTCTTGTTTGATTGCTTGCTTGCTTGCTTGAAACAGTGTCATGCTTTGCAGCCTGGGTTGGCCTGTAACTTTCTTTGGAACCTAGGCTGGACTTGAACTCACAGAGATCCGCTTGCCTCTGCTTTGAAAGAGCTGGGACTAAAGGTGTGTGCCACCACCGCCCAGCTTTCAAGCGTTCCTTAATGCAATAGGAATTCCCACTACAACCGGGGAAAGCCGCCCTTCTCACTCTCCTTGCTTATAGGGGAAACTGAGACATGGAGAAGAAAGGAGTCTGTTGATGTGTGTCTATATGTCTGTTTATCCTGCCAGGCCACTCAGATACTAAGCACGCACCCACTGAGCAGGCGCGCTGTCACTCAGCAGCTGGAAACAGGGTTCTTCCCAAGGCCACCAGCACACATTGAGGGAGATGGCAGTGGAATTACAAATCTAGGGAGATTTAAGGAGAGCAAAAATATTCTGGCACTTGCAGGATTGTGGGAGTTGATCAGGCTTCCCCGGTGGAATTCCTGCCTCCTCCTCCCACACAGGCCGGAGGGAGGGAGAGGCAGGCAGGTGTGGGAGGCTCAGGGAGCAGTGCCAGGGCCAGCAGGAGGGAGCCAAGAAGGCCAGAGTCCTGCTGGCTACAGACACTCTTTTTTCTTCCTTGCCTGGCCGTCCTGCAGAGCCAGTAGGGAGCCCTTGCCCTGATGGCTAGTGGGGCTCACTGGTGTGAATGAGGGCCAAGATGTGAGCCCCATAGTGTGACTTCAAAGTCCAGGCACACGCCTACCTGCTGTCAAACAGGCAGAGAGTGGAAAGAGCAAGGAGCAAGGATGGCGGCTACCTAAGGTCAAAGGAAGGGGCACCATAGATGTAGCCAAGAAAAGAAAGAAGAGCTGTGGGGAGACCAGGAGGACCCCCACAGAGTCAGGGCCAGGAAATGGGGTGGGGGGGATGGGAGGGAAGGCAGCGATGAGGCAAAAGCGAGCTGAAGAAGCATATACCCAGAGTGCTCCCGAGCAAGGCTCTTGGGCAGCTCAGCTGGCAGGGACAGAGGAAGGACAGCCCTGGTATGGGGCCACCCCTGGTCCCTACCCAGAACCTCGAATCTGCCAAGTCACAACCCCTGCCCATCCTGCCCAGCTGCACTTGGAAACGCCAAGGTGGCATCCAGCGAGGGTTCCCTCTTTGCTGTTCACAGCCCCACACAGGGCAGGCTTGCTGTGTCTACTTCCTCTCCAAGGCTCTAGTCTTTTATTCTTTCGGAAAGGACGGCCTAGCCTGGCGTCTCTAAACCCAAGGACAATGCCAGAATCAAGTATTTGGAGCAGAAGGGGGGTCTGCCCCACCCCAGGGCCTTTGCACTTATGGTTCCCTTACCTGGTCCAGGGATAGAGCACCAGAAAGCAAAGAGGAAGGTGGGAGGGGCATGCAGAATTAGGCTGGCGACTGGGGACTCCTGCCTGCAGGGAGTCTAGGTGCACAAAGGGACCAGTGAGAGAGACTTCAACCCTGCCCCAGGCCTTCCTTCAGCCTGCCCCTCCCTCCCTGGGTATGCACGCCCGGAGACCATTAGTGTGGCTTTGTTTTGAGTGCCATTTCCACTACCGAGAGCTCTGGCCGCAGGGCCCCCATTAGGGACCCTTTCCCGGGGCCGATGACAGGCGGCAAACAGCTCCCCAGCGAGCCAGCAGTAATTGCTGCTGTCTCTAAGGCCGGAAATGATTTTTTTAAAGCCTCACAAAGCAAAACAGACAGACACCGGGCTGCATGCTCTCTGCCTTCCCACCTCAGTCAGGAAGCAAGCCTGAAGGTCTGAGCGTGAGGCCCACTCGAGACTCCTAAAGACCAAGAGCGTGCTGAGGAAGCCAGGCTGGAGGCCCAAGCTCATCAGGCCTCTCAGAGCCTCAGTTTCTTCATCTACAGGCTAGCTATGTAGAACGGCAGCAAGGATACCGGTGGCTCGGAGCATAGGAGACATGGGGGACAGCCGGAAGGGAAGGATGGAAGTGAGCCAGGCAGGGAAGGACACAGGGACATGGCTGCAGTGGGAGAGGAGCTTGGCAAAGGCAGGACACACACCATGTAGGTATGCATGCGTGCACACACTGGTCCCCACCTCCTCCCCAGACAACATTGCCACACCCCCCCCAGATTCTGAGCCAGAGCCAGCAGCTCACAAAGCCACACTCAGCGAGCCTCAAACTATACCGAGGGTCTTCCTGGCAGGTGGCCTCTCCCCCAGCCTCCTGCACCAGCCTGAGCTCCTGTTCCCCAGACTGCGCCAGACCGACCCAGGCCTTCCCGCTCCCCACTGGGGTGTGTGTGGAGACATGGCTCAATGCGTGCCTTGCAAGCACAATGACGTGAGTTTGATCCCTAGTGTCATAAAGTTGGGAGTGGTGGTGTGTGCTTTAATTGCAGAGCTGGGGAGGCAGAGAGGTGGATCCCTGGGGCTGCCGGCAGCCAGCAAGGCCTAATCAGTGAGTCTCAGGCCGATGAGAGACCCCATCTCAAACAAACAAACAGAACCAAGATGGGTTGTGCATATATGCATGCATGTATATATACATACATGTATACATACATACATGCATGCACACACACACACACATACACATACATACTTACAAATATACATACACACATTTGTGAGGCCCTGAGTTAGATCCCCAATGGCACAAGGAAAAAAAAAAAAATACAGCTCACTCCAGGGACCAGCACCAGGTCCTAGCATGATCTTTGGACCTTGGCCACTGCTGGCCTTTCCAGACAGTTCCGTATAATTCTCATTTTCCTTACTCGAGTGATGAGGCTGCTTCTCCTGGGAGCCAGAGATGGAGTTCAGGGCCTCCCACAAGCTCTTCGGAAGTCTAAGCAAGCCAGGTTCATGTTTCCAAGGCGGTAGCGGGTGGTTCTCATTAGACTCAGAGGATCATGATCACTGAGAAAAGTGGGCGCCACTGGTCTGGGCCAGCTGTGGCCCTCCAAGCCCCAGCATTTCCTTACTTATTCACTCATTCATTCCTCATTCATTCATCCATTCATTCACTCTTCTGGCTGACATTTATTGAGTACCCACTCTGGGTGGCTGTTTTTGAAATAGGTAATGTATGTGTGTGATTCTGAATTGTCATTTGATGAGGGGAGTGTGTGTGTGTGTGTGTGTGAGAGAGAGAGAGAGAGAGGTGGTGGGGTAGGTGAAGGGTGTGCGGAGAGAAGACAGAAATAGCAGATACAGGAAAAGGGACAAAGAGACTAAGAGGCAGAGATAGGGAAGAGGCAGAGAAAGATCTGGAGAGACAGAAACCCAGAAAAGCAACTGAGAATACCAGGGGAAAGTGGGTCCAGGGAGAAAGACCAGGCAGATGGCAGACACAGCACCTGGCTGATGGCACTGTTGACCCCAAGCAGGTAGTTCCCCAAGGCCCCTTTCAGCTCCTGAGCTGACCTCCCAAGGGTAGCATGAAAGGGAGTAGAGGCTGATCCTGAAGCAAAGGCTACAGACTAGGGCCCCAGGCTGGCCACCCGGGCAGGGAAGCCCTGGGACTCCTTCCCAGCCTGCCCACCTCCAACTGTAACCACCCAAATATACTCCAGGCACACACTGAAGCAAAATCATCACTCCCTGTGCTGGGATTCCCCGGATGGAGACACAGAAGCAGGAACATGTTCACAGGCCCCAGCATTCTCCCTGACAATGCCTGACCGAGACCCCAGAGTGCCCTGCGGGTTCCTTCAGGAAGAACTCGGCACCCCCAGTGCCGTGCCATTCCCTCCCCCATGACAGCCTTACAAGCCAGGGCAGTGAGCCAGGGCACTGTTGGGTTCAGGACCAGGGGCTGCCTATACACACTGCTGGCAGCCTAGCGAGCAGCGGAGAAGGGGAGGGGCACGGACAGACATGGAGGAGCTTGGCTTTGTGCCCCTCGCCCCGGCTGAGCCTGCCTGTGGCCCGCCCTGTGTGCCTCCAGGTAAATCGCATCCGACCTCTTCTCAGCATCCTGAGCTGAAAAACCCGGTTGCCCTTGATTTTGTGGTAACGAGAAAAAAACTGGACGAACAAGGCTCAGAACCCCAAGACTCCGGCTCTGAGGGACCTCAGCCTCTCCCCCCACCTCAACTCCACCACATCTGCTACTGTGAACAGGGCGTGGGCTCCGGAGGGATTTTAGAAGCCTAGCGTTTAGAAGCAAATTCAGCTTTATTCAGATGGGGAAACAGAGGCCAGGAGGGAGGCAGGCAAGCCCCCTAGCAAGGCAGAGGCAAGGGGGAGCCGGACAAAGCCACTGCCCCTCTCCCTTGCTAGCGTTGTTTTCACTCTGGGCTGGAGTGGGCTGGGAAGGCTCCTAGGTAGGATGAACCCTCTCCCCACCGGGAGCTCTCCCCTCCCACCTACTCCTAGTCAACCTGCAGCTTCACTGCAGTTTGTCGGAGCTTCCCCAACACCTGCTGTGCTCTGGCTCCTCCACCCTCCACCGACTCAGGGTTGGGAGCTTCGAGAAATAAAGAAGCCCTCCGTGACTCCCCCATTAGAATGGCTGGGTCCTGCTTGCACACACAGCTGTCTGTTCGGGGGAGCTCAGTCTAGGCACAATCATTGCCTACAGGTCAGAGCCCTCCTTTGAGCTGAATGTCACACCCTGGTTCCCCACTCCTTAAATAGTCTCACAAAGCCCAGGTAAACCTTCCTTACGGGCACAGTTGTCTGCCCCCACCCTCACCAAACCTGAGAACTGCCCAGGGCAAGAACCTTATCTGTCCACTCTACTAATAGTTTTCAGGAGCTAAATGGCCTGGCATACGGCAGGTGCTCAATTGATATGAGTAAATGAACAGCTTCTAACGCTTGGCAGCATCCTCCACCAAGGTATAGCCCTGGCATGCCCCCAAAGCTACCCGTTCCCACTCTGGATGCCCACCACCAGGCCTGGGTACCACCTGTACTCTGATGTTCTTAATGGTTTCCTATAAACAAACCCACTAGGTTTAATACCCTGTTAGTCTCATCCTAAGCAATCATATCTGTGAAATCACAGTTTTGATGTGCTGGCTATATTTTCCAGCCCACATTAAAATAAATGCATACCTATTAAAATGTAAGAGGTTTGTCTGGGCTCTGCCTAAGACTGTCTCTCAGGGAGGACCCAGGCTCGCTGAGGCCCTGTGGAGGCTTTGGGAGGGATTGAAAATGAAGTTAGGGGGTGAAATAGAACGGAGCCAAGGCCTCAGAGATCCTGCTGATGGCTTCCAGGAGGAGCAAGGGACTCAGCTGTGGGAGGGGCCTTGAGGAATAGTTGTAGGCTGAGCCTTGCCTTCCTTCTCCAGGATACTGGGCACCACAGGGAGCCAACAGGTGGGTACTGATCCTATATCACAGATGGTCACGGTCACTGGGTGGATGGCCTCTCTGGTTTAACGCTCTGCCCCTTCTGATGTACCACCAGATCGGGGAGGAAGCACACCTGCCCCCCCCATCCACCTGGCAAACTCATTCCATAAGCACCAGGGGCTGGGCGCAGGCTACACAAAGTGAGGTCGCTCTTACCACCCCACCCCATCCTTGCTGTGGCCAGTTTCATGAGACTTTTTACTGCAGACATGGATTCCCTGTGATGTTTAAATTATTTTCAGTGTTTTTAAAATAGATTAATGTGGATAGAGCATGTGTGAGAATTTGGATCCCAAACCTTTACCTTGCCATCCATCCATCCATCCATCCACCCACCCATCCACCCATCCACCCACCCACCCACCCATCCACCCATCCACCCACCCATCCACCCATCCACCCACCCATCCACCCACCCATCCACCCATTCACCCATCCACCCATCCATCCATCCACCCATCCGTCTCTGCACCTCCCTGAGCCGGCTTGAGATGCTCTTCCCATAACCACATCAACCATCGTCCTCAGTCCCTCCCTAAAGTCTCAGGGAGAGTGGCTGAGTTGCTGAGTACCTGGAAGTGGGCTTGAGTCAGGTTGCCTCTCTCTCTCCTTCTTCCTTCCTTCTTTCCATTTTTAAAAAAAGATATTTTGGTTGCTTTTTTTTTTTTTAAGGCTGTCTTGCTATGTAGCCCTGCAGGCTACAAGGAAGCTCCCCATAACTCCTGCTGTCCTTGTAGGTGGCAAGAAGCAGAGTCCAAGAGGCCACCTGTAGCTCCTTTTTTTTTTCTTTTTTTGGCAAAAAAAGGCCCCAGGAGTCTGCCCATGGGCAAGGTGTCAGAAGCAACTGGTGTGAAGGCCTTGAGGTAAACCATTTCTGAGGGCCCATTTCCCATGGGAGGCTGGGAGCCCTCAGCCCACGCTGAGTGTTTATGAGAGTAATTGATGGCATAATCACCAGTGCAGGAGACAAAGGAGAACACACATTTTTAACATCGCAACCTTCAGCAGACAGGACTCAATTTTCTTCCGCAGTCCAGCCACCACACCAGCCAGCTTATTGATGGTGAGATACCAACAGTTAGGTAAGGAACCCAGGGAGGCCGGAGCATGAGCTGCATATTAAATGGTCCAGAGCCCCTCCTCCGGGGCACCCCACAGCTTCTTCCCGGCAAGGCGGAACATCTCAGACCAGTAATCGCTCACTGGACCGCGTGCCAGGCCAGGCTGGGGGCTCTGTCTGCACTGGGGGGTGGGGTGGGAGGCATTAATAATTGATGGTGCTGGGCTGGGTCGGGGGCCGCATACTGCTTGGGTTTTCGAGGCTTCTCTGTTTCCATCCCTCCTCCTCGGGAAGCTAAAGCAAGCCTGAGCGCTTGGTGATTCCCCACTCTCGATCCCCACAGAAGGTAGGGTGACTATTTAAGGCAGGCTTTCCTCTCTTCAGATGCCAAGAATCACCTAGGAGCTCATTGAAATGCAGATTGGGGGGCGGGGACTGAGGTGTAACTCAGTGGGATAGCTCTTGCCAGGCAAATACAAGGCTTGAACCCCAGCACAAGTAAAAGAAGGGAGCGTGAGGTGGCTCAGCAGGCAAATGCACTTGCTGCCATACCTGACAACCTGAGTTCAAACCCCAGGACTAATATAGTGGAGGGAGTGAACCAATTCTAGGATGTTTCCTCTGATCTCATGCACACCTCAACAAAATAAACAAATGGAAAGAAAGAAAAGGAAGGAAGGACAGAAGAAAAAAGAGGGTCAATGTTCTGGGGACATATACATTATCACAAAAAACCCTGGTGGGCTCAGACTGGGGCTTCTGCCTTCCTGTCCCCACCCAGAAAAAGCACAGGGGGCTCAGAGGTAGACTCCAGCAAGATCTGCCACCTTCCCGAGCTTCCGGTCCTTCTCGATGACACATTGTTTTACCAGTTCCCTGGGGAGCTAGGGACCCCCCATTGCAATGAGGGCTATTCAAAGAAAAAAGTTCATTACAGGATTGGGCTGGGTTTGCCCAAAGGCTGGCCTGGAGATGACAGGCCCAGAGCCACCTGCAGGCCTTCATTCTGAATCTGGCCCTCTGCATAGGCTCGGCGACCTTGGGTAAGGGTCTCTCTGAACTCAGTTTCCTTGAGTAGCCTCACACAAACGGTGCTGGCCTGCATAAGTTCACAGTGGCAAGAGGTCTGGGGCACCTGGAACACATAGTCAGCATTTCAGCATTTCGTACACAGGAGCTCACTTCCCTCCCACCCCTGCTGGGCGCATAGCAGTGAGCTGGCCCTTTCTTAGGAGGAAAGCCAGAGCTGACGTTACCATGTAAGAGGTGCGCATTTCCCCATCCTGCCGGGGTTCGGGTGCCTTGTTAGAGCCAGGCACCATCCATTCTTCGAGCCTTTGCAATGCTTCCTTTGAAGGGGGTTGAGTGGATGTGGAAGGGAGCTGGGGAGTAAACAGACATCCTTGCTGACCTGGTCACAGGCTGTCTGTGTAACAACCCCGGGGATAGGCAGGTGTAAGGCAATAGCTGGTGGCCGGGCAGGATCAGATGGAGCTGGAGCCATGAGCTGCCACCAAGCCAAGCAGTCGGGGCTCACAGGCTCATCCCCAGGAATCCCTGCTTTTAGCCCCGACCCTTTATCCCAAACCCAGAGACACCATCCTGACCTGGCCATATTCCCTGAATCAGCTGAGGGCACGTGGAGCCCAGGAATAATGAAACGATCAGGCTCCAATCTGCTAAACAGCAATTTCGGGGCTTTTTCAGCACACACAGCTTTTATCAAATTGGTATTCTCCTCCTGAACACAAATGGCTTATTAGACATGACCCACTTATTCGCCGCGTCTCACTATCATTAATAACTGTTTCTTTTTGTGATTAAGTGAGTGGCTCCAGACCCTTCCTGTGGTGACAGGGTGCTGGGCCCGGTGGAGGGGCAGCTGTGGGGCTCCTCAGCAGCCACTACTTGGTGACTTTGAGCCTGGCAATGTCGAGAAGGCAGCCTGGCCCCTGCGGAGCAGCTGGGCCATTTCTTGAGGGACAGAGCAGGAGGTCCCAAGGGCTGACCCATTTACCCAGAGACACAGGCAGCTTCCCAGCAGCAGCTCCTGTCTCTCTTGCATCCAGCACCTCCCCTGGGCCTTCAGGGATTGGTCCAGAGTGGGGGCGGGAAGATTACAGTGGGGCTGTGCCCCCTCGGCCCAGCTGGCACCAGGGGGCAGGAGGAGACTGTCGCACAAAGGGAAGAGCCTGTTTGCTCAAGAATAACCAAAATCCTGGGGGTCTGGTGCCCTAAAGACAGAATGTCTGCAAGCCTCAGAGTTCCATGTTCGCATCTCAAGAGACCTCAAACTCAGAAAGGGAAGTCCTTCTCGGAGAAGCCTCCTGGTGTAAGTTTTGACAGTGCCAAGGAACTGAGCTGGGCAAGCAGGCGGGAGGGGAGAGAAGGGAGGAGTTCCCAGTTTCCTCTGAATGAGAAGGAATGTGACAGGGAAATGAATGTCCTGGGCGAAGTGCTGCTTCGCCTGGCAGACCCTGGAGCCAGCCTTGGCTCAGCCACCCTCTCACTCTGTGACCTTGGGCACATCCCCTTCACCTCTCTGAGGCTTGGTTTCCCATCCGTAAGTAGAGCATCCAAATAGTCCTTTTCTCTACTTAGTGTCTCTCCAGCCAGGTCAGCAGAAATTATGATGGATACAAAGGTAAGTAAATGACGCGCTGAGGGAGGTTTCTGTCAAACACAGTGAGGTGTAGATGCAGGGATCCAGAGCCCCTAGAAGCAGGGACCCGGAGCATGGACTTGAAAACCCCTCCCCCTGGAGCAACCCCATTCCTGCAGCACAGCCGCAGAAGGCCTGCCCTGGGTTTCTAGGCTCCTGCACACTCCCCTCGCTCATTCCCATCAGAGTAAATCATCCCGCCCTCAGCCTTTTGTTCAAGCCTCCCCCAGCCTGGGCACACAGGGCACAGCATGGGTGCTGTAGCCTCCGCTGGGGGGAGGGATGAATGGAGGGGGGGGGCTTCTCTGCTCTCACCCATCCCCGCCCCACCACAGGCGGGGAGACTCCACAGAGCTACCTGCCCCAGCCACCCAACTCCGCTGCCAAGTTGGGCTCCTGTGAGCTTCAGACACTCAGGCAGGCAGTCCTGGAAACGCTCGCTCGCCCCCCCCCCCTCCCCCGCTCCCACAGCGCTGGAGCTGAGGTTGAACACTTCAGTCCTCCGGGGCGAAGGTGAGATGGGGTGCCCCCTAGGAGTCAGGGGTTTTCCTGCTCACCCCCAGAGACAAACAAAGCGCCCTAAATCCCTTTCCACTCCGGCTCTCCACCCCGACCTCCACTTCCCCACGTCGCCCTCACCCTCGGGACGCCACCCACACGGCCAAGGAAGCTGCCACCCAGACTAGCAGGTCTCAAGCAGCGGCAGCCGGCGGCCCCTCAGGACCATGCCCAGCCGCGGAAGGCATGGAGCCCGACGAAGGAGAGGAGAGCAGCTTCCGCGTGAACCCCACAAAGGAGACAGGCCCCCGGGGCAGAGAGGAGCTCGTGGGCAAAGTGCGTGCCCGTGTTTGCGCGTCTGCAGGCAGACAGACAAGAGTTGTGGCGAAGCGAAGCGTGTGTGCCTGGGCGCCAGCTGGCAGGGCGAGCCAGCAGCCAGTGTCTGACGCGTGTGCGTAGCGGGCACAAGTGTGTTTACCAGCGAGGAGAGGCTCGGAGGGGGTGTGCGGAGTTGTGAGTGTGGGATGCAGCGAGCGTGGCGGAGTGTGTCCGCGCCCGGAGACATCTGTACGGTCGCGGAGGTGTGTGTACCCGCGTGAGCGTGTGCGCGCGTGGAGGAGGTCTTCCGAGAGCTCGGGCGAGAACGGGGGTGCGCTTGGGGCCCCTCCTCCCAGAGCTGTCTCGGATGGGGCCCGGGGTGGGTTCCTAGTCCCAGCAGGGGGCGCCCGGGGGACTCCGGGCCGCGGCCTCGGTCGGCGCAGGTTCGAGCCCAGCAAGCGCCAAGTTGGAGCGGCTGCGGCCGGGGTGGGGTTCAGGGGGGGGGGGGGGGGGGGGGGGGGAGGAAGCCTCTGGGGACCGAGCGAGAACTCACCGTGTCCGGAGACATGGTTGTCCCAGGGCGCGTGGCCCGCGGGCCGCGTGGCGCCACCGAGTTGCAGGAAAAGTGCCAGGTAGTGGAGGGCGCCCAGCGCCGCGGCCAGCGGGGCCCCCATGCTGCGCGCTCCGGCCGGGGGCGCCGCCGCCTCACATCGGGGCTCCGCAGCCCGCAGAGCCTGCGCCCGCCGTGCCTTGCCCGGCGCCGCCGCCGCCGCCGCCCTCTCCCGCTGGCCCCGGCCCGGCCCCGGCTGCAGGCAGCGAGCGCACGCCCAGCCCGCCGCCTCCGACTGCGGGACTCTTCGCTTGCGCGGAAGGCCACTCCGCGCCGCCGCGCGCCGCCCTCCCCCTCGCTCCCCGCCCTGAGCCGGCGGCGGCGGAGGGATCCGCAGCTTGATTTATCATCAAAGTTTTGCCCAGGCTGGGATTTTTAAAGCGGTACTCGCGGCTGGGCTGGTTGCGCGGGAGCGGGGGTGGGGCGGGCCCGGGCGCGGGGGGGGGGGCCCCCGGGGGTCCAGGCCTCCCCCCTCCCCCAGCTAGGGGGATGCGAGCCGAGGGCCGCCCGTCAGGACTAAGGGGCGAAGCATCCCTCCTGCCGCCAGCCCCGCGCGCCGCAGGGACCTCTCAACTTTGCCAGCTGGGCAGTGCCCGGGGCCGGGGCCAGGCGGGTTGCGGGCCGGATGGAAGCGAGTGGGGGTCGCACCCGGGATGAGAGACGGGCGAGCCTTAGGCTCCCCGCGTGATCGTGTAGATCCCTAGTGCCTGCACCTCAAGGTCTTCGTCTGAGAAGTGGGGACATATGTCACCTCCAGGAAGCAGCAGTGAGGGTCTTAGGAGTTAGGCGTGTAAAGTGGGGAGCACCGCTGCGCCCACGTGACCCCTCTGTGGTTCTCGTTGGGGTTCCCCTCTCTGGAACTCAGCAGTTAGTGGGGCTCGTGGCTTAGCTTTTTGGGGGCTCTAGACAGTGAACTGGATCGCCCCCTTCTGGACTGTAAAGCTCCCCCTAGACGGAAGGATGTGTGTGTGTGTGTGTGTGTGTGTGTGTGTGTGTGTGTGTGTGTGTGTGTGTGTATAAGCATGAAGCCTCTTTCATTCCCAAGATTCCTTCCCTGACCCCTTCACTGGGGTTGTTGGGACCGGAAAGAAGGGTTTGTGCGCATTACAAGAGGAGCCCATTTCATCAGATTGCTTTCCCTGGGATCCTGCGGAGATCTGGGGCCAGGCCTCCGACCCCAGGAAGGGTCCCCCGCGCCCCATTTCTCCCTCGCTTTCTCCGGGGTGGTCTCAGCGTTGCGAAGGACGGCACCCTGCGCCGTCCATCTTTTCAGAACCACGGACAGCGCCCCGGGCGCGCTGAGCCGCGGAGGTTCAGCACCGTGGACACCGCCCCCACGCAGCACCGCGGGGACCCAGTCGCCAGCTCCGCGGGCGCTCGGCGCCCGGTACCTAAAGTTTGAGAGACTCGAGAAGCGGAGGGGCACTCCGGGCTCTCTGCCTTTCTTCTGTCTTCCCGGCCCTCTCCCAGAGGCTGTGGTGGATAGCACCCTGAGGGCGCCAGAAACGACCCAGTGTCCTCACAACCGTGCATCCTTCCCCGCCAGGCGTCGTTCTTAGAACTATGTCAGCACCGCGGGCGTCCCCGCCAGACGCCCTTTCAGTACCGCAGACACAGTCGCCTTCGGGATCGCCCAGGAATGCACAGGCTCTTCCAACAACTCCTGTCCCAGACCTGTCCAGAACACTGTGGTGGCAGAACTCGGCCTCGAACTTGGGCTTTTCCTCTTAAAACGCAGACTGGAAACAAATACATTTCAAAATACAAAGAGAGACAGTCAGGCACAGAGATTGAGCGAGACAGGAGAGAAGGGAGAAGTCATAGCCTCTCAGGGTCTTCACGCACAGCCTCTAGGTACTATATTTTAAATTTTTATTTGTTTTCTGGTTGGCTAGTTTTTTGTTTTGTTTTGTTTTTGTTTGTTTGTTTGTTTGTGAGAGTGTTTCATGTAACCCAGGCTGGACTTGAACTCACTATGTATCTGAGGCTGGTCTCGATCTCTCAATCCTCCTGCCTCTCTCTCTCTCTCTCTCTTCCCCCCAGTCCTGGGTTTACAGGTGGCATGCATTGTCATCATGACCAGCTCCTAGGAAAGCTTTGACTCGGGAAGGCTCATGGTGTGATGACTGACAGCTGCACTTGCTTACCTGGGCGTCTTGGCTCGTCTGACTGGCATTATCTTTCTGTGATGTGACCGCTGCTCCATCCTTGAACATGCTTTCTCTCCATCAAGTTCTGGCCTCCCATATGTGTACCTGGGAAGGCCCACTGTGTCACTGAGTGCCTCGTGGGCCAGCATCCAGCCTAAGTTCCCAAGAAACACCTGCTACCTTTTCCCAGTCCCCAGCCCCATTTTGCACCGCAGTGAACCCGACACTGTGCAAATTAATCTAGCCATCCCACTTGCCTCGGAGAAAATGAGGCCACACCGGCAGGATGCTGGTTATAAGAGTGGACTCTAGGGACTGGGACAATGACTAGGTACAGAAGACAATTGCTGCACAAGAGGACCTGAGCTAAGATCCCCAGAACCCATGCAAAGCTATTTGGTGGTGTGTGCCCGCCACCCCAGCGGTCCTACATCTAATGGAGGGTGGAACAAGAGAAGCCTGGAAGCTACAGGTCAGCTAGCCTGCTGTGCCCCGCGCTGAACAGCAAGAGACCTCAAACAAGGTGGAAGGTGACTGCCACCGAGGCTTGCCCTCTGACCTCCACACGTAGGCACATGCGTGCACATGCACGCGCACACACATACACACACACATTAAAAAAAAATACTGGGTCCTAGAGCCACACCTTGAGTTTCAAGTTTCAAGTGGGATGGTACTGGAGGGGCCCCAACTTCTTGCTAGCCCTGATACCATAGCAAAGTGATTTCATTTTTCTGCCTCAGTTTCTTTCTCTGTGACGTAAGGGTAATAAGACCTCCCTCAATGATCTTCGTGAAAAGCAAATCATTTGCCGAGTGAACAGCATTTAGGACAGTGCCTGCACACAGGGAATAAATCTTCCAGTCATTGTCATCTACAGACGAGGAAACCAAGACTCAGAAAGGTTGACTTTGGTGCCCAAAGCAAGGCGATGCTAGAAGTGTGCTGGTCTAGGCTGCAGAGCCCAGGCTCTTGGGCCCTCTGAGCAGCTCTAACGCAACAATTCTCATTGCATCTTAGGAGAGTAGGAACCAGGCAGGGCCAGTGACTTGCCCAAACATGCTCAGGTCCTCTGTCTCCCATACCAGGGCTCTCCTCTTGTCTCCTACAGTTCCACTTACATTGTCGAGAACACCTACTTAAACAGCAATTTACAGTTTACAAATCATATTCATATCTATGACCCCTGAGGCAGGGAACTCAAGGTGTCTCCATTTCTCTCCCTTTAATTAAATTTCCTCTTAAGATTTGGATAAAGAGAATGACTTACAGCTCCGGTAATGGCCATCTAGGCTCCTGGCCCATCGTTGGAGGGACCCCCCCACCTCTACCAGGCTCCATTCGCACTCATGACCCCCGAGGCCAATATTCTCCTTTCACAATCAAGGAGACGGAAGCTCAGGGAGACGGAGTCACTTGTGCAAGGCTGAGCCAGATGCAAAGAACAAATTCCGAGGCTACGGGCCTTCCTTGTGTAGCTGTTTGCACCCCTGATCCGAATGCAAACCACCGAGCCTGTAAGACTGAGCTGGGTGAGGCAGAGGGTAAGGGCACGCTGTCCCAGGAAAGTCTCGGGGAATCCACCAGGACAGAGCATTCTACTCTCTCGCTGGGCTCTGGAATGCTCCGGGAGAGAGTAAATCCCCTGTCCCTGGAGGCAACTGAGCAAGCGTCTAGCAGTCATGTGGATGACGAGAGGCAAATATCAGTGCTATTTCCCCTACGCAAATGAGGCTTGGAAGGCGAGCACGTTCTCCAGTTGGGAAAGGTGCTCATCTCAAACTGGCTCCAAACGGGGGGGGGGGGGACCTTGTGCTCTCACTGCCAAGTCAGCAGAGCTCAGTGGAGAGTCCCCGCCCTCCCCCTGACTCTGGGAGGCCACCCTCCCTCCCCTCCTTGAAAGGTGTCACTTGAGCACTGTGGCTCTGTCAGTGGTAACAGCCGTAAGATTTGTCCTTTTAATCCAGAATCAATAACAAATTTCATTTAAAAATAAATTAAACCAGGCATTGGAAATCATTCACCGTGCGGGCCAGGGCCCTATAGAGCACCGTCTAAATGGCTTCCTCTTGCTCATCTATCAATGTCACGAGGGGGGAAATACCTGAGCTGCCTGATTCATGGGGAAACGACTTAAATGTATCAGGACCTAACAATGAGCAATGCAAGCCAGAGCCGCACCTTGCACACGCCAATAACATGGGAGCGAGGCTTCATGGGAGCTTATCGGGACCCCACGGTCACTGGCTTTGAGGGAGCCCATTTGTAAGGGGAACAATGGCTTCAGGATATAGCTGCCTAATTTCTAGAATGCATTACTGAGCTCAGAGGAGCAGTGGAATTCTATTAAAGTCTTACCTGCCATGGGAGGGTGTAAAACTGGCAGGGAAATCCAGACTTGGCACCAACATGCCTCCGATAGCACCAGGGCTGACCTGGGAGGTGGGTGAAAGCGCCCTGAGGTGGGGGCGGGGCAGGCGGGGCCCTGGGTGTGTGGAAATATGTGCATTAATAGAACTCCAGTTGCCAGCGATTACGTTTACATCAGCGAATAAAACTTGGCAATAAAACATCAGAGCTGCGTCTCCGACAGCACCTCCATTTATAGCCTGTGTATTTCACTCATTCTAACGGGAGGCAGGGAACTCAAGGTGTCCCCATTTCTCCCCCTTTAATTAAATTTTCTAAATTGCCGCCTAGGATCTGGATAAAGAGAATGACTTACAGCTCCAATAATGGCTACCGAGGCTCCTGGCCAGTCACTGGAGTAGCCCTGACTGTACCAGGCTCCATCATTATTAAGGTGAAATACAGAAAAAAGCCTTGCCCTTCCAGTACTCTGGTGACACAGCCTCTTGTGAGATGCTGGCCCAGGCCCAGGCCAGCCTTGGTTATCATCTCCCTGTGTGAGCTTGGGTAAATTACTGGCTTTCTCTGGGCTTCACAGCTCCCCCTGAACCAGGTTTACACCATTATACACATCACATCCACATGAAGTCTCTGTTAGGAAGTCTCTATCAGATTGGAGGTATATTAACTTAGTGCCCAGGCCACTGTTATTTTTTTCCAATAATTCTGGCTGGCAAGGAACTCACCATGTGGATCAGGATGGCCTTGGGATCTGCCTTCCTCTGCCTTTTTTTTTTTTTTTTTTTTTTTTTTTTTTTAATATATGTTCTGCCTGCATGTATGCCTGAACGCCAGAAGATGGTTGTGAGCCACCATGTGGTTGCTGGGAATTGAACTCAGGATCTCTGGAAGAGCAAGCAGTGCTCTTAACCTCTGAGCCATCTCCCCAGTCCCCTCCCTCTTGGGTGCAGGATTAAAGGCACACATCACCACACCCACCAACAGATGGGTTTTGCTTTGTTCTTTGAGACCAAGTCTCACTATGTAGCCCTGGCTATCCTGGAACTCACTCTGTAGACCAGGCTGGCCTCAGACTCAGAGATCTGCCTGCCTCTGCTTCCTGAGTGCTCAGATCAAAGATGTGCACCACCACCACTGGCTGGATTTTCTTTTTTTTGTTTTTTTAAGACAGGGTTTCTCTGTGTAACAAAAGCCCTGACTGTCCTGGACTCACTTCATAGACCAGGCTGGCCTCAAACTCACAGAGATCCGTCTGCCCCACATTTCCTTTTTTTTTTTTTTTTTTTTAAGATTTATTTTTAATTTTTAAATTTTGTGTCTCTGTCCCTATATGTACCTGCATGTAGTACCCATGGAGATGAGAAGAGGGCATAGGAGGACCCCTTAGAGCTGGAGCCAGAGGCCATTCCATGCAGGTTCCGAGAGCTGAACGTGGGTCCTCTGCACTCTTAACTGCTGAGCCCTCTCTCCAGCCCTTAGACCGAGTTTTGAGATGTTTGTAGCTTTAGACTCTCTGGGAAGGCTGGCTGTGCCTACGGAAGTCTGGAGCTCACCTGAGGGTGATTCTTGTACAGCCTAGATGCTGGGGTGGGGGAGATATTTGACAATCTGCCAATTTACCGGGCACCCCAGTATGCCCAACATGTGTCTTAGAGCTTACATACCACAGTTCCACAAGTGCTGAGTCCACACGCAGTGTGCTGGCAAGGCAGGTTTCTTTTGCAGCTTGTTGTCTTGGAGATGGCGGTTCACTTGCCGTGTTCTCGGATAGCCTCTGCCTCCTCAGTGCATCTCAACTTGGATCGCCTCATGGAGGGCACCATAGTCTAGTGTGCCTCCTGACATTCCTAAGGGACAGTACATGGTGGGCCTGCGGCTAGACGGGACTAGAAGGCGGGGCTCTCCACATGCTCACACAGGAAGAGAATGAGCAGCTCTGGAGCTCTGTGTGCTGGGCTCAGGACTTAGCACTTTCAACGATCCTGCCATGGGTGCGGCTGTTTCGCCTCATTTGGTTGTGTCTAGTGAGGTTCAGAGAGGTGATCAAGGTCCCCTGCTCCAGGTTCCTGTGACCAGAGCCATCAGGGGGAAGCCAGCGGAAAACAGGCTCTCAGCCTGGGGGACAGAGGAACGAACGACCTTGTGAGTCAAGAAGAGTTGTTCACACTGAAGATTGCTCCCCCCTCTGGGGACAATTTGTTCTTGAGACTTTTTACTGCAGAGCAAAAGGTCGTAGACAGGCAGCAGGGTCCCAGCCAGCGCACCCACAGGAACCAAGACTACCCCTGTCACTATTCTAATATAGTCATGAGTTGTATAGTTAGCCGATGCCTGACACCCCCCACCCCATCCCCTGCTGCCGCCGCCACGGCCGCCACCAAACTGTAGGCATTGTAATGGCAAAATGATAGCTCTCTCATTCCTCATGGTGTCCTCAAGGCCAGATGTAGCCCTTGCTCAGTCCGCTACAGCCTCCAGTAAAGGAGCAGGACACACCCAGAGCAGTCTCCGCAGCCTGACCTGGGTTTGGGACCTGGCACACGGTAAGCTCTGGTGCCTGCCTACCTTGGTGATTACTTTTGCATCACCATAGCCATGGCTCACCAAAATGCACCAGGCTTTGTGCTACATGGATATTGTGGCATTCCATTTAATCCTCCTAGGACTTGGCATGCAAGCACCATCTTGCAGCTGAGGAGACTGAGGCCCAGGGAGCCCAAAGCCAAAAACCTGTCTGATGGCAGATCCTGGGTCCATGATGGATATTCCTGAAGTACAATGAACAGTGTGCCTCAATGGCCGGCTGCCGCCACCGAGGAGAGCACTTGGTAAATCCTACCCCATGTGATACCAGGGGCCTTGCAGAGCACTGCCCACTCCCCCGACCCCCTGCCTTTTGCACAAAATGAGCCTGGTACCTATAGGCACAGAAGTGTGCGTTATGACAAACTTGATGTTCTGTGGGTCTTTGCACTGAAACAGGGGCAGTCTTTCTGCTCTGGGAAGGTTTGAGGTTAAGATTGCAGCTTGGTGATAACAGAGGTCAGGCTGTACTCCTTGGGTGCTGGGAGGAGGACCTGGGATCCAGGAGACGCAGGCCCGGTCTCCACTTCCTCTGAGATCCAAGTCCCAGTCCCTACATCCCCCCCCCCCCCCCACTGCAGGTGTCATCCATGGTCCCTGAAGGAACAAGCACTAATCCAAGCCAGCCTCCCCTCTCTCCTTCTTACGCCTCAGGGTTGGAAAGGGCCCTCAGGTCTCCAGCAGGTGTCCTCTTCCAATTCAGGGACACAGACGCTGCTGCCCAGTGACTAGATGGCTGGAACAGGCTTCAGTCTTTGCCAGCACTCACAATTAAATCAAGCCACAGTGGATGAAGGGCGGACAAGCTCCCCTCTAATCCCGACAGTCTCAGTCCTCTGTTTTTGTAACCAGGAACGTCCATAGCCGTGTTTCCTGCACTCCTGGCTGCCTGTAGTCTTCTTCCTCTGGAATTTGGACCATCTCTATTTACGCTTCCCAATGCATCCCAGTGCAGGGACTTTTCTGAACCTCTCATCCCCGTGACTCTCCCTTCAAGATGCGAGGCTAAGAGCACCGAGGCCGTTTGGAGAACAGTCTTCAGGACTATGCTCACCTCTTCATTTTTTTCCTTCCTGTTATCCATAGGTCCAAAGCTGCCATCCCTCCTCTGCCACCATGGTGAGTGACAGGGCATACCACTGGCATAGCTCCTCTCCTTGCCTCAGTTTCCCAGCCTGTAAGATGTTTCCCTTTCCCTATCCCTCCAGAGCTGTTTAGAGGAATAGATGTGATTGATTGGAGGTCCCCAGTGAGCAAGCAGGACTGTGCCCTTGACTTCAGATGTGTTGACACCTCCTGAAGGGGGCTGTGATTATCCCCATCTCCCTGATGGACAGACTGAGGCCGAGAGGGTAGATGCTTGGCCTGACCTGTACAACCTGCCCCTGTTCTTCTTGCTCTGCGTACCCACACTCACTGCATGCTTCCTGCTGTCCTCCAGTGCGCCTCACCCTCAGCCGTCACCTGCTTGCCCGCCTTGGAGGGGTGCAACTCCAGCTGCACACTCTCCCATCCCTGTGTCAGAAGTCTGCCTCAGCCCAGCCCCGGCGTGCCATCCTGAGAGCGCTGCTTCACCTCTCTGAGCCTGCAGTTTCACCCTCTCCTGAGCGGAGACAGTGACTCCTACGCTCTGTGAGAACTGAGATGCTCACGAGCAATGTGCTTCAGCCTCCGCACAAAAGAGGCCAAGAACACCAGCTATTGAGTGGCCTCTCCCTGGTCCCTCTAGGTCACTCCCTAGATGTGGGGACTGTGACGATTAGCATGCTACCCCATTGTGTAAGTGGGGAAACCAAGGCCCAGGGAAGGCCAGGGACTTCTGAAGTCACTCTGGTTTCTGAATCTTGTTTTCCCTGGGAGAACAAAGGAGTTGGTAGGATGGCTTCTTTCTCAGCCTGGATGTGAAAAAGAAAGGCCAGTGGCAGAGCTGGGGACCACATGTGGTCTAAGAGAGTTATGCTGGGACAAGGACAAAGGGTGAGCTGGCCCGGTGGTTGGGGGTGTGTGAGCAGGGTGGAGTTGGGAGGAGCCTGGAGGTCAGACCTCAGAGCAGCTGAAGCTGGAGCTGAGAAGCTCAGTCTAGGAGTTGCCTTAGTGCTGTCTTGCTGGCCCTGGGGCTCTGAGTTGGCTCAGCTCCAAGTATCCACAATCCAACTTGAAAAATGGAGATGCAGGGTCAACCTGGCCACAGGGCTCACAGCCTGGGACAATGTGCATGTTTTCAGGCATTGTGTCTTCCAGCCAGGGTACACACCAGGATGACAGTTTGGCCACTCCCAGGACGGCTGCAGCATAGTAAGGCCAGAAGGCCCTGGCCCCGTTACCAGGTTTCATGGAGTACTGTGCCTGGGGCCTCACAGTCTGGGGCGCTGCCTTGAAGCCTGAGGCCTAGAAGATGGAAAACTTAAGCAAACGTCTCCCCACCCACTGCACCTGCTCCTGCAGAACTTCCTGTGACCTTTCCCCTAATTCCCCCTTCTCCTCCTCTCCCTTTCCCCCTCTCCATCATCCCCCTCTCCCTCATCCCTTGCCTCCACACAGGGAGCCCCATCCTTACCACGCCTCCCAATCACGGCAAACGGCCTCATCAATCATGTTCTCTCTAATTAACTTCTAATTTACCTCTTTAGTCAAATCTGTTTACAATCAGAGACAAGAAAACACGAAGCAGCCCGGGGTACGGATGAGGGGACCAGCTCCAGGGACCGTGAAGGATCAATCAGCCCTTGACCAGGCAACAGCCCTGAGGCTCCCCCTCCTTCTGAGGGCAGTAAAGGGCAGGGGTAGGGCCACTGCTCAGTGTCCACCCCCCCCAAAGCAGGCATCCAGAGGTGCTGTCAGCCTGGTCTCCCCACCCCCTGCTGGGCTTCCACTGTAGCAGGTCTCCTGCCCCTACGTGGTTGTGTGGGCTCAGAGAGCAAGCGGACACCTCTGTGCTTCAGCTTCCCACTCACAGAGTGGGGGAAAGGACCACCCACTTGACAGAGCCACTGTGTCACCTGACGCCCCATCACTACCTGGTTCAGCCGAGGACCCTGGGTCCAGGGGATGTAGGGGAATACATAAATGCCTTCTTTGTTTTTATGGTTTGGACATTTCAACTGTTTCGGAACTTTGAACTCATTTCAAGCTCAAGGGAAAGTCACAGTATGCGGCCAGCCAAAATGCACACGGTATCTTCTAAAAACTTGATGGCCAGAGCTGGGACACCTAGGTGTGAAGTCACATCCGCACCATGTCAGTGAGGGGCTGAGGTTTGTTTTGTTTTTTTGTTTGTTTTTCCCTTTGCATATATATGTGTGTGTTCATGCTCACGTGTGCTCATGTGCTGCCTGTGGAGGCCGGAGGCGGATGTCACGTGTCTTCCTGGCTTGAACTACACTTTGTCTCTTGAGACAGAGTCTCTCACTGAACCTGGAATCCAAGAAGCTGGCTCTGCTGGCTGGCCAGCGGGCCCTGAGGGCTGCTTCTCTTCTGCTCTCCCTACCAGTGTCGAACTCAGCTGCTTTCTGTGGAGTGATGGGAAATCCAAATCCAGGTCTTCACGCCGTCGCCCCGGCCCCTGAGGTTGTCTTAGATCCCTGCACCATTCTCTTGTATGACCTGGACCTCACCACCCTCCTGCTCTGCTTGTGAGCCTGGGATGAGAGGCATGCCATCTTCCGGTGGCCTCTGTGGCCCGACGTGTCAGTGTGTGGAAAGGCACAGGGTACCACTGTGGCCCACAGCTAGGTCCAGGACACAGTGAAGTCTGGGGCTTTGAAGAGGAGGGACCCTGAGATTTTGGGGGCACCTCACATGCTCCATTCAATGGAAGGACCCAGAAGACCAGGAGACCTTTTCTTGGGCCTGTAGCCAATGTCAAGGGACAAACAATGCCAGAAGGTAAAAAGCGGGGAGGGGTAATGATTATTAATGGCACAGCAATAATTCAAGCAATGGAGAGAGCTCAGTCACCTTGAAGGAGGCCATTGGGTGGGGGCACAGGAGCTCGAAGAATAGAACGGAGAGAGGAACCGGAGGCTAGGGTAACAATGGACTCCCGTAGTGTGACCTTGATCCTGTGTGGCTTCTGTTTCCTGCTTATTATTCCTCAATCCATTCTCTGACTGCATTTTGCACTCTTCTTCCCTTTCTGCATCTTTCCAGCTCTCCCCAGTTGCTCCTACAAGTCTCAGCCCAACTGAGAAGCCCTCCGACCACACCACACATACGCACATGAACACACACGCACACACACATACATGCTCATCACACACACACATGCACACTCCTAAATACATACATGCATAGATGCACACACACTCTCTCTAAGCACACACTCATGCTCACATACTCATTTGCTTTTTTAGCTCATTATCTTGCTTATTTTTTTCTATTGGCAGTTCATCAGGGACCCTTCTCTCCTTTGAGGTAATTTCTTGGGTTTTGCAGTGTCTTCCTTTTCATGAGTTCCTTGAGGTGGGCTATGCCACCTGTTATGCTAGATTTTGTCTCCCAGAGTCCAGGCTTGTACCGCACACTTGTGCAGTTTGAACCTGAAGGCCCCCATCCAGCAGTGTCCACCTTGGTGCAGCCAATGTGGGGACAGGGGATCATGATCAACAGGGGCGCTGCCCTCACCTGCTTGCTGTCCTGTAATCACAGAAGCCCATGGTAGACAGGCCAGCAGAGCCAGCCTCTGACCAGGACGCTCTTAAGAAAAGCCAAACTTGCTGGAGAAAGAGCCTAGAGGGCCAGGCCAGAAGAGCGCTGCCCCCACTGAACCTCCCAGAGGTTGTGAGCAGCCGTGTTGTGTCTACCCCTGCGAAGCCCAGTGTCAGCTTAAATGACCCCTGTCTACCACGAGGTCCTCAGAAGGCTTCAGGGGCCCAGCCTTGTGCCACCCAGATGGACACAGTCAGGTCCACGACTTCTCATGGGCTCTTGGAGCCTGGCTGGCTGCCCAGGCTGTACCCGTGTTAGGGGCAGCAG
Organism: Psammomys obesus; assembly: GCF_907164565.1. Lineage (NCBI taxonomy): Eukaryota > Metazoa > Chordata > Mammalia > Rodentia > Muridae > Psammomys > Psammomys obesus. The sequence goes on from NW_026586589.1 coordinate 6,106,707, forward strand.
GATCTTACTTGGTGACCAGGAGGCCCGTGTTGCCCAGAGGTCTCCAGACAACAGCTCCAGGGGCGATTAGTGCTGGGAGGGGCCAAGACTGTCTTGTCTCATCGCTGTTTGTTCATGGCTCCATCTCGGTTCTCATGCCGGCCTGTATAGCTAGGTGTCCAGGCCCCCCACCTCAGTTCCGATAGAATTTGCCTTGTTTAATCGGGAACAGCACGGCTGTTACTGATGGCTGCTTTTTTTTTTTTTTCCCAGAAAAGGAAATAAGTTGTTATGGATGAAGGGAGCTTGGCCGCAGCTGGGACTGGGTATTTTGGTTTCAATCTATCAGACTTTCAGGTGACCTGGAGCCCGCCGTTTCCCCTCCCCGGCCCCAGGGAACCCATCTGCAGAACAAGGAGCTGCAGATGTCAGAGCTGTGGCTTTGGATGCAGGCTCCGCTGAGCACCTACTGTGCGCAGCATTATGCGGTAAGCTGGGGCCTCACTCACTCTGGGGCTGGAGGCGGAGGCACTTAAATCCGAGGTGGCACTTTTATCACCATGTTCTTAGTTGTAATTAGCATTTAATTAGCTTAATGATAATTAATAACACTAATAATGGAGCACTGCCCTTTGTTTGGGATGCTGACATTGTAGGCTGACTATCCTGAGGAGACGGGCAGGAGTGGGCCCTCCTTTCCTCTCCCTTCTGCCCCCTTCCCAGCTTCATCTTCCCATCACTTGTTCTTGGTGCCCTGAGTCGTCACCATCATTGTCACAATGGCCTCCCCTGTTAGTGCAGCCCAGGGACAGTTCAGTCATTCCTGTGTCCCCATACAGCAAGGGGCTGGCATGACAGACAGGCTGGTTGGGAGGAAGAACGCGTAGACAGACGGTTGGACAGTAGGAGACACGGATGAAGGCCAGCTTATGTTTCTGGGGACACAGCAGTCACGCCATCTTGCAGGGGTGGGTGGGAAGGAGCATGGAACACAGGTTGAGTTTGACCATGGGGACCCACAAAAGAGGTGCTAGCTCCGGGAGCCAGTGAAGTCTGTGGCTTTGGAGAGGGGGAACCCTGAGGTCTTGGGTGGGCTTCACGTGCCCGGCTTGGAGCGAGGATTGTATGGACACACGCTGTGAACCACGGGTGTGCTGGACTGCATTCACAGGTATCCTAGGTTATGTGCAGCCGTCCTAAAGCTTGGACATGTCTGAAGAGGCTCTGACCTGTATAGTGCCTGGCTCTACGCAGCCCCCAGCATGCCCCCTGCCTCTTTATCCTGACGTCACTGCCCCTCTGGAAGCCACCACCGTGGAGGGACTTTCATACTGGCTTTCCTGAGTGGCAGCCAGCTTCCATCCACCTCCCAGGTGACCTCGTCCCTTTTAGCCTCCCTGTTCACAGCCCTGGACTGTGCTCTGCGCTCTGGAGTGGCTCCCTCTCTGCACTGGCTTCTTTTGTGCCGTCCAGCCTGGTCCTGGATAGTTCCCAATTAGCTATTACTACCCTCCATGGCCGAGCCAGTGTTTCCTCCTCCGAGAAGCCCCACCTGATGTCCAGGCAGGAGGGACCATCGCCTGCCACCTGAATTGTTGTGTCTGCTGCTGTAACAAGAAGCATACGGCCAGAACATACTCTGAGGGCCAGTGCCGGGCTCAGACTTCTAGTCTCCGGCCTCACTCGGAGCAGCCAAACACAAGCCAGCCTCTTCTCTGAGCCGAAGCTTCTCATCTACAAGGACAGGCTGATGGGTCTGGGAGGGTCCAGCTTCAAGAGGGCTCTCCAAACCCTGCCCTGGGCCCCTCAGGAAGGCCGAGCTGTCCTCAAACACAAGACGTTATGCCTGCCCTTCCGTCCCAGCTTAGGTGATTTGCAGGGACCGTTCAGCCATAACAGGCTCTGGAACCTCTGTGTCCCAGGTTCAGGTGTTTTGTGTTTATTGCTCTGGGCCACTTTGAGGGTCATTTGAGACAAAGCCAGACGGACATGGAGGATGAGAGTGGCCCTGCCCCAGCCACAGTGGCGTTTCAGTCTCTCCCTCCCTGGCTGTGTGTCATCCCCTCGCACAAACCCTTTGTGGCCTCTTTGCCCCCATTTACCAGTCTCCAGCGAGTCCCCTTGGCAGGCTGAAGATGGTCCAACTCCTCCCCGGCCAACAAAGCTCCGTCAGTTTGGCCCCTCACCTCTGCGTCCATCTCCCATTCTCAGCCACACCACATCTGCCACAAAGACCTGTGCGCTGTGTTCCTGTCTTTTGCCAGGAATGCTCCCTCCGCCCCGATATCCCCATGATTGTCAGTCTCAGCCCTGACACTCTCCCCCAGGCCTTCTCTGATAGTTCACAGCTGTGGTGCCCTTCCTTTCAGCCACGGTCTTCTCCCTTCTCCATAGCACCCCCACCTCCCAGCCGCCTGGCGTGCCTATCCTTGGCACGCCCTCCTAGGAAGGCAGCAGTAGGATGCCCATGTGCCTTGCACACTATTTCTCATCGCAGCCCGTCACAGTGAGGCCCAGTGTACGCCTTGCTGCCCATCCTGCCGGGCCACCCCGTCTTCCACAGCCTGCTGTCCCAGTGAAGTTGCTCCTGAGGGCAGCGTGGGGGGGTTGGGACCCCAGCTCACTGCTCTGGGGTGGATACACTTGCTTCTGTCTCTGCCTCTGCCGAGGGGGGCTGTCCAGAGTGCGAGTCCAGCACTCACTGTGGTGGGGGACAGGTCAGAGGCGTGGGTGGAGGCCTGCGATCCTGGGTACTGAACTTGGGTCTGTGCAGGTTTGGGCTGGTGATCTGCGTCTGTGGGGCCCTGGTTGCGGGTCTGTGGATGGGTGGACGGTCATCTGTCCTTGTGGGTGTGGTCATCCCTTCTAGACAGTATACACCGAGGTGTCAGCTCAGTCCAGAGCGGAAGGGGATCAGGAAACAGCAGGTGACGACTGCTAAGGTGGTTCAATATGGCTTAGCACTGCCCGTGAGTCTGTTCCAAGCGTGCTAGTTCATGGCCCTCAGTGAACACACTGAGTGGACCATTTCTGCAGAGCCCCAATGAGAGAACAGGAGGCTCGGGAGGTGAAAGGACTTGCTCAGAGTCACACAGCTGGGGAGGGGCAGGGCTGGAATCTGAAGGGGCTGGCCAGTGCAGGCTCTGTGCCCTGTGGTCACTGCCCAGGTGGCTGCCCACTGACGCTGCGTGGAGTCCCTTGCGTGACACCCGCTCTGTGCACCAGTCTCTCTCCCCGAATTTCTGACAGACTTTCTCCTGCAGCAGCTGGGCCAGAAGCCTGTCCCCTGGCTCCCAGGGGGCTGAGGTGAGACAGGAAGGGAGGACAGCTGGCCAGGCTGCGATGGCCTCTTAGTGGGCTTAACTGATGACTAGATGTCCAGGCGGGTTGCCAGCTGGGCCGGCTCACTTGGCTGGGCTCTCTGGCTCCACAGCCATTGGCAGCGGGGTCAGGGGAGAACCTGGAGGATCCCCAGCCAGCAGTGTGAGGAGAGCTGTGTGGCCTTGTGCAAATCCTTGACTCCCCTGTTGTGTTTCATTTGCAAAGCTACTGAGGAAACCTGTAAGACATCCCTGGGCTCAGAGATGTGTTTTGGTCAGTGGCCTGCAGTTCACTCTCCACTTGAAAAGCTGGATGCCCTGAGGTGGGCTTCTCCAGCTCTGAGGTTTCCCAAGTTCCTTTATGCTGAAAGCGGTTGCCCCTGGACTCAGCTCAAGTAAGCTTCAGGGAAGGCCGCAGGGTTCTGGTTAGCCAGGGAGGAGACTATCAGTGACAAGCCACGTGTCCCTGCCTATTGTAGCCTCATGTTTCCCAAGACAGGGCATGCCTGTGTGAAACAGTGGACTCAGACTGGTCACCTGGGAGCCAGGCGGGGTTGGGGTGGGTGGGTGGATTGATGGCGGCTGGCTGTCCCCTACAGCGCCTGCTTCTAATGAAATTTTATGGCAGGTGGAAATGATGGGACTTGGCAGCCTTAAAAGCACTTCTATTTATTCATTAAAGATATTTATATACTGAGTCAGGCGCTCCCCCGCCCCACCTGCCTCCTGACGGCCAGGGAAATGGCTCCCAGGCCTCATTGCTGGGGAGAGCTCTGGGCAGGCCCTCCTGTGCTCTGCCTCCATCTCCCCACCCCAATCTTCAATGTCTGTCCCTGTGGCTCAGAACACCCGGGCTTCCTGACTGGCCCAGGCTATACTGGTCTCTGGAGCTCCTTTCTGCCGTGTCACCTTCCACGGCGCAACCTCCCATAGCGCTCCTAAGGGTGTGGCTTTAAAGCTAGGTCTCACCCCTTCCAAGCCCAGGACTCCCCTCTTCTGCCTGCCGCTTTGGCCAGATCCTGACTGGCCCTCACCTCTCCGTGGGTTCAGCTGCTGTGGCCTCTTTGGTGCTTTCTGGAGAGAGCTGTCTGTACTTGGATTCTCTGTCTGTACTTGGATTCTTCTGCTCTGGTTTTTCTGTTTTCTTACCACTTTCCTCTTCCCTGACCTCCTGTCTCTTAAGCCTGGCCACTCCCCTGCTCCTCCATCACACCTTGCTTGCTGTTTTGACTCTCAGAAATTGTCCTGTGCATTTGTTTACAAGTTTTACTGACTTCTGGTTTGTCCTCTGGGGCCAGAGCTCCCTCAAGGTAAGGACAATACCTGCTTTGTGGCATTTGGTGGCTGTTCAGTAAAAGGGGGGGAGGGGATGGGTGGAGAAGGCACCTGGGTACCATGTGGGGGCACGGGGTTAGTCTGTGGGTGATTCTCCAGACAAGCCCCTTTAGTGAGACCCCGAGAGTGGGCGGTTCTCTCAGGAGGCTGGGCTGAGCTCCTGAGCCTCCTCGTTGGAGGCTGTGGCCAGGCACATGGTCTGGCTAACATATGGTCTGGCTTTTGCACAGTCTGTTCCAGTGGCTTCTTCCCACCTGCCCGGGTCCAGGACTGCTCTGGACAGTCTGGGCTGACTGAGCCTGGGGCTGTTCTCCCTTAGTCCCTGCCCTCGGTGACTTTGTGAGGCTGCTTCTTGCCTGGGGGTCAGAGTTTGGCATCCTGGGCTGCACTGGGCTGTTTCTCTTCTTTCTGTAGGGATTGAAAGGGCCACAGGAAGCGAAGACAAGGCTTGACCCTGAGCCAGCTGGGAGACGAGGCAACCTGCCCCCCTTGCTCCCATGGGGCTTGATGGGACTGGCCATGGGAATGGCTCAAGTGAGGGAGGCAGTGGCCTGCAGGGGCTGCAGCTGTGTGTGTGTGTGTGTGCGCGCGGGGGCTATCCTGGGCCTCCTGCACATCTAGCAAGGGCTCTGCTTCTGCTTTTTCCGAATCCCTTCCTTGAGGTGGGGGAGCTGTGGTTCTGGGGTCAGGAACATGGATGGTGAGATTCCATTCTCAGCTCTGCCCTGTACACAAAGGTTGCTCTAGGTCGGGCTGAAGTGTGGGCAGTGATGACACGCAGGCCTCAGGGAGGAGCGCAGCTGCAGGCCTGTGGCTTGCAGGGAGACATTGGGGCCACCAGCCAAAACGCCACACATCCCACAAAGGCATTCTACACCCCTGAATGCAGTGACTGGCAAGAGAGATGCAGGCTGATGCCACCAGAGCCCCACCCAGGAGGACACCGTACACACAGCTGATGGACATGTCCACACAGGCGACAGTGACAAACGCCCTCTCCTCTTTGACTTTGCAGCTCTCCTTTAGAATTTAGACACATGTTCAGTGACGGCCTACACTGCATGCTCACACATTGGTGTCTTAGTCAAAGATCAGCCCCAAGCAGTGCGCCCGTCAACTCGGCAGCGACATCAGGGCCAGCTCTGCAATGAAGCTCGGCTGTTAGAGCTGGCAAGTGTGTGCGCCCTGTGGTAGATGTCCAATGGAAAAGCAAGGGGAGGAACAAGACGAGGCCATCCTGGATGAACCTGGAGGGGGTGCCTGGCCTAGTCCGCAGGGGCTGCTTCCGGGGAGGGGGCTGAGTGGCCAGGAGACACATCTGGACGGGAGATTTGGGCAGGGCACCCTTACACGCCTTCCCAAGCCTCTACCAAGGGCATGTGTTAGCTAATCAAGACGAAGGTGAGCGGAGGAAGCTTGCTATTTTTCCTGGCATCGATAACTAAGGCCCACCGCTGTGATCCAGCCACTTTCCATGTGCAGTGAAGAACACAGCAGATTGAGAATGTGGGGCTGCCTTACCTCTGCTGCTGGGTAAGAAATCTCATCAAGAAGTCTCGCCTCTAGGACAGCGAGGCTCGTCTCCCTGCTGACACTAAATTGACGCTTGCGGTAATGGCAGAAGGTGCCACCTGGCTGCTACTACGAGTGACCGAGGGGATGCCTTCCAGCGCATGACCACAGCCCCCACAGAAAAGGATGTGACCCGCTTGCAAATCTCTCACACTGGATTCAGGCGTGTGGACCCCACCACCAAGCAGCAGAAGGAGACAGACTCAACCTTCACCCCAGGAGGAGTTTCTAGCCAGGGTTTCTTAGATCCTATCCAGATGGGAAAAGAAATACTGCCTCTCTGCGGCCTTCTGCTCTGGGACCACTCAGCTGTGGACACAGGATGGACGGGAAGGGAGAGCCTCGAGCTCCAAGAGTGGCTGGACCAGAATGCCAAGCTCAGACCCCAGGTCAAGGGAGGAGGGCTTTTACTGGAGCCCAGGGAGTGTCCCCCCCCCCC